>NC_136801.1:8693399-9115899 GCF_951216825.1 Electrona antarctica | reverse complement strand
ATAAATAATCACACAAACACGGCGGCGGTGGTTCAGGGGTAGAGTGCCTGGATGGTAACCGCAAGGTTGCCAGTTCAAACCCGGGCTCCCCCAGAGTTAATGTCGAAGTGTCCTTGAGCAAGACACTGAACCCCTAATTGCTCCCGATGTGCTAGTTGGTGCCTTGCATGGTTTCCGTTGCCATCGGTGTATGAGTGTGTGTGTGAATGGGTGAATGTAATGCACAATCTCTGTAAAGCGCCTTGGATAAAGGCGCTATATAAATGCACTATTTACACACACACACACACACACACACACAAACACCACACACACACACACACACACACACACACACACACACACACACACACACACACACACACACACACACACACACACACACACACACACACACACACACACACACACACACACACACACACACACACACACACACACACACACACACACACACACACACACACACACACACCTCTAAATGAAAACCAAACACACACCTACTGTAGGTCCCAATTCAATTATAGAGTCCCACAGTTCACAGCTTTACCCAGAAATCACAACGCCAGGACTAATTATCTGAACAGCGACGCCACTTTGGCAAAAAGCAAGCAGAGCATCATGGGAAATGAGATTGCTCCATTGACACTGATAAAGACACAGCTAGAGGTAGCTGATAAGGTGTGTGTGTGCGTGTGTGCGTGCGCGTGTGTGTACGTGTGTGTGTGTACATGTGTACTTGTATTGTATTATTATGCAAAGTGTCCCCACAAGTATAGTAGAATTCAGACAAGACATTGTGGGGACCATTTTCCTGGTCCTCTCAAGAGAAATAGATGTTTCATGATAATACAAAAAAAAGAGTAAGCTTACAATTAGGAAACAGGCTGGGATTAGACATTTGGAGGTCACATTTAGAGGATGGAGTTATGACTGACTTTTACATAGTTGTGGGCTGGTAGTGTTGTTGTGCACCAAAAATAGCCAATCCACACAAGGTCACGACGCCTTGCAGTGCTACGCATTGTGAGCGTAATAGATCTGCCTTTTCGGCTTCAGTGTTAAAGACGGCAAATGTGCATTCAAATATCCTAATATGTTGACATCTTCACAAGTATAGTAATACACGTGTGTGTGTGTGTGTGTGTGTGTGTGTGTCTTCATTACAAGGTTATTAAGCTGATTGTTTGACACAAGCCTTGGCACACACTGCTGTTCCCATAGGTTCCAGAAACATGTGGCATGCGCACACACAAACACCACGTTCAAGCGTGAGCAAATATCTATTCTAATATCTAATTAACTACTAACTATATCTAATATCTAATTGTTGACTACACACCTTGTGCATCACAGACACATGCACATGGATTCATCTAGTATGTGAACCACACATGCACACACACACGCATGCACACACGCATGCACAGACAGACACATCAGAAGAACTCATGAAACATCCAAGGATATATTAACCCATTCTGGACGGAAAACCCTTTTGGTGTTGTAAGCATTGTTATACTTTAGCTATTGAAAAATAGCAGATCTACAAGCTTGTAGCGCGGCACAGAGTGCCGCGCTACGAGCTTGTAGATCCGCGTTTTTCTTTTAAACGTGAAAATGTGGGGCAAATCTTTGAATATATATTCTTTCAGAGCAAACATTTTTAACTCAAATCTTTGCTTTGGGGGGGTGGGGCCAATTACATATAATTCTGGGGGTCCTTGACATGAAATAGTTTGAGAACCACTGATATAGAAACATGAGGTTTGTGTGTGCTAAATACGTGCTTTATATTGCTATACCTTGCTATAAAGTGCTTGTTAAGTAACAGGGATCTCCCCGTCTCTCCAGCTGATGACTAAACAGAAACATACATGTTCTGGTCAGGATACCAATTGTATCTATGCAGGAGAGAGGACTCATAATAGAATACAGGATAAATAAGTGGAATTGGAAAAATTAAAACAAATCTATTAAAAAATGGCAGCCAAAAATTGGAACACTATGAAAATTGAAGCTGATAAATGATCTCTGTGGGGTTCTCTCTTGATATGGATTAAAATTGGTATCCTGACTTGAAAATGAATTGTCTGCTGACTCTGGAGACATACAACAAAATGTATTCAAGGTCAGTAATCAAGTGAATGTACTGTAGTGTGCATCACTGCAACGACACAATAGTTAACCCATTTTGACCTGAGATCAGATTCTAAAAATGTCTTCTACATCCTGACAGTTTTCTGAAAAAGTCTATGTTTCTGTGTCAGTCGTTCGATTTTTCAAAAATAGCAGACCTACAAGCTTGTAGCGCGCCACTCGGTGGCGCGCTATGAGCTTGTAGATCTGCTATTTTTCAATAGCTAAAGCATAACATAATGCTAACACCAAAAGGGGTTTCCGCCCAAAATGGGTTAAATCTAGATGAAAAGACACACGTTGTATATCACCACACAAATTTAGTGAAACTGAGAAACGGGATGAAAAAAAAAAGAAGAAAAACACAAGACACCCACTAGGAGGGCAAGAGAGAGAAAGAGATCTAATTCGAGGCATTTAACGCGAGTGGAGCTTGGCGGGGGGGTTGGTAGGGTGGAGGCGGTTGTAGGTAAAGGAATATAAAGAGCTCATAATTGCATAATTATAGCAGCGGATACCTGACTCACTGAATGCAGACGTCAAATGAGTTCCACGTAATTTAACCAAACAGAGGCAAGACCAGGTCATGACAGGAGGACCGCCATCAAACATACTCCATCTAAATGTATACCTCTATCTCTCTCTCTCTGGCCCCTTATTCCACTCGTCTCTGAACCTATTTTTAAAGAGAACTGTCCCCTCTGACACACACACACACACTACTGTGTACAACTGTTCCGTTATTGATAAAATGCGTATCTTGTATGCGTATTGGCGTAATGGACACCATTTTGTTTTTACCTTCATTTACCATTGCACTGTATTGCTGATGCTTCTTGTTTTTGCTGTACATAACAGTATTTTTTCTTTTTCATACTCTTACCTGTAAGATTGAAACCTTAACTGCTGTTCCCCACAGGAAAATAAAAGGTATCTTATCTATCCATCCATCCATCCATCTCTACTGTATCTCAGGGAAGCAGCCAAATAACCAATAACTCAGCATTCCTACTCAGGGGGGGGGGGGGGGACAGGACATTACCCCAAAAATAACCGATCTCCAAGCGGTCTGAGTTTGTTAGATCGGCTATTTTTGGCGAAGAGAATTGGTGTAGATGGGAAAAAAACCACACCCGTGTGAAGTAAGTGGTGCAACTCCGTGTGGGGGTCCCCGGGGGTTGGGGGGGGGGGGGAGTTACAGACCCATAGGAACGCCACCAGGGTCCCGGAAACAGGCCGCCCCGCGTCCGAAACGGTTGAGAAATGACAGTTACCGTGTGGGGGTAACTCTGTCATTACTCTACTGTACCCTCCACTGTACTGTACTGTCACTGTACTGTACTGGCACACCCGAAATCACCATATATACAGTTAATATGTGTGTGTGTGTGTGTTAGGTTGCACACAGGTGGTGAAAAACAACCATGCTGTTTTCGTGCTCAGACGCACCCAGCCAGCCAGCCACCCACCCACCCACCCACACACAAAGTCACTTAAGGAAGTGGTTGCACCACTTAAAAAGTGGCCCAAGTGCAGTTGCAAGGCGTATCCTCCTCACTGAGACCAGAGTGTTTAAGTGGTGTTAAAGAAATGATGGCAATGATGCAGCTGTTTAGAATGTTACACTCATAAACTACTGGCAGTAAGGTCAATGATGGATCAAAGCTCCCGCTACTGATATGCTAAATGCTTCGGTCTCTACATTAAGACTATCCACTCAACACCTGACCTATACAACATGCCCTTTTATCTATTCTTAACCCCAGTTCCCTCAAAGGAAATGTTTGTGGTTAAGGGTCGGCTGGGGTTGATGTTTGGACACATGAGGAGACGCTCTTCTGACATGACTCCTAAACTGATGGAATCCACCTGCCACACACAGTGGCACAAACACACACGGGAGGTGGGTTGAGGACAAGCCTCACACAGAAGCTGTAGCATGGCTTTGTCTTTCAATAATCGACACTCCCAGGTCTATACTGAATAGGACACGGACACACGGACACACGGACACACACACACACACACACACACACACACACACACACACACACACACACACACACACACACACACACACACACACACACACACACACACACACACACACACACACACACACACACACACACACACACACACACACACACACACACACACACACACACACACACACACACACACACACACACACACACACACACACACACACACACACACACACACACTCTCTCTCTCACTCTCTCTCTCTCTCTCTCTCTCTCTCTCTCTCTCTCTCTCTCTAACAGGTCCACTTTGTACATCCTCTGCTCAATCAAAGCATCTCTATTCAACAATTTGACCTTTTGTTCAAAAAAGGATTATCACCTTCTCCAGTCCTCATTCACTTTCCCCCTCTCTTCTTGCCCACCCTCCCTGCACCTTTCTTCCCCTGCCCCTCAGCCCATCTCCAGGGGCGACCCACAAGACGAGGGTAATTGCAATAATTTGTTAAATGCCATGGCAACCGTGTTTAGATGGGGATAAGAAGGAGAGAGGGGGGGGGGGGGGGGGGGGGTAGTGGGTTGGGGTACCACAGACAGATGAATGTCATTTTGTCAAAGACAGTGGGACAGCAGAGTGCAGGATGACCACAGAGAGAGAGATAGAGCAATAAAACAGAAGAATTGTGATGGAGAACAAGTGTTTGTACAGTCTCTGGGGTGCAGATTTATTGATAGTGGGGGGGTGTGTGTGTGTGTATGTGGGGGGGGGTTCAAGACAGGAGGTAATTTCACTAATGATTAATGTCCCTGGTGGTCCTGGCTGGAGAGAGCTAGCACACGCACACACACACCACCACCACACACACACACCACACACACACAGACAGAGGTGTGGAGCTTTCACTCTCTCTGACCAGACAAATAGCTCTATTTGAACTCTCCCTCTGCCTGAAAGGCATCCTTAATTACACAATATTAGCCCTCTTCGTCGCCCCTCTGTGTGTGTGTGTGTGTGTGTGTACTGTAGCTCAGCCTTCAATGATGTGTGTGTGTGTGTGTGTAGCATTGCGGGGTGTACACATTCAGCTGTCTCACGCGTAGCAGCTGTTTCACACGTCGTGACAAAGGGGTTGCGGGGGGCTTGCTCCCCACATATTCACTGCACTAATTGATTTCTGTTCAGCACTGTGGGAGAGTTACGCACACCCCCTCTCCAAGCACACACACACACTTTCTTGGCCAGCCTTTGAGACCAACAGAGCATTCCACTCACTGGAGACCAAGGTGTTGCAAAGCACCGTGGTGGTAGAGATAATGGGTCCTACCACACACAAGGTATCTGGCTGATGCAAGACAACACTGGAATGCACTTTAACCACTTAAATCCTATGATACTTTGTACGTCAATCATGGCGAGAGTAGATCTCCCCAAGCTCATGTGTTGATTGTGTTCACCCCCCGAACCCACCTCACCCCTGCCCACTTTGACAGGCTGGAATGGCTTAGGGTTGACGACAGAGTAGAGCATCTTGCAATGGGTCTGGTCCACAAGATTCGATACACCACCAAGATACCCATGTACCTGTCTAAATACTTCCTTAATGTTAACGAAGTCCACACCCACAACACCAGAGGGAGTGCAACAAACCATGTACAACCCAGATTCGGCACAAACAAGGGACTAAATTATTTTCGCTCCTATGCCACCAAAATGTGGAACGCCCTACCAACAGTCATTAAGACATGTGAATCCCTTGACTCCTTCAAAACCGCTCTCAAAGGGCACCTACGGACGGCTGCAATTCGAAACTGGCCCCCGTAAAATCTGAATTGATGAATTGAACATGGTGGACCCTCTTGTAAACAAGTGTAATGCTTTATGGTGTCGTCCACTCAAAGTTAAGTTTTTTTGTATCGAGTTGTACTTGAAATGTACTGTAATTCTGCAAACTGTTAATAAATCAATCAATCAATACTGTATGTTGGTTTGTTTACTGTTGAGTGAGAAAACAATGTTGCACAATTACCTGGAGGATCTAGCCTGGAAACCAGACAAATCTGCCAGCAATGATAATGGGTCCTGCACTAAGTAAGTAGACAGAGAACACTTGCAATGGGTTCTGCATAAGCAGAGGGCCAAGCATACTCACACTGTAGTATCTTTTGATGTGTTGCCGGACGTGGAGTAGCAGTTTGTTGCAGATGTTGACGGGGTAGTCGATGGGGCGTGCCCCACAGGGGACATGGCAGCACCTCATCAGACTGGGCTCAATCATCAGGCCCTGAAACACAGAGTTGGAGAAACGCAAGGCAATTTCAACAAACATGCTAACTTTACCCGGTTCCGGTGAAGAGCCCTTCATGAAAATAAATCACATAACATTTTTATTCAATCGACATGTACTGCAATCAGGGGAATGTTAGCCCAAACCTGTGTTCGCACTTGTGAATGCAGTCATTTGCACTACAAATCCAAGTTGAGATGACTTAAACCTGTCAAACTCATGAGCTCAAAAGGGCCAGACGGCTGTTTAGTCCTATGCCAAACTTCCACAATTCCCTTGAGATGCAGCATCTCATCTTATAGTTTTTATCCCACGATTTTGCAACCCAGTTTTTTCACCCAGTGCCAATTATCTAATGTAATCCTGGGCGCTACACATCCTCTGCCAACCTGGGGGGGGGGGGGGGGGGGGGGGGGGCAGCGGACTGACCTCATGCCTCCTTCTATGCATGAGGAGTCCAAGCTGCTTCTTTTCACCCGACAGGGGGGAATTTCCCTGGCCAGACGTAGCGCGTGGAAGGAACATGTTATTCCGACCAGTTCCTTTCCCCTCCATCAGGCGCCCCGGCTGGCCAGGGGGAGGTAGTTTTAGAGACCAGGATTACTGCATGTTTTTGTGAGGGTACCTACCCTAGGGGACACGGGGAGAACATGCAAACTCCACACAGAAAGGCCCTTTCGCCAACCCCACCTCGGGTATGGGCACTGATGACGCGGAGGAGGGAACACGCCGCCAGCACCCACAGCGTCCCCAGCGGGAATCGAACCCAGGACCTTCTAGCTGTGAGGCGACAGCACTACCGACTGTGCCACCGTGCCCCTGCAGCATCTCATTTTTAATGGGGACCCATAAAACATGAACAAAATACATAGAAACATACAGTGCACAGATATACAGATACATACATACACACACAGATAGCTTGCTCATCCTCTCCCACCCACCCCACCAACCACCACATCAGCTGTTAAGCAACAGAGGAAAGAAGGGGACAGTGCAAATACAGTGTATGTCCTTGCTGGTACATGTCAGTTTAGAACCATACACAAGGTGAGTCAAGATGTGAATGAAGGATGAAATAGATCTAAGAGATATCCAATCAGATGGGGCTTTGTCCAACCACATTAGAGATGTTTGGTATTTCTTGAAAGTCTACTGTGGTTGGACTGCTGTGATGTAATGCGGATTATGGATGTATCGTGTACTTTGTAATTGTTTGTCGGATGTCTTGTACTGTTGTTGTCTCCACCAGGCCGAAGGCATGGGGAGAGAGTATGTTTTGAACTCCGTCCGTCCGTGTGTGTGTGTGTGTCCTTCCGTCCGTCTGTTACCAGCTAATCTCCGGCACCGTTAACCCGGTCGATGCCAAACTTTGCACACACACTCCCTGGATGCCAACGATGAACCTCTGCCCCACATTTTCCAGAACGGCCTGTTATAGCACCACCATGAGGCAGCTTTTCACATGTTTTACCTAAAACTGCACCGATCTGCGTGAAACGTTGCATGCACACTCCCTAGAGGCCAAGGACAAACCTTTGACCTGCATTTTCCGCATCTGCCTTTTATAGCGCCACCAGGAGGCCGACTTTTGTAAAACACATTTTTTGATATTACTCCTCCAGATTCTGTCCAAAAATCTCACAAATCTCACAAATAATTGGCTATAATTGGCTTTCACAGTTTGCAAGATTGCCCCGTTTTGAATAAAAGCCTCAAATCATGAACGCAGTGTGCAATTTACGTGAAATCTTTCACACATTTTCTTACTAGGCTGAGGAATATATCCCACCCTTTTCACATTGGCCTGTTATAGCGCCACCAACAGGTTGATTTTTGCAAAACACATTTTTGGAACAAAATGCCTCAAATCATCCAATTGCCATCAAAGGCGTATGAAGAAATGGCACCCTTTTCACATTGGCCTATTATAGCGCCACCAGGAGGCCATAACCTGACCTGCTGTTTTTGTCTGCCTTTTATTTTTCAACTCTTATTGATCCTGTATTTAAGGTTTGTTTGTTTTGTTTTCTGTTGTCCTTCTTTGGGGTGAAAATTCAATATATTTATTCTACATTATACTTGTGGGGTTTATTAAAAGCCGTTAATGCCACCATTTTTTGTTTTTCCAACTCCAGTATTTAATGCTTTTGTGAAAATAAATAAATAAACAAAGTTTAAATAAAAAGAAAAAAAGAGATGTTTGGTATTTTAAAATAAGGATATTGTAGTTGTCTAAGTGGATATGACGAAGTAGACTGGGCCAAATACTGCTTTAAAGGTATATTCAGTGATTTGACTTAATTCAAATATCACTTATTTTTTCTTTTTTTCTGGATAATCCTCCCTACTATAGAGTGTGCTGACCATATAAGGAGTTCCTCCCTGTACCCAGTGAGCCCCTGGGGTCAAAAAACCCTAGTTTCAGTTTTGGTGGCGGGTGGCAAAACCTTAATCCAATCAGGATGAGAGGGGCCTTCCTCCAATCATGATCGAGTGGGGGCGGGCCTTGGTGCACATGCTGTTGGCCTGTTGCACTTCCCCCCACTGTAGAGCGTGCATGTGCACATTTTTTTACCGGGGCGGACTGGGTGGTTTTCCAAATCACCCAAATCACTGAATGCTCCTTTAAGTAAGAAGGGCACCTAAAATAAATACATTTATAAATGAAAAGAAACCAATGTAATTGCCTTCTTGATTTAGGCTGCAACCAATTAAGCGAGTTGTACATGAGGCAGTGATGAGTTCCATATGGACATCTCAAGACATTAAGAGGCTTAAGGCTCATTCATAGTTTTTTTTTTCTTTTTTCTTTTGGTGGTGAGGTGACCACCGGAGCTGAAATAACGTTGAGCGGTGGTGAGTAAAAACAGAGAGAAAGGCTGGGGCGGTGGTTTGCTCTTCACCGCGGCTCGTGACGTCATGTTGTAGTTCGGTGGTCACCTCACCACCGAAAATCCAGACTATGTATGAGCCTTTTAGATGTGAGTCTGTGGTGTTCTGATACACAACATCTGCGTAATCTATAATAGGAAGTAACACTTGAGATTATTTTTCTAACATCAAATGAAAAGCAATTAATAAAACGATAGAGTGAGCTCAGGCAACCATACTGTAAACTCTGGGTCTTGCCAAACTCCAAGATATTTAAATGAGTCGACTTTCTCAAGATGAGAGCCATTTGAAAAATATATGCAAGAGTGCTTGCTTGACTGCTATGTGTCATATACCGAACACCATACTACAGAACTTCCCTTTATTCAACAGCAGTATATGCTGTTATATAATATACCATCTATAAGCAATTGATTGTGGTCAGTGGTCACATGTGGGCAAGAGAAGGCAGGTCAACATGACCCACTCCCACCCAAATGTTCTACGTGGGAGCTAGACCTCCAGTTAATGCAGTAAAAAATAAAGCTTCACGAAAACTAGGTACAAAATAAATTATGATCACTCTCCCCTAAATGTAGTTGAATCATTGACAAGAGAATAAAAGACTTCAGACAGGCACTTATGCACACTGTACGAGCCCCTGGGAGATTATTTTGGCGTTGTTCATTTTTGTGTAAAAAGGGAAGGTCCTAGGTTTCCAGTCACTTAAGGTAGTACTTACTTCTCACCAGGGGACCCCATAACAGACCTGTGATAAAATAAAATACCCTGAAAATAGAAGTTCTACAAGCTATTGTAGATCTGCCCTTTGGTTCCAATATATATTAACCCCCTCCAAGGTCCTATTATCAGAACTACTCCCACAATATCCACTGAAACAACACACAAAATGTATGAGCCACACACACACACACACCACACACCACTCACACTCCTCTCTTCTTCCTTTCCTTCATTTGAAAGAAGTCTACCTCCCTTCTCTACACTGTGTCCTTCCTCCTCTGTCCAGCTCTCCTCCTCCTCCATAATCCTGGTTTCATTCCAAACTTCACTCCGATAACAAAACTCCCCCTCCCCCGAGAAAGTCTGAAGTCTCTTATCTGACCACTTGAATGAATAAAACTCAAGTGTTCAATAAAACGTTTTGTTTTCGGGTTGTGTGTGTGCATGCATGCGTGCGTGCGTGTGTGCGCGTTTTCATCTTTCTCTCATGAAATGTCGACTCTGGACTCGGCCCACACATTTAAGCATCTTCGCATGTGTTGGGGTCTTGTTCCCTGCTGCTTTATACTTTGAGATGTCTTGTTAAGTTTTTAATATCCAATGCATCATCTGTTAATTTATATACCGTTCACAATAACACATTTAACCACTGGGGCCACGCCGGCGCACAAACCCATTCCAGGGCACCCTGCCCTTCACAAAGAAAAGAGAACTCTTCCCGGGGCTGCCGCCGGCTTCTCCGGAGTCGTTTGCGTTACCGCACTGGGTGCCTGTTATTATAGGTGAATAATCAATAGGGAATAACTATTAACTAGTAGTGATTAACGGCTCCATTAGGACAAATATTAGATGAAAAGAACACTTTTTCCCCATTGTACACTTTTTACAAGGCCTCTCTAGCTAATGGGCATCCAGTACTACATCAGCCTCTCCCTCCCTCTTCTGGCTCAGTGTCATCAGTGGAGTCAAGGACCGCCTGTCCTCCCCTCTCACTGAAATGTTAGAACATGCTCACAACCCTAATTAACTTACTGTCTTATCAGTCGCAGTCTAGTGTGTGAGACAAAGAGAGAAGCCACACCGGCCTTCTTCATGCAGGGTGGGTTCACCACCACAAGTTAAATCCTGGTTAATGTGGTTGATGTGGCTGGCAAAATGATACCCCGTTATCACGTTAGTTAATAGTTATCCAACTAATGGCAAAAGACACGGCGAAGCTGCCTTTGCCAGCTACGTACCTAGGATGTGGAACTCTCTTCCTCTCCATATCAGACTGGCAACCTTAGTTGATGACTTTAAGAGGCGGCTAAAAACCCATTACTATGACCTCGCCTTTAACTGATTCCGTTTCCTTCATGATTCCTTATCTTAACGAATTCTACTGACCAGATTTGAAGCTATTACTTTTGTTTTTACCCTTGTTACATTTTTTGCATTTATGTGAATTTTTCTTCTTACTGTATGTAAAGCACTTGTGTCTGAAAGGTGCTCTATAAATTAAATTTATTATTATTATTATTATCACATAACCAGACTGCAGGAAATAGTGATAATTGTGAAATTCATCTCACGTGAAAACAGGAACTGATCTTCTGTGGCGGCAGTTTTGGTGTTCGAAGTTTATGGCACAAGCTTTCTAGTAATTTTTTCGGCATATATTGGCGGAATAAATGTTTTCCCCTGTGGTGAAAACGCATAACGTTATTTTGACGGAGAGCATTGTTTCGGCCAAAGAGAGACAGACAGTCCGTCACTTTGGATAGAGTCAACATGCTTAAATGAATAAGATGCTTAATAGTGGGACGACAAAGTGTTAGTGACAAAATGCTTCAGAGCAATGTTGACAAGAGACTCAGAGAAAGGTGAAACTTACATGAAGGTGGCTTGTCCTAAGGGCCGATTCATACTCCTATTTTACCGCTGTAGTGCCGAAATGATTTCGGCTCGTCAGAAATTTTCAGTAGCACCGAAGAGCCGACTTTAGGACGGTAGCCTCCCCCCGAACCTCAAATGACGTCACATTGTAGGCTCTACAGAGCCGAACCGACTTTTATTCGGCTCTAAAATAGGAGTATGAATCGCGCCTAAGATGTAAGTTAAAGTCGTAGTGAAATTTCAGATGCATAGTTTAATGTACCGTTTAAGTTTAAAATGAGTAATGCACCGTCTGGTCTTCTAATTTATATTCATACATGTCTATTTATGTCATCACGCAGTACGTTTGGGTTTACAGGAAATAATACAAAATAGACTTTGGACATTTCAAGATATGTTGTCTTGAACGTGATATTTGAGGCAAGAAACAGAACTAACTGCCAACTCCACCTACCCATTTTGGGCGGGAACCCCTTTTGGTGTTAGCATTATGTTATGCTTTAACTATTGAAAAATAGCAGATCTACAAGTTCATAGCGCGCCACCGAGTGGCGCGCTATGAACTTGTAGGTCTGCTATTTTTGAAAAATCGAAGAACCACTGACATTTTTAGAATCTGATCTCAGGTCAAATGGGTTAAACCCACATCCCTGTGATAATGAAAGATTGAGAGACAAATATGAGAAAACCGCTTGCTTATCCTCTGTCCTCTTTCGATGGATTGAAGTTACAGTATCATGTGCTTACCTCTCGCACGAGTATAAAGTAAATGAAAACCGTCGCTTAAAGCATAAAGCAATACCAGCCATCACCGGTCTCTCCCATTGCCATTCCAGCAAGTTATGCAAATTGTTTTGTCGGTAAGTTTCTGTCACCTGTAGTTTGAAACACAGCTTAAGTCACACGTTTTTGTTTCCTTCCCATGTTTATTTGCCTCGTTATAAGTGTTCATCAATTCCAACTTCATGCTTATTGCGCACACTTTAATTTAAAATGATGTGGGTCGCGTTAAGAGGGTTATCTCATCTGGCGTGGTGTCTCAACAAGGCATACCGACGCATCTGTTGAAATGTGGGTTGATAGCGCCCTGTTATGCAATGTGTGTGTACATCACTCCCCTGTAATGTATTGCAAGTCTATGTCAGTGGGGGGGTGGCGGTGTGTGGTTATTAGTGTCTTTTGAGACGAGAGAAAGCTGTGTGCCCTGCTCCTTATTACTGTACAAGCTGATAGCATACATACACACAACCTTGGCCTGACAAACTGTTATGAGATCTGTGTGCCTGTGTGTGTGTGTGTGTGTGTGTGTGTGGGTGTGGGGGGGAGGTTAAGGGAAGGCTTTTCAAGTTGCAGAGCTCAAACCACGCCAATGAAAACAGAGCCCGCACTGGAGCCAGGCAGCTGTCTAAAAATACAGACAGACACAACAAAGTGGATGACTAAATCACCAAGCCTTCAAAGACAGTTTGATACACTTTCATTAAAATAATATATACATCTTCATCTGATTCCAAGTAAGTTCTTAAAACACCACAAACGCATTATCTTTTCTGCTGTATTGCCTGTATTGTTGATTGTTATGGACCATGTAGTCTGAAATAAAGATTGGATATCAATTAAGCAATGTTACACGAGAGGGTGTGGGTTAACGTGATTATTGCCACGACAGGGATGCGGTAAGGAACGAGACGAAGTCGAGTTCCGCAAGCACCAATGAAGTGGCAATAATCACGTTAAACCACACCCTCGAGTGTAATATTGCAATTATACAACAGTTACCCTTAATACTAAGAAAATCGCTGAAAGAATATATTTTTTTAATGACAGATGTAGTCACCACGACCACAAATGTCCCAAGAAACTAGCTAGCCTAGCCACCGAGTTTGCTAGCACTCTGGGAGAAGAGAGCAGCTGAATTCTTTGTTTTGATTAGGTGGTGAATGGTGCTGGTTTAACCCACGGCTAGAAGGCTGTTTCAACCAATCAGATTGCTTCCTCGAAACGACCTGTGGTATAATATTGGATATTGATTGAAAACGTGTATGTCCAAAACTGTTACTTTTCAGGACAAGAACAAGTCCAAGTATATTTGCAACTCGGGTCCGTTTTTACTAGGATACGTGGTTACGGTAACTACCACTGTGCCGCCATGTACTCACAGCTCCCTCGAAGGCGTTGTCGTAGACGTTGTCAGTGCTGCACTGAGGGCAGGTGAATGTGAACCTCTCGCAGTCTTTGTAGCGTTCCTCGTCCGTCAGCTGGGCCGGAGCTCCCAGGAGGTTGTCGGTCTCCTCTTCCCTCTGGTGCTGCTGCTGGGCCCGGAAATGGCTGGGGTCCAAACCTGGGGTGGAGGGTGTAACATTTTGGAGTTAAGTGGTTTCTTCCCGACAGGAAACTCTAGCTCTATGGGGCAGCAGTGGTGCAGGGGTAGAGTGACCGGTTGTTCTAACCCGGGCTCCCCCAGAGTTGGTGTCAGTGTCCCCCAGAGTTAGGGGTTCAGTGTCTCGCTCAAAGTGTCTTTGAGCAAGATACTGAACTCCTAATTGCTCCCGATGTGCAGGTTGGTGCCTTGGATGGTTTCTCCCTAACCTGACTCCGCCAGATGGGGCAGCAGAGAGTACACTGGGTAGTTTCTCCCGGCATCGGTGTGTGAATGGGTGAATGTAATGCACAATCTCTGTAAAGCGCCTTGGATAAAGGCGCTATAGAGCGTCGCAGTCCCGCCCCCTTTCATGACGACGCCAGGCCCAGGAAATAATTCCCAATGCATTTTCCCCATAGACATTTCAAAAAGTATTTATTTAAAGACCTTTTAAGCGTCGTACAAAGCCAACTCGAGTTGTGACAAATCATGACAAAACAAAAAAAAGTGTTGTAACCTGCCGTTTTTTTCTTCTAACATAGTGTTTATTGTCATGATTTGTCACAACTTGAGTTGGCTTTGTCCGCAGCGTAAACGTCTTTAAATAAATACTTTTTGAAAAGTATGAGGAAAATGAACGGGGAATTATTTTCCAGGTCTCTCGAGGGGGCGGGACTGCGACGCTCTATATAAATGCACCATTTACCATTTAGAGGGCAGCCTAGACTTCCGACTAGACTATGGAAAGGCTTGGAGGGTCCTGCCTGTGTGGATCCTGGAGCACAACAAGGCTCATCAGGGGTTAAAAAGATGAGGAAATGTCTACTAGGGATATGTAGTCATTTTCTTTTGATGCCAGGACCTTGAGCTTTTATGGGGTTTGGTCACTCAAGGTGTTGGTGTCATGATATGGCCGGCTTTGTGGGCTATTCAGGGTGGGGAAACAAAATACAGCTGCCAAAGCACCCAGAGCCTCCAACGTAATCAGCAGTAGTCACTCACAGTCACGTCAATGACCCCACATTACTGGCATCTTATCACAAGATACCATGTCAGTAATAAGGCTTATTTATACCTCATCATGAGACTTTCAACAAGTGTCAAGTGGACAAAAATAATTACACATTTTAAACTGGAAAAAGTACACTTTTTACACAGAAAGGTTTGTTCTCTCTGCATGCTCAAATCTTGAGTTAGCTTGAGGGCTAACAAGAGATCCTACTTGGGGAGGTCTTGTAGCTTACTGGATACGGAGGGAACTGGTCGAACTGGCTGACAGGTACCTCGTTCATGTGCTTCCAAATACTTACTGGTATTGATGCTGTTCTCTTGTATTCTTCAATCCTTACTTGTGTAATGTCCCATTACACAAGTATAAGAGAGTATAACTTTATCTACATGAAGGCTTAGTGTTAAGCCCAATACATGCTCCTTCCGACGTTCGGAAAGGGAGGTGATATTTATTTTTCGGAAAACCTTTTGACGTCAGAAGGAGCATGTGTTGTGCTTCAGTCCCTTGGGCCTGTATTACTTACCCAGCCATGTGGCTATGAGCACGGCGTCAATGCCCTCGATGGGGTCACAGATACGGGACACCACAGGGTGCACCTGCTGGGCCAGGTAGTACTGGGTGTCCAGGCTGAGGCCTTCCTGCTTCTGGAGCTGCTCCAGGGCATAGGCCCTCTGACTGGCTGACAGCGTGGAGCCATCCTGGATGCGGCAGAGAGCGGGAGAGATACAGAGAGAGATAGATACTTTGAGTGATTGACCGATTGTATTTCGTGATGTCACAAAAAAAGTGCACAAGAGCACTACCCAACATACAGTCAAGTATCATATCACAGTATAAAAACACAATAAAGCCTAAAGCTTATTTCCATTGTGGCCTGACAGACAGACAGACAGAGTGCGAGAGCAAGAGACGTATAGAGAGAGACAGAGAGAAACAGAGCAGGGGTGGAGGGAGGTGTGGGTATTAGGTTGTAGTTTGTTTGTCTTTAGGGTAGTGCCCAGCAGATGAGGCAGATTTTACTCTGAAAAGCCCCACCTTCCATTTCCCCCCCAAATAGGGAGGTATAATGTTACATTACTACCTCGCGCTGTCACATCTGTCACACACACACACCTGGCAGATGATGTAGGAGATGGTGTCTCCAGCTTTGACCTTTCGTCCTGCCTGGGAGTTGATCCACAGAGCCACGTGCACGTGAGGCAGACTCTTCTTATCGGGGTAGTCCTGAGGATCTTTGGTCAGAGCCTGGAACAATGGAGAGATGGTATGAATGTGTGTTCAGTTTTTAAACCCTGAAAGTGTAGTCTAAATCAAGAACCGGAATTAAAATAGTTTTGCCCTTTCACCCACCAGGCCATTATGTCCATTAGTGAGTAGTTTCATTTATGCATTTTGATGTTTCATCAGATCATTTCTGTGACAGGTCCTGTGGGAAGCAACCCCATATAAAAAAAAAATCACACCCGTGTCAACTGAGTGGTGCAGTGACATCACACACTAACCATAGCAACCATGCTCACCCCTACGTGGCCCCACGTACAGGTACACACATACATAGACCCATAGATACAGACAAAGCTGGTTATTGGAGTGGTTTGCACCACTCAAAAATGTGTTGACAATTTGTAGAAGATCTGAGGCCATGCAATTTAAAATGTTTCTGAATACACAAAACTAACGTAATTTGTATTGTTGACCTATTTCTGAAATATGAATGCAACTTTCTAATGCATTTTTTACCCCTCTATCACACAGAACTATGTTTTTTGTGTCCATATCACTACGCCCAAAAAATAGTTCCATGTGACAGAGGGGTCAAAGTTGAACGAAAGTTGCACTAATATTTTAGAAATAGTTCAACAATACAAATGACGTTAGTTTTGTGGATTCATTTACTTTGACTGCGTGGCCCCACAAAATGACCGGAACTACTTAATATTGACCAAAACCAGAGCAGAACTCCCACCACAATTAATACAGTTGCAACCACTATATTAATGGCAAGTATTTCATACAGCTTAAGTTAAAAAAATCTGAACTATCCCTTTAATACTTTCCTCGCCGAAAAACAACACCCAGTCCGACGACAACACACACCATTCAGTCAACATCTGGTTCCGGTCGCAGTGTTTTGGATCTTCAAAATAAGGGTTGAACGGGGGGGGGATATCCTGGCATATAGTAATCATTCTTGAATTAATTCTGGCAGCCAAACGGTTAATTTGCAGTCCCTGGTGGATTGACGTTCCGAGGCTACTGACACAGGAGGGTTTGTTAGCCCGCCAACAGTGGCAAACAAGGCCCAAGCGTTATTGTTTTTGGTCAATCTTGTAAGTGAAGAAAGAGCGCCTTGAATTTCCCAGTCCTAAATTATAAATTGTCTTGATCTAAAGCAGGGTTCCCCAATTAATTTTCCTCAAGGGCCATATTTTGACTAGGGAACCAGGCTGGGGGCCGAGTCCGCACGCGCGAAAAATTGAGTTTTTTATTTTTTCATTAATTAATTAAAAATTGTTCTCAACCAGTGGTCCAGGGACCACCAGTGGTCCTTGAGGGGGTGCCCAGTTTGACATGCATAGGCTACTGACCCCCATTTAATGCCATTTATATCTGGGGGGGGGGGATTCTTCCAGGGGCCACAAGGGGGCTCTCCGCGGGCCGCAAATGGCCCGTGGGCCGCCTATTGGGGAACCCTGATCTAAAGTCTCACCTTGTTTATCTCGTACTGGTTCAGTGGTATGTTTCTAAAGTCACACCTTGTTTATCTCGTACTGGTTCAGTGGTAGTCTCACCTTGTTTATCTCGTACTGGTTCAGTGGTAGTCTCACCTTGTTTATCTCGTACTGGTTCAGTGGTAGTCTCACCTTGTTTATCTCGTACTGGTTCAGTGGTAGTCTCACCTTGTTTATCTCGTACTGGTTCAGTGGTATGTTTCCGCTCGCAACCTTCTCTCCCACTTCAACCAGATGTCTCTGGATGTTCTCCACAATGGCATCACGGTTCTGGTCCGACAAGATCTGACCTATGACGTAACTGACGCACGGAGAGGAACAACATTACAAGATCTGACCTATGACGTAACTGATGCACGGAGAGGAACAACATTACACGACACAAATAATGCACTCCAATACAACTACTTTACATGCAGACAAATGAAGATATCAAATTATCTAACACTTTTTCTGGAAATAGCTTAAATGCATGTTGGTTCTGAAAGTGAAAGGAGCTGCCAGCCCTATGAAGTGCATACATTTAATCCTGACCTTTGACTTCTGTTCACCGATACCGATACATCGTCTACTGTTGTTCTAGAACCAGTCTCATGCTCCACCCGTGTTCTCATTGACGTTTTAACACTGCCCAGGGCAGTAACAATTACCCCCTATCATTGCAGTAATAGGACATACATCTCCATAGCACTGTTCCTTTTTAGTGCACTCAGTGACACACTTCAGCTGGTTTTGTGTGTGGCAGAGGGGTGGAACGGCCTCAATATCACCGCAGGCCCACTGGTGTTAACCACTTAAACCCATTATTCTTAGAGAAACTGACTTTTTTTCCAACACCAAATCTCTTCACCAGAAATAGCAGACACAACGAAACCTTTTGAGCTTGTAATTGGTGAGTAGGCAAGCTGGAGTTCAACTGGTTAGGCTTTCCTAAGAGATATCCAAGTCTGCTCCAACTGATCTCTCCAAATCAAACACCCGTTAACAGTTCTACTGCGTACTACGCGGTACCCGCATTATAATCAAATATTATACGCTGTCGAGATTGTTTTATTACCTTTAGATCATACGCTGAAGTATTTGGGCGTTTGATCCGTGAAAATCCGGCGAAAATAGGTTCCTCCGTTTGTTTTTGTACGATCGCACCACCCGCCATCGTGCTACGCCAAAAGATCCGCCTCCCGAGGTGTTTGGAGGCGGACAAAACCCCTGTTCACTTGTTTTGTCCTCAATTTCCCAGAAGCCCTAGCAGCCCAGCGCATGGGTTGATTTCCGCTTTCGTCATCATAACATGAAGCTCTATCCACCAGCTCCGCAGCAAAGACGGAGTTTCTTTTTAATTATTAAAATACGGCGATTTAAACACATAAAACAAATGTCGGGTATAGCGTATTAAGCAGGGCATATAGTTTGATCAATCAATTTAAAGCCCTCAAAGTGTTAAACTAACTCCCCTCCAACTAAATCTTTAACTTCAATCCAATAAGCCAGTGGTTCTCAAACTTTCAAGGACCCCCATAATGCTCACAGTTACAGACCTGTAAGAGAATTTAAAACTCCTTCAAGGAACCCAGCCATATACTAACCACTTTCTAATTTCCCTCAAACTAACCCCTCTTCCTAACATGTCTGGTAGCTGACATACTTGCCACACTCCTTGGCCAGGTCACACCAGTCCCTGCGCACGATGTCCAGGCCTTTCAGCTCCTGCTTGGTGCTGTAGCGGCCGTCGCCTTGCTGCTCCACCACCAGGGCGGCGTACTTCTTCTTCTTCAGCAGCAGCAGGGACTTGAAGACGCCGTCGATGTCGATCTCCAGCAGTTTGTACAGCTTGTTGACCTCTGCCTTCACCTGGACGCCGGCAGAACACCAGCAAAACAGGTTAAAACGCGTATTAGCGTGCACACTGCACACACTCTACGTGCTCAAGATCATAAAAAAAATCGATTATCCAATTAATCGTGATGCCGTCATGGACGATAATTCATCGATGCACAAATGTCAAAAATCGATTATATAATAACTTTTTTTTACCGGAGCAAAAGGGCGGAACTAATCTGCGACTGCGCTGCGGCGTCGTACCGGACCGTTTAGAGTGACGCACACAGCGCTCGCACACGCTTTAGCTTTCAACAACCAAAACAGAACGAGTTACCAACGCAGAGGGGAAGAGATTGAGGTTGTATGAGGTTGAGGGGACAGGAGAACTCCATAAAACTCACACCATCGACCGTCTGTGAAATGTGGCCGAGATGGGACGATGTAGTTTGGCTCCAAAGTGCGTAACATGGCCTGGAATACGTCGCTCTCCACGACCGAATATGAACGTAAATCCTTTGCAATAAAAGTGCCGATAGTCTTCATAATTCTAGTCGCCTTTTCTGAGTGCATGGGCAGCTGTGTCCGTGATGGTTGTCTTGACTGCATCTCTGGATGTCAGTGGGCATTGGGCAATATGGTCTTGTTCCCACTGTATTTGTTTTCACACAACTTGCACACGTTGTACTTGTGATGTATCGAGTTCCCGTGTCCCCTCAACGTCATAGAATCCAAAATGTTGCCACACTTTAAACCAAATGCTCCTTAATGTGTGCAAACAAACAGAAAAGTGCAACATATATAGTCTCAAGAACTGACCCCAAGCTTCCTTAATGACACTTCAGTAACTGAAAATTAAATCCCTGAATAAGGAAACAAAGAAAAGCACCTTTTTTGACCTAACAAAGAATAAAGACAATTTGACCTCCTGCCCATGTATTGTTTTATTTGTTAATGACATCTTATGTCATTATTAATATATATTTGTTGTATGCTTGTACAAACTAATTTTTTAAAGAAAGCTGCTTAATGTTTCTAAGAGTTTGATGGGGAGGAGCTGGCCTGAGGCGGAGTGTTCGATTAATCTGTTTATTGCTGTTCTGTATTTGGCCACGGACCCCTGAACATTTTTTTTGTTCTATTTATATTCACACACACACACACACACACACACACACACACACACACACACACACACACACACACACACACACACACACACACACACACACACACACACACACACACACACACACACACACACACACACACACACACACACACACACACACACACACACACACACACACACACACACACACACACACACACACACACACACACACACACACACACACACACACACACAGGAAATTATTATAATTAACCTATAGTGCATTTATCCATATCGTTATCATTTGGCAATATGAAACAGAAATGAGACGCACCCCTTACCTTCTGCATGGGCATGTTCAACCTCTACATGTCCAATAAGGATATTTAACACTGAGGTGCCCACAATGTTTACGTGCCCAGCACCCTTTTGCAATTATGTGAAATGCCACCGAATTCGTAATCCTTGCCCACTTTAATTGCTTCTGTCTTTATATGGAATGAAGCCCCAACATGTGAAAGCTGATGTGCTTTTATTGTGAAGGGAAAGGTTTCTGAACGTCTCAGCCTGCATATTTCCATGTGCTGAAAATAGCTGATCTACAAGCTCACGTGTGGTGGACGAGACGCGTTGTGAGCTTGTAAATCTGCTATTTTCAGCATGCAACACAACGACGAAGGATATATAGGCTACCAGGTTTGGTTTCACGTGGGAGATGTATTTTGTTGGCCGAGGCGATCATGTATGTAGCCTGCACACAGCGCACAAGCTATTGGAAGCTATCAATCAAACAACAAGTTTACCTCAGTGTTTGGGGACATGTTCTGTGTCTGCTATCTCCCAGCGCGAGCAAACAGAGCATCATCCTCCAGTTGTAAAATGTGTGCTGTGCACTGCACGCTCCAGGGAAACTAGTGCATGGCTGACTGTTGCTGAAATCTTTGTTTCGTTTTTTTCGGGGTTGATCACAGTGAGCGTGCCGCTGCCACCACCCGATGTGCATTCGATGAGTGGAGTGGATTCATACTACGGGTGCTGCCGCGTTGTACGTGACTCGCGTGTGCGAGAGAGAGGCGAGACTTGGCGGAATGAGCCAGAAGAAAGTAATATTTTATTATCGCACTAATGCCCGTGCCTCATGGTTGAGGCGGGGAGTGAAAGTAATAAGTAGCACCGGTGCGACCTCGATATATTTTAACTCTCACGTTAAGAAATTAAGTAGCATATGCGACCTAATAGAGCACCGAAGTCCTGACATCACCGTCAGTAGAGGGCACCAGTCCACAGGTTTGTGTACTTTTTATTTGCATTGAAATCCCCATAGGGGGATTTTAGATCTCTTCATATAATAACTGTTTGAAAAATAAACCGATCATCCCGGCCTTTTCACTCATATGGATATGAAGCATCGACTGAAGGTGGAAATGTACAAATATACCCAAAGAGTAACACAATAAGCGCTAGAAACGAGTCAAACAACCCAGAGACTAGATTTCCGGGTAGGCAGGGTGGCTGCAGCAACATAAGTTAATGTTAATTTTTGTTTCGTGGTTAGTACGAGTCGAGTCACTGCCAGCAGAGCTTATATTACGTCAACGAGGAATCTCAGGAACGCAATGTGTTGACAGCTGGGCGTGACGTATATTAGCAGCGACATTGCTTTCATATATAGTTTCAAGGCTATTGTGGCCACATTAATTCCATTTTCTCCAGAAACTGGCTGTATCAAATATGAATGGACATCATTAACGACGCACAGCCACCCCCCTGACAGAAAGGCCGGGATGATCGGTTTATTTTTCAAACACAGTTCTTATATGAAGCGACCTAAAATCTCCCTATGGGTGCATACTTAGTTTAGACTAGTCATTGATTAGACATGGGTTAAGGTAAGGTTTAGGTGTGCTTTCAATGCAAATAAAAAAATACATGAACCTGTGTACTGGCGCCCTCTACTGAAAGTGACGTCAGACTTCGTTGCTAGTCTATAGGTCGCACGCTGGAGCCCTGCCAGGCTGTCTTGGACCCCTGAATGTCGCGGACAGACTTGTTGATATATGTTAAACTGGGCAACATGACCACACCATAAAAAAAAAGAATGCCAGTTAAAACTTAAGCATCCGTGTTTTTTATAGATATAAAGGTCACTGTGACAAAGTGGCCGTTCAAATGTTGGCCATGCTTTTAAAGTAAAGTGGGATGGGATATTATCTCGTCTGAAGATAAAATCCAAGATCAAAATAAACGTTTTTTTGGATACAGTAGTCAATTATTTTTACCCTTTTCTTTCATTGTAGTACTTATGCCAATTAATCCACCCTTGCAACTCAGAGGCCTTTTAGTAAGAGTGCCCCGAGAGTGGTGGGATGTCCGAGTTCAATCCCAGTCATACGAAAACAAGAATGACAAAGAATTATACCAGCTTGCGCCAAGCTAAAACCGTTGGAAAGTACCGTCATGACTCTTGCATAATAATAATAATAATATATACGATTTATATAGCGTTAAAGAATGCTGGCCCCAGCATATTGCATAAAGTCCCAGTGGTGGCCTACCAGGCATTTTTAATGCTTTCATCCAGTGACGTAGACTCCGTGGGGGCAGCGGGGCTCGAGCCCCCATGAGGAATTAGACCTGAATATATCATTACTCTATCTGGAATAATATATATTCGCCTCGGTCCGTCCCGTTTGTACCGCGCCAGGTCGCGCCGCGACTTCTCGTCTTTGCATTGACTTTGCGCGGGGGAGCCCCCATGACGATTATAAAAACATTTCGTCTCTGCTTTCATCATTTTACAGTACACAATGTTTTTTTTTTTTTTTTTTTTTTAAGAGGGAAAAAAGGCTATCACATATTGGTGCTCCTTAAATTTGAGTGGGTGTTCCTATATTTTTGAAGTGGTAAACCTTTAACACTGTTACACTGGTAAACATTTTAGCACTGGTGCTACCTAGTAAAAAAGTTATTTTCAAGCCCTGAAGAATTTGTCGTCTCTGGAACAGTGGTCAAAGGAGTTAAATAAAAGTCTGCAGCTTTTAGTAGAAGCTTTGTAGTGATTTTATTTATATATTTTGGTCCACTATACTTCTTTAGTTCTTTCCCCTTGCTTTAGTTTGCGTGAAAAACAAATTGAAGGTGTTGGTAAATTAGCGAGTGTTGCGCTGAATTCTGTGACCGTTGCTCTTGCATTGCGGACTCCCCATTGGCTTTAAGGACAGCCAATGAGCAGAAAGCTGTGAAAAAGTCACGACTGGTAGAGACTATAATAAATCACACCTGTGTGATGTCAGGGGCGCTCGTCATCGTAATATTTGGCGGACATTTGACCTAATTTCTCCTTTCATTGTTAATGGCAAATATTGAGACGTGTGGGGACAAAAGCTGTATATAGGAGGGGCTAGCGCCCCTCAAAAATGGGACCCAATACCTCCCTGCTTGGCACTCTGCATCAAGGTTTGGGGTAAGTCCCTCTGATATACTAGCATCATATCCAGAGGGTGTACTTGTCTTGTACATCATGCTACAGAAACAGGAGATCATGGGGAATACACAACTTCTCTGTACCACACACACACACACACCCACACACACCTTGTTGCCGAGCTTGAAGACTTCTTCCAACAACCTGCTGTTGGTGTTGATCATGATGGAGTCCGTGTCACCGTAGATTACCTCCAGGTTCATCTGATTCAACACAGGACGTCAAACATTAGCGGGTAATAGGAGAGACAAAACACCACCATCACCAATGTCAGAAAGAAATTGACCCATTTTCTCCCCAATTTAGTCATTGTGCTCCCTCTCGCTGACATTCCTCTGAACACTGACAATTGTGTTCTTTGTGTCCAGCCGGGCCAGAGGCCCGCTGTCATGTTGGGCCCTTCTCGCCTGTGTTTTACCTCTATGCCACCCACACGCCCTAAAGTTGAAAAGGTGTCAAGATTCCTCCTACATAACTGACATTTCAACAGGTTGTTAATTGTACTGATTCACCTCCCAATGTATGAATGATCAACAGGTTGTTAATTGTACTGATTCACCTCCCATTGTAAAGCGCTTTGAGCACTTGGAAAAGCGCTATAAAATGCAATTCATCATGATTAGTGAGGGCACACTGGTGTGCTGTGAGACAAGGTCCAGGTTTATACAACTACAAATTATTACTGCAATACATACAAGTGCTATTAAAAAAAGTTATGAAACATATCGTTTTAATTGATTATGTACCATTTTAAACAGAGCAGGTGCATCCCCACAGTGCGTTTGAAAACCAATGCCGTACTGTAGATAAATAGTTTTTCAATGACTCACCTTCTGAACCAATTCCTTGGTGTGCATCAGAATCTGTGGAAAAGTGGAAAATATATGAATATGACCAACAGGACAAGTTACAAAAAGCAATGTAGACACACAGCCACACAAGTAACGAAAATGTGTCCAAGTACAATGCTTACGGGACACAAGGGGGGCGTTGTCATTTTTCAGCTTTTTATAGATTATGAAAGTACAGAATGTAAGCTTTCAAATGATGTGATGATTTTTTCAAGAAGATATGGTCATTTGAAGATTGTAAAGACAGAATAGGCAAATCAGAGAAAACAGCTTCCAAAGATTTCTCACATGCATGCGTGACTCCTAATGGCCTTCATGAACTACAGGATAAGTGATGGACAAATGTTATAATTAAGTGGTAATGTGTGTGTGTGTGTGCCCCTGTGGAAAGATCTGCGGCGCGCGCATCGGCCTCGACAGCCACACGAAGTGGCACCAGCGGCAACAACGCCGACCCTCCGACCAGAAGCAAGCGTCATCACAGTACACGACGGACAGCTAAGATGGAGATGGAGGTGTGTGTGTGTGTGTGTGTGTGTGTGTGTGTGTGTGTGTGTGTGTGTGTGTGTGTGTGTGTGTGTGTGTGTGTGTGTGTGTGTGTGTGTGTGTGTGTGTGTGTGTGTGTGCGCGCGCGCGCGCGCGCGCGAGATATGGGGGGGGGATGGGGGTCACGGTCGCTAATCTGGGGGGAGTCGGTGGGACAGAACGCGGTGTGACCTGTCACCAGCAATCTGCCCCTCAATCAACCACCGACGCATATATCCCGTTAAAACCGGGAAAGCATCCGTGTCATTTTAGATTACAAAATAAAAATAGCAGACGTACAAGCTCGCAGTGCGGCTACTTCATGCTCACAGCATCTGCTATTTTTTTTTAAAAACACATACCTCGAAAAGTGTGAGAACTACCGATTTAGAGGGGGGGCTTTCGTAGAATCGGCCTCCGTTCTTAAGGGGATATACACAGACGGACACGCGGTGCTCCGCGGGGACAAGGACGCGGCTATTTCAGAGAGTGTGAGGAGAGGGGTGGGGCGGTAGGTGGCGGAGGCTGGGCGCAGCACAGGGGGTGTTCCACTCCCTGAAACCGGAGTGGGACTTAAGCATGCTTTATGGGCTGCTACATACCACTGTCCTGAGGGTGGAGGGAGGGGGGCTCATTACAGAACAGCCTCTTCCATTAGGAACTACAGTCAAGGTCAAGGTCGCACACACACACACACACACACACACACACACACACACAGGCATCCACACACAGGCACGCGCACACACACACACACACACACACACACACACACAAATCTAGGCCAAACTCGATCTCCATGAGCACTAAATGGTAGTTGCTAAATCTTTATGCAGACACAATGACTGCACCGACTGCGCAGTAAAATCTGGAGTGTTCGTTCACTCTGAAAAGCGTGAAGACTGACTCGAATTACAAATTAAATTAACACTCAGGATGTTACTGTACATTGCTAGTTTTATTGGAAGCGGAGAAGTCGGAGGGAAGATGTTGGGAGAGACCATTTGAGAAGTCACCCGGATGGCATCAATCAGCATCAGGTGTGAAACCCCCAAACGTACCAAAACACAGAAGTTGACTGGCAGACAGCCAATGGCTGCTATTTATACATCACTACATAATGCTATATCATTGACCTATGGAGTTATATCAACAAGGATAGGCTGATTAAAAAAGGTTATGTCTGTATCAGAAATTACTTTGGACAGGTGATAAACTTTAGTTAAACTTGCAGAGTGCCACCACCTGCCCTTGCCCTCTGGACAGCAATGTGCCCTTTTGAAGAAAAAAAAGAAACAGTGTGTGGACCATGGTGACATTGATCAAAGCTTCCAATATATTAATTATGCCCCAAAATCTATAAATCTCACACTATTAAGGCAACCGGCCGGTCCACGCGCTGCACAAGGTGCCCTTTTTTCACTTGAGCACCTGCCCCTCTAAATGTCTGTGCACGCCACTGTGCTTTACTATTGCTGCTGTATTTAGCTATGTATGCGTTAATGCCATTTATATCTGGGACCTTAAAAAAAAACGTTTATTTATTTAATTTTTCTAGGGGCCACAAGGGGGTGCTTGGCGGGCCGCAAATGGCCCGCGGGCCGCCTATTGGGGACCCTGCTATAGGTGCTGGGATCACTAGGCCAGTGGTCTACCGTCTGGGCCAGTGAGTTTTAATGTTTTCAGTCAGC
This sequence comes from Electrona antarctica, assembly GCF_951216825.1. Classification (NCBI taxonomy): domain Eukaryota; kingdom Metazoa; phylum Chordata; class Actinopteri; order Myctophiformes; family Myctophidae; genus Electrona; species Electrona antarctica. Next base: position 9,088,408 of record NC_136801.1, on the reverse strand, counting down.
GGTGGCAGCATGATTGTTTACAGCATGGGTATTCAACAGAGGGTTGTCCTCAGCATCTTTGCAGGGGGGCCGCCAAGTTATTCTGATATTAAATTAACACAATCAGTGCCGGAAGTCCTTCAAAATAGGAGCTCTGGGGTGCCGGAACAACATGGCCGCTTTTACTCGGAAACCCACGACCCGGAAACAATCCACTAAAAAAAGTTGACTTTACATAGCTAGCTTACATTGCAATCTTTTTAATTTATACGATATATGATCCAAAAAACGTTCATATTTTGCGGGAGAGACGGATGAGGAGCAGAAATGAAGCGCCAGTATATAGATCCGTTCAACCACGGAGAGCGCCCTGGATTAGGAGAGATGAGTCATTCTTTCCGCCACGCTAACGGCTAAATCAATGGTAAGCTAACAATTGCCTAGAGTGTAGCATACGGTAGCCGAAAGGCGAACTGACAAATAAAAAGGAAAAGATTCAGAATATTCTTATCTCGCCCCGTATCATTGAGGATGCGCTAGGACGTCGGATCCACCCCTCAGTTCGATTCCCTAGGACGTGTGGGCACGTCGGATGGACGGAACCAGTTAAAGGGGGTCAATAGCCTATGCATGTCAAACTGGGTATCCTTCAAATTAAAATGAGAATCACTGCTAGAGCACTGCCCTCATATTCAAGGGCTTTTGGCACTCAGAGAGTGTACAAATGGAACCAAATGGACGTGCAGGTCCATTTGGTTCCATTTGTACCGTCTCAGAGTTAAGTTGACATTGATTTTTATAAATAAAAGTTATAATAAATTCAGGACTCACATATAAATGGCATTACATGGGGGTCAGTAGCTATGCATGTCAAACTGGGCATCCTTCAAATTAAAAGATGAGAATCCCTGCCATATCTTTTCAAATGGGGTCTTGCCCTGAAAATGAATTCATTTCAATAGATTTTTAACTCAAGAGTTAAAGAGAGTTTAACTCAAGAGTTAAAGATCTATCATTTGGTTACCAACTCTCCGTCATTTAGCTGGAGACCACCTGGAACCCCCCAAGGACCACTGGTGGTCCCCGGACCACTGGTTGAGAACAACTGTTCTACATCTATTCTAAGCTTAATTAATGAAAAAATAAAAACCCCAATTTTTCGGGCGTGCGGACTAGGCCCCCAGCCTGGTACCCTAGTCAAAATATGGCCCTTGAGGAAAATGAATTGGGGAACCCTGACTTATAGGCTCCATTGCAGCCTGACAAGAGTGTTCGAGTCCTGATCCATGTCACTCCCGTCTCCCTCCCCCCCATTTCCTGTCGATATACTGCATCAATCAATAAAGGCCGAACAGGCCAAAAGATTATGGTGCAATAGCATGTTATTTAGATAGCAGGATGTTGCTATAAATGCTACGTTTGACTTCTATCCTAGTTACTTTGTAGCACTTAATGGTTTTATTTGCACTCCATTTACTAGACCGCAGCACTTACCCTGTTGTTAGGCCCACTTGTTGTCAGGATCCATGCCATTTACTCATTTAAAGGGGAATACCACTCATTTTCAACATTTTACTATGTCATTAATATACCTTAGAGTTGTTGTGTGGAAATAATAAAAAGTCCCCCCCATTCTGTGTTGCCTAGAACTGGAGGTCTGAAAAAATAATCAGTAACATCTCAGTGACATCACAAAGATGTACTTGATAATGTTACTGATTTTTTCCAGACCTCCAGTTCTAGGCAACACAGAATGGGGGACGTTTTAATTATTTGGTACGTGGTACTTTCTCAAACTTTGACACGAGTCACACTGATGTAAAAGCCAGGGGGAACCAGAGAAAGAGAGGGAGGGTGGATAGTAGAGACAGAAAAAGAAGAGAATACAGTAGAATGGATGGAAAAGGATGGGAGAAGTGACGATGGGGAAAGACACAGAGATGTGGGAAATAATACAGAGAGAGGGGGGCGAGATGGGGGAGGATGGCGAGGTGAGAATGCGTTGATGTAATTGATGTGCGGACTCATTTAGACACATTTTCCATGCGCCGTCAGTTGCGGCACGATGTACTGTTCCAAGGAGTGACCCCCGTGAAAGACAAGTCGTTTGACCATGACTCGGGAATGCATGGGTGTGCATGTTTGCTAGTGTGTGCGAGAGAGACAAGGAGCGCTCTTCTTTAAACACATACCACCACCACACACTCTTACAGACCTAACCAAACATCTCTCCAGGGGGTGTGTGTGTGTGTGTGTGTGTGTGTGTGTGTGTGTGTGTGTGTGTGTGTGTGTGTGTGAGAGACTGAAGAGTACACAACTCATCACTCAAACAACTGAACAAGCAGAATGCGAGTGATCGAGTTACTTCAAGTTATGACAGCACTTTTACAGTCAGACTCAGCTTCCCATCAGAAACAGAAGGAGAGAACGGTTATGCCTCAACTTAATCAACTAGTCTTAACTAATTAGCCGTGGAGCTGGGTGATACCTTTAACCTGTGGAAGTCAATTTCCAAATAATCTGTACAGACGTACATGGAGGACATTAGTTTCTCTAGAACAGTCTTCCCGCAGTGCCAGCAATTTTGTGTTCTTACTAATCCTTCAAGACCCACATAACATTTTGCTCCATGACGATGCATTGCAAACACCAAACATCCCAAAAGAAAGACAACTCTCCACGCTCATCGGGGGGGTCGGGAATAATTGTCAACACAATACTATTATTTTTTATAAATCCTTTAACATTAAACTGGGCCGGGTTGAATTTGTTTAGACCACGTTATTTCCTGGTGTACTCTTCTTTGGAAGATCACTCAGGGAATGCGGAAGAGCGCCCTCTATCGGAAACACTGAAAAACCCGTGGAAGTATGATTGGGAAACCCCGTGCAGCTGGGATTTAACATTGAGCGCGTTTGCACTTCCGCATGTTGGGCACCACATTTTGGTGCCCAAATCGAAAAAAAGGCGGAAGTAGAAGGCTCTTCCGGGTGCTTCAAAACGCCACTGAGCAACTTCCACTGACATGAATAGCGGGGGGGGCGGAGCTTCGCGCCAGATCAGTCTCTATCCTTTTATATACTCTATGTGTCAAGTAGAGGGCCTGCTTAAGCGGGCTTTCGAGTGCATTTCCACTCTAAAGCTTTATTGATCCCGCAGGGGAACACAAACTGTGCCTAATACCTATATAATGGAGGCTGTACATCGAGTCACTCAATTGCATACTATGTACAGTAAGGGCTGATGTACATCAGCCTACTGAAATGCTTCCTATGTAAAGGATGATGTACAATGTACATACCCGTAAAGCCTCCAATAAAGTCCTCCTTTTTATTAATTACCGGGCCCGGCGTTGATTAAGTATATAAATTCCGGCCTCTTTTTATTAGCCTTATTTTTTAAGTGCCGTATCCGTTACCTTTGCTGCTCTGGCTGGCTGTCACATCAGTGTCCAGATGCCGGTGGTCGCGCTGCTCGTGCACAACACAACAACAAACTAACAGACAAACTTTGGGCGAGAACGCCACTAAGCAGTAAGCACTGTTCATGGCCACGGACAATAAAACTAATGAGAGCAGCAGTCCAACTGCGGAGGAGAGAGGAAAATGACACAAAACCAAGCAAGTGAAATCTACTACAATGAGTAAGTAATGGAGGCAAGCTGTTTGTGACACGATGTGCTGCGCGCCCGCAGATCTACCCTTCATGCAACGAACGTTCATTCTATAAACGGCAGATCTACATGTGCCTAGTAGATCTGCCGTTTATGGATCATGGAATGAACGTACCGGTATGCTGTGAGCTTAGCTTGTTGCTAACACGACCCCCCTCCTCTCTCTCTCTAACGCGTCTCTCGCTCTCTCCAACGCGACTGTCTCTCTCCCGTTGAAGTTACAAGAGTTGGATCACTGCAGTGTTGCACTGTTCATATAAGCTGCTTTGATATTATATGAAATAGCCTATCATACATTTTATTTTTATGTTATTATTTGCATCTGAACTAGCCTAACTGTAGGTGTAGGCCTATACATATATTTTAATGTGCAATAAATAGGCATATACCGGCATATTTGTGATCAGATTTGACTGAGGGACTGCCATTGGATTTTCTTTCATGTCATACATACATTGCATGTATGAAAGCAGAGAATCATAGCTTCAAATTGCCATTTCATGTATGAAAGCAGGGAATCATAGCTTCAAATTGCCATTTAATGTATGAAAGCAGGGAATCATAGCTTCAAATTGACATTGGTTGTTAAAGATAAATTGATATGTTGAGGTTATTATGGTATTTACCATAGGCAATATGCCAATATTGAAAAAAGGTTAAAATGACCAGTGAGCTCTTGCAACTACACCGTTTATCGTTTAATATTTCATGAGGACTTGGTTTCAATACATGAACCCAGCACATACTGGGTTCTAACTGACCCAAAATGTCATTTATTCATTTTGATCGGTTTGAAAAGTAGAAATATAGGCCTCCTTCTTATAGCTGCCTCCTTCCAATAAAAGCCCGGTATCGGAATCGGTTGAGACAAATAAAAGCCCGGGTTTCTAAAAGAGGATTTACGGTAGTCACTTGAATGATTCCTATGTTAGGGACGATGTACATCGAGTCACTCGATAGCAGCCTATGTAAGGAATGAAATGATAATTGAATGCTTCTTATGCAAGGGATTATGTACATAAAATGTAAATATAATGCATTTCCTCATGTATCAGGCTAAATATGCTAGTTTTGGAGTGTGCAAAAGGATCTTTGGAACACCTCAACACTAAAAGGGAGATAGTTACAGGACTATATAATGTCACAATGCCCACAAATCATTAAAACGATGCCATCATAAATATTTGACTTCTTGGCTCTCGCCCTGCTATTTCATAGATTTTAAAAGGCATCTTTTGATCATGTCTGTGAACCTGTGTGTCTGTACTGCACGAGTTGATGTTATTGTGTCGGTGTGGTCCTGTGTAGCTAATTGACGGGTGGCTCGGTCTTGTTGTGATAACTGCACCGTTTCCCACCTGTTGTTGTTGTGCTATTTTGCTGTTCTTATCTCTAAGTGATTTATGTGTCATGTTGTCATGTCTTCCTTTTATTGAAATCCTCCGACCCTCCAAAAAGGTCTTCTTTGTTTAGTTTTTTTGTGCCAGATGGTCGTTTAAAAACAAGGATTCAGGTCTTAATTGACCTGCTTGGTTTAATGACTGACACACATACACACAGTGACAGACATGGTGCTGTAGATAAGATAGATTGGATAAATGAGGCAGTTGTTGAGAGGTCATCTCCCACAGTCCTCCTTCATTCTTCCACTTTGACACCCCACCCCCTCCACCCACACCCACCGACACACACACACACAACATGCAGGGACACACACTCCAGTGTGCTGATGAGCAGATCAGAGGTGGAATGTTAAACCTCAGAACGGCATGGAGGCCCTCGTAAAAAGAGCCGGGAGCCTCAGTCAGTGATGATTGTTTTGAAAAGTGCACGGCTGAGAAGCATTTTGAGGATGACCGTGGAAAGCCTGAAATAGTACCAGTAGAGGAACACAGCGCTGTCAAGGAGGTGCATCTTATGTGTGTAGACTGTAGAGCCCAAAAGCCCAACCGATATATGGGTTTGGACATAATGTTTCCCTCGGTTGATCAGCATCGTCAATTATGCAGCAGACGTATCCAGATTTCTTTTTACTTTGTAAACATTTTTCATATATTTACATTTAATTTTGTTTTCTGTTTTTACGTTAAATGTTCTCAAATAAACTTTTTGCACTTTTTTTAAACAAAATTAGTGGTGGTCTAGGACTCTCCAAAATTGGGATTGACATCGAGCCCAAAACAATCTGGGCTCGGTCAGGCTCTAGTACACGCTTGAGAAGGTGCATGCACTTAGACAAACCCCTCACAATAAAGAGCCTGTACAATATGAAACATAAAAGTATAACATCATGTCATGAACCCCCACAAATGCACACGTACCCCCAACCCACTTTCTGTATACGGTATGTTTCTTTTCCCTTTTTACCTCCTTACATGATTTCCTGTTTTTTTTATATATATAGAAGTGTATATTTGTACGTCTCTAAATGTTCTGATGAATTGAAAATGGTGGACCCTGTTGTAAACAAGTGTAATGCTTTATCAGTGTGTCGTCCACAGTAACAGTCTTTGTATCGAGTTGAGCTTTCATGTGAAATGTACCCAGTCTGCAAACTGTTAATACTTCAATCAATCAAACTGTACATACAAATTGGAGCCGTTGTGTACACACACACACACACACACACACACACACACACACACACACACACACACACACACACCCCCCCCCCCCCCGGCAAATGCCATAGCTATGTTCTCATGACTGTTGTATGGAGGGTCAATCTATTGTAAAGCCCTGCCTGATTTAATACAACCGGCTAAGCACACACGCGCACGCACACACACACACACACTAAAAATACTATGGTTATGACAGCAATGCTTCCGTGTAATCAATTACAGCCACAGTACTTGAACACTCTTCTCATTTGATCACACACGGTTTTTAAACCAGTTTAAAAAGAGGGTTACAGAATCATACCCAAACATTTTAATGTCACAAATGTGCTTTGAAATGTATTTTAAAAGAACCGACATGCACAAATTCATCAGTCAGTTTCTGATGAAACCAAAAAACAAACTGATAACCATCATTATAGTGATAAACCAAACGAAATGACATTTTTCATAATAAGCCAACTTCAACAGCTTTTAACCTTGTACACCAATCCAAGGATAATTATAATTATCATGACAATCTTATCAGACATTTCTATAGCGGCCATCTTAAATTATCACTCAGTATAATGTCGAGGGCTGAATAGCGATGCCCATTCCATCCATTCAAGCTGCCATACGTGATTACAACCCTCCACAGACCATAAAAGCCAGCTATGCTTTCATTTTATTGTGTTATCAATCACAGTAATTGGTACTAAGCCAGCCGCTCATAGTTCAGATTCTGAAACCGTGTGCTGCTGTCCACCATCAACATAATACTTTATAATAGTTTGGCTTGGGAACCACAACAAAGGCTGGGTGAAACAGAAATCAAGCTAATGCTGAAACGATTATTTCCGTAGCTTTTGAATAACCGAGAAGCACACCATACACACAATAATATATATAATAATAAATTATATATTCTTTTTATTATGATTATTATTTTGTATATCAATGCATTGATTGGTGTAGTGTGAAAATAGTTTTTTTTTTTTTTTTTTACTTTTCACCTACTTTCCACATTCCCCAATTCCTGCAAAATAGAAGTAGGCAGCATCTAAAAATCAGGCCTGATGCTTTAATTTTAATTAAATTAAGCTGGTTGAAATTTGTTCTCTGGTTTCAGGACAGTTATGTTTATGTAACGCTGGATCCCAAAGGAAAAACAATAAACACTTTAACTAATTAATCCATCATCTGTAATAACACGACTGCAACCATATACGGTCCAGTCAATTACGACACTTCATTAAGTGTTATTAAGTGCCAATAATAGCTTGCCATATGCTAGATCAATCCATTACCAATCATAATCCCTGCCATTAAGCCTGGTCTCAGGTGGCCTCATTAGGATGTGTTACTAAACTTGTAGTTTAGATTCTGAAACCTTGTACCGTCGGCAGTCTGCGAGTGCATCTGAAATAGCAGCATCTGTCCCATGTGACTATTTGTTAAGCTCATGTCTATCAGGAGCAAAGCCAGCTCTTTAAGAGGCCTAAGCAGAGCGTGGAAACATGCAGGCCCCCTTAGCGCACACATACGCATGCGAGCATGTTCCGCAACGGGGTAGGGTGGCTTATGCACTACTTACACGTCGTACATCTGATTCTGGGAAATTCAAAAATGGCTTTTGTGATTCATAGACATCCATCCAGGGGGGTGATAAGATATAGGACCTGCACGTGCAACACGGGGGGGGCAACAATATTTACCAAGGCTTCATTATACGGGGGCACGCAGTCCAATGCAGCTCTAATCCAAGGCGACCTTTAGACCCCCACCTGCACCCTTTGCTGTCACCCCAGCTCCTCTTCACCTGTCACTTTCATCCATCCTTCACTCTTCACTCATCCATCCTTCACTCATCCATCCTTAATGCTGCGTTCACACTGGCAGCTACAAAGCAATACAAAGTGTTGATCATCAACATGCTCCATGATGATGCTCCAAGCATGTGTCAGATGACGAGCAAGAATAATATAAAGCCTGCGATTAAAAAAACAACACGTGGAAGTCAACTGGCTGATGGTAATAATTTGTCCCCACATTACAAGCGGTAATTGTGTGGAGAGACAGTGAGTGGAACCGTTTAAAGGTTCAATGGACACGCCCCGAAAATATCATTACTGGACATCACGTGGTCCAAGTCTGAAAACTCACACGACGGGCGCACCGAGCACTGGATACTAGGCTTAGTAGCAGGACCAGCAGGTTGGGATAGTCATTTGGATGGCAGATTACTTAGCATTCATTCTGGCTACATATGGCATTAAAACATTATTAATTTCTAAAGAATATCTTAGTTAAAATGCAATTGAGTTGCTGTGTTTGTTTTTAGGGTAACAATTGCATAATCACAATATCACACTCTAGTCCCACTCCCTCTGGTCTCCTCTGGCCCCCACACTTCTCCCTCTGGCCCCCACACTTCTCCCTCTGGTCTCCTCTGGCCCCCACACTTCTCCCTCTGGCCCCCACACTTCTCCCACTCCCTTTGGTCTCCTCTGGCCCCCACACTTCTCCCTCTGGCCCCCACACTTCTCCCTCTGGCCCCCACACTTCTCCCTCTGGCCCCCACACTTCTCCCTCTGGTCTCCTCTGGCCCCCACACTTCTCCCTCTGGCCCCCACACTTCTCCCACTCCCTTTGGTCTCCTCTGGCCCCCACACTTCTCCCTCTGGTCTCCTCTGGCCCCCACACTTCTCCCACTCCCTCTGGTCTCCTCTGGCCCCCACACTTCTCCCTCTGGCCCCCACACTTCTCCCTCTTGCCCCCACACTTCTCTCTGGTCTCCTCTGGCCCCCACACTTCTCCCACTCCCTTTGGTCTCCTCTGGCCCCCACACTTCTCCCTCTGGCCCCCACACTTCTCTCTCTGGTCTCCTCTGGCCCCCACACTTCTCCCACTCCCTTTGGTCTCCTCTGGCCCCCACACTTCTCCCTCTGGCCCCCACACTTCTCTCTCTGGTCTCCTCTGGCCCCCACACTTCTCCCACTCCCTCTGGTCTCCTCTGGCCCCCACACTTCTCCCTCTGGTCTCCTCTGGCCCCCACACTTCTCCCTCTGGCCCCCACACTTCTCCCTCTGGTCTCCTCTGGCCCCCACACTTCTCCCTCTGGTCTCCTCTGGCCCCCACACTTCTCCCTCTGGCCCCCACACTTCTCTCTCTGGTCTCCTCTGGCCCCCACACTTCTCCCTCTGGCCCCCACACTTCTCCCTCTGGCCCCCACACTTCTCCCTCTGGCCCCCACACTTCTCCCTCTGGCCCCCACACTTCTCCCTCTGGCCCCCACACGTCTCCCTCTGGTCTTCTCTGGCCCCCACACTTCTCCCGGTAATCTCCCCGGCTTGAGATGCCTTGTTCCCGGGCCAGAATTCAGGCTCAGCCTCCCAGGACACCCATAGCGTATAGCGTTTCTCATAAATGTAATAAATACAAACTATTTCACATGAACAATGTTGGTAAAACTAAGATATTTGAGGGCCAAATATATATTTATATATGTGTAGTGATGCACAGGAGCGGGGATGGAACCAGAGTCTCCCACTAGTCGCCAGACTGACACACAACCTGTCGTGCCAATAGGGCTGAGCCCCATTGGCAGGGCTGGCTGTTGTGGGCCGGGTCTTGGATGAGGGGCTACAATCACCCCCCCAGTCTTTCAGTCCCTGCGCTTCACACCGCAGACCACCGCACACAACGTCCCTCGTGTCCCTCACGCGAGGATCTTCCGCTCCACGTCCTGCAAACTACGACGTGTAGTGATGCGCAGGGGGGCGGGGATTGAGCCCGGCTGTTGTGGGCCGGGTCTTGGATGAGGGGCTACATATGCACAGATTAACAAATTAAAATACATTGTCTGTGTAAAGTCACTTCCTGGTTTAGTGGTGCGAGGCTGTGCGAGCGAGGGGATACATAAAGGCAGGGAAATGTTTTATCACGGGGGCGGGAGGAGTCGTATCAATACAGTAGGGATAAATACGATATGCCCCAGACTGCTGCGCGACGTCATCACAACATGAACTTGATGTACAGTATCATAATGATATAACCGGGCTGTGTCATGCCCCCCTTTAAAACACGGTTTTGTGTAGCTGCAGTTGAAGCCACCTCAACTTGGATAGTAGCATTGTAGACTTTGTAGCAGCTTTGTAGCGCTTTCTATCTTCATGTCTTCCTTTGTAAATGAAAGGTAGCTTGAGAACATAGGTAGTCCACCAACACGCCTCAAGCCTGAAACGGCTAGGTGCGTCGCAGGAGCAGGGACAACAGTTGCAGAAGAAGGAAAAGACGATGGAGCAACTCGGCCAGTTTAAGCCGTTTTATTCAGTTGCTAGTATAAATAGTAATTTCGATCTTGCGATCTTCCTCAGGGTCCTGAGTAGCTTATTGTAGCCGCCAGTCTGAACGTAGCATCACTCTTCATGCCATCCATCCATCCATTCTTCATGTCATACAATAATGTCAACTACAAGCTCATGTCATTGTCAGGCTGTTTTTAAACACAAGGACAGGGACTCAATTACAGCAGAACGACTTCTGGGAGACAACCTCCACCCTGAGAAATGCCACGCGCAGCACCACGGCTGGACACACACCCAGGCACACACACACCCATGCACACACGTACACACACCCCCCCCATGCACGCACACACTCACACACACCTGTTGAGGGCTGTCTGAACTGCTGGCAAAGGGTGTCAGAGGTCAAACTAATCTGCGGTCCAGAACAATCAGCAGCTTCCACAGACTGGTGTTGTTAACATCACTCGATTAGCAAGAGTCACGCACGCATACTTCATTAACCCCAGACCAGAAATCACACAATCAAAAAAGGAAATATGGCTATAGATCAGCGATTCACAACCTGTAGGCCTTCAGGATATTACCCAGGGGGCAAAGGGGGTTGACCTGCATTTGTCATAACATACAAAGTTGTCCACCAAAAATAATATCTATGACCCAGTAGGGTCACAACCTATATGGACAACCCGGTCAATTTTGGGGCGAAAGTCCAATATGGCCGCCCCAATATTAGCCCCTATTAGTTATAATGGGGGGTGAATAGGTCAAAATTTTGAACTGAGAGATATTTCCACGAAACTTTATATATATATTGTGTGCCCCCTCAAATAATTGGCAAAACACAAAGATTGTATTGATAATGTCTCAAGTTGACAACCACTGCCTTACAATTATTCAAACTATTTCACAATCCGTTATTCTGTCAATTATTTAATGTATAATTCAGTGAATCTGCAGCATGGGATTAATTTAGTATTTTTGATTGAGTAAATAATATGACAAGTTAGTTTGGATTCAGATCCAAACGGACACCTAGTTGTCACAAACTACTTCATAATCTCTGCTAGGCCAGAAGGGCGGGAGGCGGAGATTATGTTTTCAACCGTTTTCAGCTTCAACATTCAAACTCCCTGGAATTCCCTGTCAATGCAGCTGGCTTCTCAGCGTGACTTGTGTAGTGTTGGGGAAGTGGAGTGTTAAGAGAATAATGGTGGCTTATCCGGAAACATAACAATCTAGATTTCACCTATATGGTACAACAACAAAAATGTGCTCGTCATGTGCTTACTTGTCATATGGTCAGAGTACAGCAGCAATTTGTTGTTACCGAGAGCCACACTCCTTTGCTCCCATTTTCGCCCCCATTGTAGCTCGACAAATACTGCATATGGTAGTAGGGGTCCTTGAAGTTAACACAAAGTACACTATCAGACAGTTATACGTTGAACTACCAGCCAAGCTAGTTCCAGTAAAGTTCACTTTTTTCCAAGGGCTGATTATATCATTAAATAAGGAGTGCTGTGGACACACAGGGTGGCAGTTAGGCGTTAAGTGCCTTGCTCATTGACAAATCGAGGAGCCAAGGATCAAACCGGGTTACCTTCCATCCGCTCTACCTATTGAGCCACGGCTGCCCCAGGTGAAACAAATTCACTTGTGAAGTGGATTAGATTGATTGGTGGGCAAATAAAAAGCATATTTCCCTGGAGCCAGTGGAACACGTACTGCAGCAGCCTATTATAAGTACACACGTGTACATTACGGAGCGTTTCATGTATCTTCTTCTCTGCCCCCAACTGTTCTCTGGCGAACATACAAAGGAACCCAAAATAAAACACTGCAGGGTTGGGGGTGCATCAATCTGTGGCGGACCCTCAGCTGTGTAACCCTAAACCTTCACCTTCCTCTTAATACCCATCATCCCCCCTTAATACCCACACATACCAGGACATAACAGGACCACAACAAATGGTTCCCCGACAAAGGGCAGAGTTCGACCAGTCGCTCACACCGCAGTGCAGTATGGCCGCGTGCATGCACGCGCACATACACACACAAACACGCGTAATCACAAGAGACATGCAGAGATACAGATAAGATACTGACAAAGCACACACACACACACACACACACACACACACACACACACCCCGCCACCACCACCCACAGTGACATTCTGCACAAACAACGTGGCTATTGGCTAATGGAGGTAACTGGGGGCTTTCCCTTCTTAACTTGGCAAATCTGATCAGAAGAGCCGTGGCCAAGGGTCTGTCAACTCCTCCTAAGACCCCTCGCCTTAACCCGTCCTCGGGCTAGAAAAACGACTGTGGGCCCTGGCCTGACCTACTCTCCCACAGGGGCGGGGTGAGGAGCGAGGATAAGGTGTTAGGCCGCGGCTTAAAACAAGAGTGACGGAAAGACGAGACCTTGTCCAATCAATAAATACGCAGAACACACACACACACACACACACACACACACACTGACACACACTCACACACACACACACACAGTGTGCCCCCACAGGAGAGGGGGGACGACATCAAGGAAGGGGTGGGATGAGGGGGGATTTACATTGCTGGTCGGTGTCCATGTTGCAATTATAAAAATAAAAAGCCTCCTAAATCACCATGTGAAAGTAGAGTGCAAATGTGATGATTAAAATGGGGGCAGGGGGTGCCAACGGCAATACCCACAAATACACATGAATCCCTGCTATAAATGCCAGCTGGTAATTTTGGAACGCTGCGATCGCAAACTACCATGAACTACTTGGCCCCGGGCCGTTGGACACAACTTCGGGCTCCAGTTTAACGCCTTTAAGTTTAACGTTTAAGTTTTTTATTTCTTTCATCTCTATACAGTACAAGTTTCACACTACTTTATCCTCTTGTTTGGCTTTGTTTCTTCATTAACCCATTTTGACCTGAGATCAGATTCTATAAATGTCTTCTACATCCTGACAGTTTTCTGAAAAAGCTATGTTTCTATGTCAGTCGTTCCTCGATTTAAAAAAAATAGCAGACCTACAAGCTTATAGCGCGCCACTCGGTGGCGCGCTATGAGCTTGTAGATCTGCTATTTTTCAATAGCTAAAGCATTCCCTGAAGAAGGCAACTTGTTGCCGAAACATTGGAAAAATAAAGATGTTGATGGCATCGTGACTACGAGCTGTGCGACCTCTCTCCTTTCTCAGTCATAGCTAAAGCATAACATAATGCTAACACCAAAAGGGGTTCCCGCCCAAAATGGGTTAAGTGGCGTTTCAACAAGATGTCACAGGGTTCGGAATAGTAGCATGCGCTAAATCAGGCATTCACAACTCTGCAGTGGTGGCCAATACGTACAGTATGTTTGAAGATAGATTCGACGTAGATTTGCCATCATTATACTGAGGGGCAGGGGGTGATGTGACCCTAACTTAAACCCACAACACCACATGATGCCCTGACTGTTGTTGCTAGTCTTTCAGGTTGTTTTCAGTCAGAATAACCAATTACAGAGACACACGTTTGTTCTGCTAACCAAACCACGCAAGAGATTATTATTATTATTAAGACCTGATAGACAGGCACGAGGCCATGCATTCATGCTTCTGATATAATAGATGGTTTTAGATTAGCGTAGATGTCCTTTATTGTCCACAATGGAAATTCATTGTTCTCAGGTCAATACAGACATAGACGATAAAGACAGAGCAAATACTTAAACACCACATATAAATGACACCAAGGTATTAAAACAGGACCCAACTAGTAACCTCAATTTTGTTAGTTATGCGTTTGGTTCTATGGGATTCATGCACGCCGTTTATGCCCTGGACTTCTTCATTCGTCGGCCAAAGGGGGAACGGGAGCGTTTTGCTCCATTAGTGTATTAGCGCTGTCCACATTAACCTGCAGTATAAATAGCCGTATCTGTGATCATAGCTACGCAGTAAACAGCAGGAAACAGCCAGGCAGAGAGTCATGACAGCCTGCCGCTCCGATCCAACTGCTGTCGGTTCGCAAACTTTTTCATGTGAAGGACCATCAAATGCATGTGTATTTGCCCGCGTATCACTTTGAAATACTTTGCCAGGTAACAAAAATATTAAAATGTTGAAAATCTAAACATTCTCGATCTGCTATTTTCAAATAGTCAATGGATATATGGTTAAAGTGGTTAAATGATCACAATGATACATGAACTCCTTTTGCTTCCCCAGGGAAACTCCTCAGGGAACCCTGGAGGTCCCCGGACGGACCCCACATTGAGAACCACTGTCCTAGACCACCGTTTCCCGATGCACTGTTTGGATCACAGAACAATGTTTATGTAGCCTGGCTCCTATGGCGGTGTTAGACTCGGTTGAAAATCTGATGTATAGCGGCTGATTGGCCATCATCGACATTTCAACTCGACAACGTTAAACAACAAAAATGGCTGCCCCCACTGTGGTAACTTGCGACCGTATCAATCTGGGTATTAAATCGACCTGTGATAAATAGTTTCTTTACAGAAACAACAGGTTTCCGACATATTTTATCGTGTTTTTTTAGATGCTAGGAGCTTAGCAACTGGGTTAGCTACATTGACAACGACGTCATCGGTTTTGCTACCATGTTGATTGGTTGGTGTGAACCAATCGCCGAAGACTGCCGCTTTGGCACGCCCATCCCAGCCCAAGTGAAACAAAATGAAAATTCAGTGTCAGGAAAACTGTTATGGGTCACGGCTCGAGTAAAAATGCCATCTTTTCCTATATTTCCTTAAATAAAATATAATAATTAAGAATAGTGAAAATAGCTGGTCTACACGCTCGCAACACGGCTCGAAGTGACACATTGTCTCACATTTTGGGTCTCCATCTGAAAAGTTTGGGAACCACTGTCCTAGAGCAGTGGTTCCCAAACTTTACCCCTAAATTGCCACTAATTATCCCACGGACCCCCATTTGAAAAGACATGACAGGGACCCCCATAAGAGAAGATTTTTACGGCTCTACCAGAGATTCTCAACACGTTTAATTTCAAGGGACCACCCAGTTTGACATGCATTAGTCTGCGGATTTTACAATTTAGATTGTAAAATCAATGTTAATTTAACTCTGAGAGTGTACAAATGGAACCAAACGGACCCTGACGGGTCCGTTTGGTTCCAAACTATCATTTAGCTGGGGAACCCCTGGAACTCCCTCAAGTACCCCTGGGGGTCCCCGGACCCCACTTTGGGAACCAGTGTCCTAGAGTATCTTGAACGTTCTAAAACATCTCCCATCACTCTCCATTGTATTCAGTCGAGTATTTATGAATGCCATAAAATAAGGTTTAGATCATAATAACAGCATTATATTATGTTGTTTGACATGTTGACAATCCTGATGCAGATCAGGAAATATAATTCGAACCCAGGTTTTCCCGCAAAACAGAGAACAGAGGCCTGTTCCAAACGCAGGTATAGAGTAACGAGTGGACATTTTGTATGGCCTCTGACACAGAAGCCGTGCATGCTAGTACTGATCCCGTTTAATCCCAGGCCTTATACATTTACGTAATTCAATTTAACACTTTTAGGAGAGAAAGGAAAAGCACCAGCAGGTCTAATAGACACCCTAAATCACAAAGCAAAAGACCACATGCTCCGGCTGTGGTAAACAACATGCATGCACACACACAATAAAGTTCTCAGTGTTAAATTGACTGTGAGAATCTGCAGTGTGAGAGACAGGGACTGGGAGGGGGGGGGGGTGGTGGTAAAGTGTAATGTAACTAACCCATTCACCCCTGGCTGTTGACAAGAATACAAGTAATAAGCCCTGGACCATGCTTATTTTTGGGGGGGTGGGAGGGGGGGCATTACACCTGTACCAATTCATCAAACACACGCCTTCTACTATGTAGATCTGTCAACTGGACAAGGAGCATGACTTGAGGCACAAATAGCCCGAGCAAATATAACACGCACACATTTCAGAACACACACACACACACACACACACACACACACACACACACACACACAGTCACACACACATGCACGGAAAGTTGTTGTGTGCGTGAGTGAAGTTACTGCCCTGCCCTCTATTAGGAAGCACAATGTGTGTGTAAGAAGATCATAATAAAAGGCTCCCCCGGGGCGCCAGTCCAACGCCACTGTGCTGAGCGTGTGTATTGTTAGAGCTCATTAACCCAGTCTGGGCGGGAACCCCCTTTTGGCGTTTTAACTAAAGCATTCTGTTGTACTTTAGCTATTGAAAAATAGCAGATCTACAAGCTCATAGCGCGCCACCGAGTGGCGCGCTACGAGCTTGTAGGTCTGCTATTTTTTTGAAAAGTCGTGAAAATGTGGCGCAAATCTTTGAATATATATTTCAGAGCGAACATTTTTTAACTAAAATATTGGCTTCTGTGGGGTCCCTGGAACTACATATCTTGAGATGGGGGGGGGGGGGTCCGTGGCCCAATAGAGATAATTCTGGGGGTCCTCGACATGAAAAAGGTTGAGCACCACCGACATAGAAACATGGGTTTTTCAGATTTTTTTAGGATTTAGAAGCCTTTTTTTTTATCGACCTCAGCCCAAAATGGGTTAAATGAACACTACCGCTGGCATGGAGCGACGGCGTGTGTGTGTGTGTGGTGGGGGTGTTCAGTTACCCATACAATACCATGATATCCAAAAATAGCCGTTTTATGTCATGCAATCCACACTTGTACGTCTGTCTGTGTAGGCTCACTTTATATACGCCCGTGTTGAGAGACCTCATTACACGATCACACTTTACATAGCGTGTGTGTGTGGTATTATGTTAACGTTACTACATGGGTCGGTTTCACAGAATTAAAATCAGGTTTCATATTTTTGACAAAAGAAAATCAGACACAGAGAGAGAGAAATGAAAAGAAAAAAGGAGAGAGACAGAAGGGGGTGTAGCTAGAGAGAGAGAGAGGTATGTAGAGACTAGAGAGAGAAACGAGGAGGGGATAAAGAAAGTGAGGGAAGAGAAGTATGTGAGGGTGAACTGAGGGATGTGGAACTTGATCCAGCAGTTCCCTCTAGTGGAGGCGGAGTGGAAGTTATTTTAGGGTTTGAGCATCGACCTGAGATTCACCCTAACCTAACCCCAACCAAACGCAGAAGCCACGGGTGATTTGTAACCGGCAACACATGTCGGGTGCGACGGTGTTGTCGGCCTCATGACCGTAGGACTGGTGTGTCTAACCAACATATGCACCCCGATGTTCAACTAGGATGGTCGTGGGCGTCGTTAGGTTGAGTTTAAGTAACAGGTTTAGAGACAGGGTTATTCCTGATCTATCGAGAACACGAACACACACACACACACACACACACACACACACACACACACACACACACACACACACACACACACACACACACACACACACACACACACACACACACACACACACACACACACACACACACACACACACACACACACACACACACACACACACACACACACACACACACACACACACACACACACACACACACACACACACACACACACACACACACAAGAACGAGGCTGTCTATCCCCTTTCCAATGCACTAGACCCGTAGCAGATGGATTGCTGAGGTGGAGCGCAACACCTACCATCAGCCAGTAGCTACCACTACTTAAAGTCGTGCTACTCATACGCAGACAGTTGGCGGCGGTGCCCGGGATAGAACCCAGACCTTATGCAGACAGTTGGCGGTGCCCGGGATAGAACCCAGAACCTTATGCAGACAGTTGGCGGTCCCCGGGATAGAACCCAGAACCTTATGCAGACAGTTGGCGGTCCCCGGGATAGAACCCAGAACCTTATGCAGACAGTTGGCGGTCCCCGGGATAGAACCCAGAACCTTATGCAGACAGTTGGCGGTGCCCGGGATAGAACCCAGAACCTTATGCAGACAGTTGGCGGTGCCCGGGATAGAACCCAGAACCTTATGCAGACAGTTGGCGGTCCCCGGGATAGAACCCAGAACCTTGTCAGACAGTTGGCGGTGCCCGGAATAGAACCAAGAACCTTATGCAGACAGTTGGCGGTGCCCGGGATAGAACCCAGAACCTTATGCAGACAGTTGGCGGTGCCCGGGATAGAACCCAGAACCTTGTCGTCCAAAGGCGAGTGCTCCAGCGACTGAGATACCCGGACACCAACATCATTTATCTCATTATGTTGTTGATGCATGCACGATTGCGCACGTGTGCGTGTGTGTGTGTGTGTGTGTGTGTGTGTCTACCTCTCTGCCCTTGTGTGTGACCAGTGCAGCCAGGGGTTTGGCGTAGAATCGACTGAAGCTGAATCCCAGGCAGCCGTACATGCTGTTAGCAGTGAGCTTCAGAGCCTTCTGACGGATGTCATACTAACACACACAAAAACAAAAAGGTCACAATACACAAGATGACTGTGTGTGTGCGTGTGTGCGCGTGTGTGTGTGCGAGACATCTGTGGCAGAATTGCTTAAATAAATAGATGGAATTCTTGATCCAAGACTTCAGCTTCGGCTTCAGGGTTAAAAACAAAACGTGCGTGTGTCTACCTGCATGTAGAGGTCGGGGTTGATGTCCTGCTGTTTCATCAGCTGTTTGACTTGTTTGCGTCTCTCCACCAGCTTTCGGATCTCTTTGGGCAGAACACCCATCTCCAGGTCAGTGTCCGGAACCTCCGGGATTTCCTCCGGCTCGTCCTCCTGTTTAAACATGAGGTATTGAGTGAAACCTCACTTGGAACGTTGCATTCAGCGTCCACTAGTGCCCTTGCCGTGGACACACACGGACCCTCATAAGAAGTTAAGAACCCACCTGGTTCTTCTTGCGCGTGCCGGCGTGAGCCTCTCTCTGTACGGTGGTGAAGCAGATGTTGAACTCCTGGATGATGGAGGGGTACAGGCTGTTGAAGTCCAGCAGCAGAACGAACTTGTCATAGAAACCTGTAGCGGGAGACGGAGAGCCGTGAGTAGCAATCACAAAACGCTGGAGATAGAGAGAGCGAGACACATAATCATCGTTTTAGCGGGAGACGGAGAGCCGTGAGTAGCAATCACAAAACGCTGGAGATAGAGAGAGCGAGACACATAATCATCGTTTTTCGACCGTGGTCGAGATCATGGATTTCACAATGCCACGCCAGACTTTCCGGTCCTTCATTGCCATGATGCATGAGTGTACCTAGCAATGACATCAGACATCAGTTTTCTACCTCTGGTCTGCTTTGAGGTAGGACTCCAGAGAAGAAGGGAAGATTATAACCTCATTGTCAGCTCTGTAGCAGTGCCGGCAAACTGTGTTCCTGTGTCAAACTGTGTACAAAGAAAGTAACGCACACTAAAGTCCTTGTAGCGGTGCCGGCACACGGGAGAGAACCGCAGAGGAAATCTTGAAAAAACAAGAAGGTGGCCGCACACGCCAATAGCCAGAGTGCCAATATTTTATTAGGACAGCAGGTAAGACAAAATGAATCCAACGTTTCGGCGGTTAAGGCTTCATCAGGGAAGGGTCAAACTGTGACATTGAGCACAACAGTTCAAGTCACACAGAAAGAAATAAACAGAGAGGATGAGCTCAATATATGATATATATATTTCTTAAAAAACATTTGTAGGACACATTCACACAAAAATATCTGAAGAGGCAGAAAGTGTTTTCTAAATATTTTTTGTCTGGAGACAGAGAAAAAAATCACACCTGTGTGAACTGAGTGGTGTAAGGTCTTATATAGCCTGATCAGCTGTGGTCTGACGTAATGTCTGACGTAATGAAATCACACCCGGGTGAACTGGGTGACCGTAGCAACCATGCTCATTTTTTCTGCACAGACAGACAGACAGACTAACAAAGCCAGTTGTAGGAGTGGTTTACACCACTCAAAAAAAACGGTATTAAATGAAATGTGCAGCCTCTTTAAAAGCCAGAAAGAGACGTACCAACTTTGGGGTCCAGCACCAGACCACCAGCATACGCTGCCTTCTTCCTCCTGCCTTTACCTGCACCGCCCTCCTCCTCTCCCTCCTGATGGGCCCACGTGAGGAACACAACCCACCACATTACGTTAATACAGTCCAAATGAATGAATGAATCATTTATGCAGTGACTCTTAAGAAAATATCCGTCCTAACCAGGGCTGGGCAATATCACTTCAAATCAGTATCACGGTTGTTTCTACCATTTGATTTGATTGCGATTAACGAACGATTAAAAGTGAAATAGCAGCTCTACCAGCTGACATGTCACAATGCGACGTGATTTCATAGAATTTGATCAATTAATTCGAATTGATCAATTTGGTGTTGCTATATATATATACGAAAACGACTTTTTTATGCATCTCGAGTATCCTACATGAGCAAGATTAACTCGCTTATTGGTTCTATGATTTTCATTTCTGTTTGCGGTAAATAGCCCAAGCAACACAGTGTGTGTGTGTGTGTGTGTGTGTGTGTGTACCTCCAGCTGCGCCTTCTTGAAGGAGGGTTTGTCAGGAACAATGTAGTCCTTGTCGTGGAAGGCGTGAAGCAGCAGGAACTCATTCCTCTCCGAGCGACCACCCATCAGAGTACGAGACTACCGACAACACACACAGGTAGCAGGATTGTAAGAGGGGGCACACAAGCACATAATGAGACAATGAAGTGTGTTGGGAGAGGCAATTAAGCTAAAACTTTTAAAGAAAAATGGAGAATCTGGGCACTCAAATGAATGAGGAAACAGCCTTAATTATATTATTTATTATATTATTAAACGTATCAAAGGTGCTCCTGGATCAGACGGGATAAAACATGAGAATCTGGGCACTCAATTGTACAAAGGAGAAAACAGCCTTTATTATAACAAAAATTATACGTCAACATTTTTCAACCTACAGAGGTCTTCATCGCCCTGATGAAGGTCAATGGCACGAGGTACAGTCAGACATTTAGGCTTAAAGGATAACACATTATTAACACATTGGATCCTAAATCGCCAAAATGGAACCCAAAACTGGATGCGTGTCATACTAAAACGGATTTTAATCTGGTGGCACCCAAGCATCACCACTTTTGTCCACCAGGTGGCACTCAATAACACATTTGGGGGGGGGGGGGGGGAAATATTATTATATATATATATATATATATTATTATTTTTTAAACACAAAAAAATCATAACAATGTTTGTTGTTTTTTCAATACGTGGAGCCAAAGTTTGTGTTTTCGCCATTGAGAATGCATTGGGCGTTTAAATTAAATAACTCAGAAACTATAAAACATTTCAAAGTAAAAAGTTCCAGCATGTGTCTCCACAGTCAGCTGAATTAAAAAAAAAAGAATGGATTTTCTAGGTGAAAGTGATTTTCACCCACTTTTGCGTGGGCTCACAAAGTATTTTAACTACCAGTATATGTTTAACTTCTTTTGTGTTTCGTTTTCTTTAAGCTACAACTTAATTTGAGTTTGGGAACCACTGCCACCAGCTCCTGGCTGCTGCATGGAATGTATTACAGAGTTCGGTGTTGTGCGTGTGCGTTACCATGGAATGTATTACAGAGTTCGGTGTTGTGCGTGTGCGTTACCATGGAATGTATTACAGAGTTTGGTGTTGTGCGCGTGCGTTACCATGACGTTGGTGTTGTACGTGTGCGTTACCATGGAATGTATTACAGAGTTTGGTGTTGTGCGTGTGCGTTACCATGGACTGCATTACAGAGTTTGGTGTTGTGCGTTACCATGGACTGTATTACAGAGTTTGGTGTTGTGCGTGTGCGTTACCATGGACTGCATTACAGAGTTTGGTGTTGTGCGTTACCATGGACTGTATTACAGAGTTTGGTGTTGTGCGTGTGCGTTACCATGGACTGCATTACAGAGTTTGGTGTTGTGCGTTACCATGGACTGTATTACAGAGTTTGGTGTTGTGCGTTACCATGGACTGTATTACAGAGTTTGGTGTTGTGCGTTACCATGGACTGCATTACAGAGTTTGGTGTTGTGCGTTACCATGGACTGTATTACAGAGTTTGGTGTTGTGCGTGTGCGTTACCATGGACTGCATTACAGAGTGTGGTGTTGTGCGTTACCATGGACTGTATTACAGAGTTTGGTGTTGTGCGTGTGCGTTACCATGGAATGTATTAGAGTTTGGTGTTGTGCGCGTGCGTTACCATGACGTTGGTGTTGTGCGTGTGCGTTACCATGACGTTGGTGTTGTGCGTGTGTGTGTTACCATGACGTTGGTGTTGTGCGTGTGTGTGTTACCATGACGTTGGTGTTGTGCGTGTGTGCGTCACCATGACGTTGGTGTTGTGCGTGTGTGTTACCATGACGTTGGTGTTGTGCGTGTGTGCGTTACCATGACGTTGGTGTTGTGCGTGTGCGTTACCATGACGTTGGTGTTGTGCGTGTGTGGGTCACCATGACGTTGGTGTTGTGCGTTACCATGACGTTGGTGTTGTGCGTGTGTGGGTCACCATGACGTTGGTGTTGTGCGTTACCATGACGTTGGTGGTGTGCGTGTGCGTTACCATGACGTTGGTGTTGTGCGTGTGCGTTACCATGACGTTGCCGGCGATGTTGGTGATCTGCAGGGCCAGCGGCAGCACGTTGAGCTCACACATCATCTGGAGGATGAGCTTGGCGTCTGTCCATGTCAGCTCCAACAGGTACAGCAGATGAGGAGAGTCACTGATGCACACATGTATATATGTATTACATAGGCTATACTGTATATTGCCGCTATCAGGCAGAAAACATACATCTCTATATTTCATTGTTTTAGTTTTATTTTTTCCACCTTTCATAAATTAACCCATTAAAACAGTGGTTCCCAAAGTGGGGTCCTTGAGGGAGTTCCAGTGGGTCCCCAGCTAAATGATAGTTCAGGAACCAAATGGACCCTTATCGGTCTGTAACTCGTCTCGTACACTCTCAGAGTTACAATTAGCATTGATTTTACAATATAAATTGGGGTCCCAGAGATAGAAATGCCATTAAATGGGGGTCCATAGCCTAATGAATGTCAAACTGGGGGTCCTTGAAATTAAACGGGTTGAGAATCACTGCTATTGCTGTAAAACTCTTCTCTTATGGGGGTCCCTGGCATATCCGTTCAAATGGGGTTCCGCTGGCTAATTACATTTGGGGGTCCTTGACACAGGTTTGTGAACCACTAGGGCTGTGAATCTTTGGGTGTCCCACGATTCGATTCCGATTCTTGGGGTCACGATTCGATTCAACTAGATTCTCAATCAAAAGCATTGTTCTTCCAGATTCAAAACAATTCTCTATTCAAAATGATTCTCGATTCAATACATAGGATTTCATCACAATCTACTCCAGCCAACTGAAGTGACTATATTGCAGTAACTTGAAAATGACTGAAGACATGTTTACTGTGATTAGGGTAAGCTTACATTTCATATCACAAACACCATGTAGTGAAAAATTCTGTAACTGTAACCAGAAAAAGAAAAAGAAATAGATTTTTGGAAATTATGAATCGATTTTGAATCGCGATTTTAATTCGAATCGATTTTTTTTTACATCATTTTTTTGGGGCCGTGGAAACAGCATTATACCTGAAAACAAATGGCTGCCGCATGAAGACACACACACACACACACACCCACACCTGTAGAGATTCCTAATGTCTTCCTGTGGGATGGTGGCTCTCTCCATCTTCAATACCTGGGCCGTCAGCTCGGTCAGGTGGTAACTTTTACAGCGAATCAGCTCCTTGGCTGAGATCTCCACGTCGCACACTAGACGGCCACAGGTGGCGTTCTTCTCTGCGAAGGAACCACGACCCTGCGAGAACAAAGCACATCCAGTCACACCGTTGCATAGGCTGCCTGTAAACACTGTAGGGGTGCAACTATCCATCATTTTCTTAGCGATTATTCTATTGATCACTTTTTCGATCAATCGAGAGAAGCACTTTTTATATAAACAATTGACACACATTTTTCTATATCATGTTTTATCACTCAATTGATTAGCCTGATAAAACACTTTCATACTTAGAAAAATGACAATAGCTGATCTACGAGCACAATGGGGCACACATTTTATTTTTCAGTAAGTAAGTTATTTTAGTTTTATTAAAGTTTATTGTCAATCATTTTTTATAATCAATTAAATTGATAAGTTCGATTATAAATGGTAAATGGTGCATTTATATAGCGCCTTTATCCAAGGCGCTTTACATAGATTGTGCATTACATTCACCCATGCATTACATTCACCCATTCACACACACATTCATACACCACTGATGGCGACGGAAACCATGCAAGGCACCAACCAGCACATCAGGAGCAATTAGGGGTTCAGTGTCTTGCTCAAGGACACTTCGACACGAACTCTGGGGGAGCCCGGGTTTGAACTGGCAACCTTGCAGTTGCCATCCAGCCACTCTACCCCTGAGCCACTACCGCCCCTCAGTTTCAGCCCATAACACTGCTACTGACACAATCGATTGGTTTTCAATTCTTTGCTTCGTTGCTCTTCTTTCTCACCCCTAATTTGGGCATGTTGGCCCTTCTCAGGCGTCCGATCTTGGACCAGTGAGGGACCTTGCACACGTTGATCCGCTGAAGTAGGACTTCCAGGTCGAAGCCAAAGATATCGTGACCCTGGACGGAAGTGAAATTGGACAGATCAGCGTGTTGCCTAGAATCTTACACAATAATTTTACCTTCCGATGATGCCATTTTCTTATGCACATGACAATTCATTTAAGATAATTGATACATCTGTCCATGATGTTTTGAGATAATTGATACATCTGTCCATAATGTTTTTTGAGATAATTGATACATCTGTCCATAATGTTTTTTGATTAGTCAATTCCATCTATGCGATTTAACCCATTTTGGGCGGGAACACCTTTTGGTGTTAGCATTATGTTATGCTTTAGCTATTGAAAAATAGCAGATCTACAAGCTCATAGCGCGCTACGAGCTTGTAGGTCTGCTATTTTTTTAAATCGAAGAACGACTGACATAGAAACATAGCTTTTTCAGAAAACTGTCAGGATGTAGAAGACATTTTTAGAATCTGATCTCAGGTCAAAATGGGTTTTAATAATATGACAGTAAAATAAGGCAGGCTAATAACACAGGAATAGCTCATCAATCATAAACCCTAGTCATCTCAAAATTACACAATTATGCTGCTCACACAGCAATGGAAAACATTTCAATATAGAATATAGAACAAAGACACGTGATAGAATTTTGTTCAATATCAAGGTTATCTGATCAAAAATATATTCGATTTTTCACAATACCATATTATCATCACAATATGTAAATTGGTCAAAGATATATTGGAGTTTGTCCATATCAACCAGCCCTAGTTAGTAAGAAGTTTCCTACTCACCACCAAGACATCAGGGTCGATCTTATGCATCTTGGCCAGGAAGAAGCCAAGCAGTGTCCTCTCTGTAGCTGCTATCTCCACCTTCCCATTCTGACACACACAGTTAACAGTTAACACCTTGAGGGCCCGGGCCTATTTAATCCCTTAATAAAATGTGCCCATCGTTTATAGCGCCCAGACCACTTTTACAGACGGACCGGATGTTGTTGTGAATGTGTGTGTAGCAGCTAACAATAGCCACACCACTCTAGAGTCGATCGACAACAACGGGAGGTAATAATAAATCTATCACGACTAGCGACTGGACCGCGGAAGGCCGTCAAACACAGGATCTTTTTTCAGAATTAGACGGGATGATTTAGATCGGGAGTTATGATCGTTTTAAGATTTTCATCAGCTAAACAGGCAGGGAACATTTTCGATGACATGTCACTTTTTGACATGTCATCGGATCGGGCAACAAGCGATCCTAGGCTCTAGAGCGATGCGAACGGTTTTGTTATCATTAATCTCCGTCCTATTTATCAATCTCCGGATGGGCACTTGACCATGAACTTGACGGAGAACTCCGCCCGGGCCTCCATGGTGTTAACAGAGGATACAATTATTTTAAAATGGGTAATGTGTTCGATTTTGTTTCACGTGTAATATATCGAAATTATATTAGTTACTAAATAATCGTCATCTTACTTTTCAAAAGATCAACAGAATCAGTTATGCAAAATATTAAAACGCCATCCATTAAAAAAGGTCTCTAGTGTTTACAATCCTAATGAAATAGTTGTAGCAAACAGTTTGTGACATTTATCTGACATTAGCAGCAACAATATTATGTGAACAAAGTTGCGATGCAACAAGTTAACCCATTTAGGCCTGACATGGAAATAAAAATAGTAGGTCTGCTAATAGAAAATAGCAGACCTACAAGCTCATAGCGCGCCACTCGGTGGCGCTCTATGAGCTTGTAGATGAGAAGGAAAACAATGTGTCCATTCTGTCCAACATGGTCCAGATGATCACTCTCTGACAGACTCACCTTCTTCCTCACAACATCTTTGAAGTCGTAGGGGAAGATGCAGTCGCTGGGCTTACTGACCACTGAAACGCAACAATTCACAAGTGAGATAATACAAATATATACACTGGCCAGCATAACATTATTGCAAACCGTTTTAACTTTCAACAGTATGATTTAATGGAAATATGTACACTGCTGCATTGCATCATCAAGGACGTTTTGAGAAAATAAGACCAAATCAAGAAGACAAAGATGGACATGTGGATAATGTCCTTGCTGTAGGGCAGAGATCTTCTATCACCATCATTTTAACTTTTTAGGTAAGTTAATGCCAGATTCATTTACATCTTTGTCTTTGTTCCATTCTATAAGTATTAACAAGAGCTTTGTGACTAAATAATAACTACATCAGATCCATTGGAACACAGGGACAGTTTTAAACAAGGTTTCTGCCAGTGATGGCACTGCGATCACTCACCACAGAAGTGGGTCTGGTATGGCGGTCGTGGGGGGGCTTTGTCCAGGTGGAACTCATGGTGCACTAGTGCAGCCAGTGACACGATCTGTATACACAGGAAAAGCTACGATCAGACACATTCTTGCATCGAATGATGCCCCTCGGACTAAACCTCAACTTGAAAGTGATGTGTGTTTTTGGAGGTGATGTCTGAGTATTCCCGTGTACTTGTTGGCAGTGGCAAGCATGGGTCCTTGTATGTTTCTTGTTTGTGGAGTGGGCGATATGGAGTGTGTGTGTGTGTGTGTGTGTCACAGTCACACTGCAGCACCGTAATGAGCGAGGAGTGAAAGGGGAAGGGACCCGCGGATGGCTGTGCTCTGGGCGCTCTGTGCTGGTGGAGTCTTTGGGGAAGGTGATGTGGAAACGGCAAAGTGGTGACGATTTTGACGTCACAGCAAGCTGGGCAGTTGGATCATGTTTTGATCAAAAACAATATTTGTACAGTAAATATGACAGTTGCGTGGATGCAATGTAGTGCAGCTGGATTCGGGTGGCATGCAGATTTTTTTGGGCATGGAGAGATGTGTGCTAACAGAGTGGTTTGGTAGGAGAAGGAGAACGGATAAACGGCCATGTGCTTGTGTACCCCCTGTCCATTAGGGTAGAAGGATAGGTTTTAAGTGGTTAAGCGCACGCAGTCAGACAGAATGATCATCTAATATTGTAAAATGTATATGTTGTATCATGGCACGTGTGCGTGTGTGTGCATGTGCTTCCCAGCGGTGTGTGTGTGTGTGTGTGTGCATGTGCTTCCCAGCAGTGTGTGAGACCTCATTCTGGTGCGTCTTGGGGTTCTGGACCGTCTTGAGGCTGATGGACATGACCGTGATGGGTGGAGGCGGCAGGTCTTTGACCACCGTCACCAGGTCACTCCTCTGGGCCAGAGCCTCCACCTTACACCAGCTGACCGACTGGTTGGTGAGCTCTGCAGGGAACACAGAGGACAGGCCCGGTCAGCGAAGAGTGACAGGAACCATTAAAAGGGGGGGGTCAAGATCATTGTTTTCATATCATCAATGCCGTTTTGACAAAATACTACGTTTAATCCATGTCCGTTTACTTTGGACCAGTGTCAAGATGGCAGAAGAAGCCCGGGAGGCTACATTTTGTTGCTGTCGGGAGGAAACCACCTAACTCCATATTTGAGTTTTTTTTTTTTTCATAAATCAGTGCTATTGAACAATAACACTGATGTGTTTGTGTGATGTTTCGAAAATATTGAATAGTCAAAACGCTTCTGAGAAAACCCATTGGACCCTCAAACTGTCTGCTAAAGCAACTAACCCCACCACCTCTTCCCCTCTCATGGAAGTAATTGACAATATATAAAGTCACAACACCAACTTTGATGAGGCAGTATTGCTTTGTTTTCTAAATACGTTTTTCTTAATTTTCTGAAATTTAAAACTTGCATTTTTAATTTCCTGAAAAACGAACATTTTGGAGTTACGTTGGTGGTTTCTTCCCTACAGCAGAGATATGGTTCTTACGTGGCGTCTTGATGTGGAGCCAGCAGGGTCCTTTGATCTTCCTGCTGAGAAGAAGATGCTCCATACTGGATGTGTTAGTCCCAAACACACGGGAAAAGGTCGCCCCCTTAAGGTCGGAGGGCAGCACCGGGAACTCTGCCTGCAATGAACGAACGAATGCATTCCGCAATGATTAGACATCGCCTATTCTGCACCTTGCATCTACATGGACAGGTGGAAATTGTACTCACCGAATATCTGACTTCCAAGTACTCGCTTTGAGTGGGCACATCAGGGATTTCAAAGGCATAGTTCTTTTCCACTTTCTATAGACAGAGACGCAGTGAACAATCACCAACATATAACAAGTCTGCTACTACAATGTAATAAAATGACACGGATTAGATCATGAAATCCAAACAAAATTAGTGAAGACCTTAGACTTAAACTTCATGATCTTGAACTTCTCAGAGAGCTCATTGAATTCCTGATAGACATCCATCATTCCCACTGGCGTGTCGGACACTTCTCCTGTCTTGGGGTTCACTTTCTGTGAGACAATAACACAAGGAACGAATGAGAGTTCGGAGGGGGGAAAAGGAAGGGCGAGATCGCAATGCAATGTTTGGCTCACAGTTTTAACTTTTGAAACCATGACAGTCAGTAGTTAACCCATTTTGGGCGGGAACGCCTTTTGGTGTTAGCATTATGTTATGCTTTAGCTATTGAAAAATAGCAGATGTACAAGCTCATAGCGCACCACCGAGTGGCGCGCTATGAGCTTGTAGGTCTGCTATTTTTGAAAAATCGAAGAACGACTGACATAGAAACATAGCTTTTTCAGAAAACTGTCAGGATGTAGAAGACATTTTTAGAATCTGATCTCAGGTCAAAAAGGGGTTAAACTGCTAATCCCCCCCACCACATTTTCCACACAAGCTGCAGTAGATAAGACATTAGATGGTTTTTACTAATGGGAGGTTGCCATTTCCATCATAATAGCCCTGTGGCTTTTATTCGCCATAGCTAAAGTCGCAGATGAGCTGTCCTTTCAGACTTAAAGTGGCAACCACGTGACAGGAACCAGTTACTCACATATTCTCGAGGCAGAAAGTACATGGTTCTCTCGATGTTCCTGACAGTTACACAGCAGCTGACGTGCGCTTTGGCCGACTCGATCCACACCTTCCCAAATAGGTAGACCACACCTACGTAGGCCACAAAGATGACAGGGTTAACGATTCTGTACCTGCCTTCCTAAACCTGCTTCAGAAATGTTGGGACTTCTTTTTTCCATTATAAAAACCATCATGGGGAAGTGCAGTCTCAGCTCCCTTTACTGTTGGTACACTACTAAACAGGGCATGAGCGTCCCTTACCTGGTTGGCTGTACTGGTCCTCAAAGGCATCCAACCAATAGAAACGGAACACCTGCTCTCCGTCCGGTCCCTCCACCAATGGGAGTTTGCTGGAGTCTACTTGCACATCTGCAGGAGCCATGCAGATTCCTTCCTCCTCATCTTGTCCCCATGCACCTCCTATCCTGCTGGACCTGAGGAGACATGCAACCAGGAAGATCTTAAACCCACCCAGGTTCGTTCATTTATTTATCATTATGTTTTTGAGGAGCGCTAGCCCCTACTATATGCAGATTTTAGTGTATTGTCCTACACAAACATTAAATTCCCATTGACAATGAATGGAACATTTTACATCATAGTGTCTGAGCAACTAGACATGGTTAGACTAGCTAACAACTAGACATGGTTAGCTAGACATTAGAGCTGCACGATTAATGAAATTTATATCGAAATCGCGATTTCTTTTATTTGGACGATGTCAAAAAAAGAAAATCGAAAACTGTTTTTCACTTTAACTAGAGTATTTACGGTACGGATCTCGGTGATTAAAGCACTGCACTAAGCCAAAAGTCCTGCTAAAAGCATAATAAACCCAAGTCCAACATCAAATTAATGTAATCCGTCTCTGCCGTGGTGCGCGCAGCTCACAAATCTGTGATGGTGTGTGCTCAGTCACTCATCCACGTAGACCTGTCCAGTGTGTGTAGCGAGTCTTGCTAACGCAGACACAGAACATGTCCCAAACACTGAGGTAAACTTGTTGTTGGATTAAACATAACGAGCCACCGAAAAAAGCTCATAGCTTATCATAGTCCGGCAGTCGAGGTGGACGGGTGGGAAATTTGGTATATACTTTTTTATTGGCCTAAAATATTGTCTATATACATATTCATGAATCAACTTGCTGTCGGTATTGGGCAATTTTTTTATAGGGGTTTCTTGTGGTTTCATTAACATCCTATGGCAGGCAAAAATGTCAAGAATGTCAAACTTTCTTTTAAGTAGCATGCAACATGTCAAACTAGGGGGTTTTCATGATTCTGAATCCATTCCATTGCCCAAAATGTGCTGACCTCATCACATTTGTGCTGATCTCATCACATTTGTGTCATGACGTCTATGGCTGTTTTTAGCCCAAGGAGTGTTTTTTTGTGCAAAACTAATGCTTGGAATGGATTCAGAATCATATCAAACCCCTAGTTTGACATGTTTGCCTGCCATAGGATGTTAATGGTAGGGTCACAAGAAACCTCTATAAAAAGATTGCCCAATACCGACAGCCGGTCAGCAAGTGGATTCATGAATGTATGTATATAGACAATATTTTAGGCCAATAAAAAAAGACTATATACCAAATTTCCCACCCGTCCACCTCGACTGCCGGACTAGTAAGACAAACTAGAAAGATTAAAGCAGTGTTTCTCACCCAGGGTTCCTTCATGTGGTCCAAATGGACCCTTAAAGCTTATAGGCAACTCTGAGAGCATACAAATTGAACCCTTATATACTGTAGGTCCATTTGGTTCCATTTGTACACTCTGAGTTATGGATAGAGTTAAGTTTGAGAACCACTGGACAAGAGAAAATGTGCATGAAGAATGATGACTCACAGAAGGACTGGATCCTGGGGTTCGGGTTTGGACTCCACTTTGACTGCCGTTACAGGGACTGCGGTGGGCTCTGGCTTAGCGGGTTCTGCAGCAGAAGCCCCCTCGTCTACCTGCTCAAACGCCACCTCCATCGGTTCGTCAAAGTCCACTCCATCAAACTCCATGCCGTCGTTCACTGAACAGGACATGCCGGGTTAGCAACAGGTGAGCAGACTGAGCAGTGAGCACAGTACCTTGCTGTGACATAAGAAATGTAAGAAACCCCCTAGAAACGGTTCCGTTTATTAGAATTGATTATGGATTCTTTTTTTTTCTTCAAACAATTGGTATGATTACCTATTGTACCCCTAGTGTGTAATGTGTATCACAGAGAGAGAAATAAATAAAGAGTGAATGGTCACTTTAGACTAGAGCAGGGGTTTTCAACAGATTTTGACCCAGGGACCACCATCCTGACTATAAGATCAACCTGGGGACCACCATCCTGACTATAAGAGCAACCTGGGGACCACCACTATTGTCCATTATAGAGCCACCCCACACAAAGTGTTTGGGAGGTTCATGCAACATTCCATTATTTTTGATCAAAAATAACAATTCTTCTACATTCTCTAATTGTGTAGACTTCTTGCAAATTAAGTAATGCAGATGTTTAACAATAATGTAACTCTTGAGAGCGTAAAATGAAACCGAATGGACCCGTAAGGGTCCAGTCGGTTTCATTTTACGCTCTCAAGAGTTAAAAGATCTCCAACTCTCCATAATGTTGCTGGGGACCACCTGGAACCCTCTCAAGGACCACTGGTGGTCCCCGGACCACTGGTTGAAAACCCCTGGACTAGAGTATCTAAAGAAAGAAGGACAGCGGTAGGTATTCATTACCCTCCTCCTGGTCTGGTTCCTCCACTTTCACTTTCTTGCGCTCTGCTGGGTGGACCGGGGCAGAGGGAGGGGGGCGGGCTACTCTCCTGGGTGTCAGGTTGGCAGGGGACGGCCGAGACGCTTTGAGCTTTGGCGGCATGGCTGAGGGCGATTCCTGCTGTTGAGAGAAATGACAATGTATTTCCTTGATCGTTCGGTTCATTTATAGTTCTCAAATGAAATGTATCTGTAAGTCTGGTACCGTCGACATCCGTGGTTTGATAGAGAACGGGTTCATAGGAGACCCAAGGGACTTCTTTTTCTTTAGGGTGACCACTGGAGGGGTCAGAAGAGATGGCTTCTGAGGGAAAAAAAGAACTGGATGGGTTAAAGGGCCACTTCACCTCTTTTGCAACCAGAGCTTATTTTAATGATGTTTAGGACACAAGAAACACTTTCCTGGGTTTTTTATGTGTATAATGTTTTTTTATAGATATTTTAGTCATGACGCCATGTTCATGACACCAAAAGCTGTCATGAAAATGTGGTCTCACTTCCTTCTTGGACTCCTTCCTTCCATGCCTCATTGGCCGCTGCAGTTGGAGCGACATGAAGGCAGGAAGTCAAGCGGAAGTGCCATAGGGAAGCGCTGAAGGAACGCTGCGTTGCTGCCCAAGTAGTCTCGCGTAGCCAGACAACTATTCCACAATCTCCGACAGAAGAAATTGCGAGAGGCAACAGTCTGACAACGCGAGACTACTGCCCAAGTGACGTCCCTCATGCAACTCCTCCATGTCACTCGCTGTCACTAAAGTGACTACTGGCCAACCACAGCGCGTCTTTTCCAGGACTTATGTTACGCACGCGGAAGCTCGACAAGCTTATGCTTCGCAAGGAACCTAGGGAAAATTGTGCCTTCAATTTTGACACAGCCCCCAGAGCCGGAAGAGGCATATACGTTTAGGTCTATGACCACAAGGAGGGGAAGTGCACTAAAGCATTATGGGCATTGTAGGAATTCAGTAATCCAGTCATTTTTTTCTGGCCATAGGATGCAAATTTCAAATTGTGCTACTGTTATCTACTACACATACTATTAACATTGAGTGATTGCAGTTTCATGCATCATGCGCTGTGTCAGAGAAGTAACAGATAGAAGCGTGCAAACTTTATCCCTAATCCCTATAGTATCTATCTAATAATTTAGCGGACGCTCGCTCGCTGTCTAAATCGCTCGGTCGCTGTCTGTCAGAGTACTTCCTTAGCATAGAGCAAGACAGCTGCTCGCTTTCTGCGCCATCTCACAACGCCACGACACATGGACCGCGTCACGGAACGTAGCGCCGCACAGCCCTGTCCTGGCTCCAACCTCAATCTGCCCTGCATTACACACGCCAAACATTCTAACATTCATCTTAATTAAATTAATTTGTGTCAAAAAAAAAACATCTCCCCGCAAATCACGTGTCACCAGTGAAATGCATGTTGGGACGGACACAGATTAATACTGGGACACACCTTTCCTCGCAACAGACCCACACAGGGAAAACAACTCGGACCCTGATACTACTAGCTACTCTTGCGTCAGTCGGCATAACTTCTTCTTTGGGGAAGCATCGCGGCCAACGCGCGGGTTGCGTGGCACAGGCACCTGAAAGCCAGCTCTGACAGTTGGACGGGGGCATGTTGACGTGAACGAAAATATTAAATAACTTCCATTTATAGGCAGAATATCACCACCAAATTTACATCACACATCAATGGTGTACTTACTTATGATTGTACTACAGCATTTACTTGCAAAATAAACGTTTTATTAGCCTACTTTTGTGCCCAACCCAACTTCCCAACACCATCTGTAAACAATTCCCACCCCCATCACATTACCCACACTGAACATCATTTGCTGTTCATATATTCAGAACGGGTAAGGACTAGTACACATAACACAGCACGTGTTTGAACGTCTGAACTGACCCTGATGACAGGGCTGGACTGGCCACAGGACGTACCGGGCATATTCCCGGTGGGCCGCGACCGTAGGGGGCCGCCATGATAAAAAAACAAAACCCCCCCTTTTTCTTTTTTTTTTGACAGGCAGGTCCGGGCGTGCTGCCATTCTGCCAGTGACATCATGATAATTTCACTGTACCTGTATCAGTGAGTGACAAATAAACCCTCTACAAAGGGTTGTGTAGTTGTCTGTTGGTTTGTATCATTTATGTTGTTCTGTAAAAGTGGTGGTATTAGGGCTTGTTTGTTTGTGTGTGCCTCGATGGAGCGGGCGGTAGAGTTTCTGCTATCTACGCGCTGGTTGTGGTGGGCCGGTCTGGGCCAAATTCATGCGAAAATGACCGGGCCAAATTTTTGTCCCAGTCCAGCCCTGCCCGATGACATGCGTCTCATGGTACATCATGACAGAAGACTGACCTCCGAGTGCAGGTCCTGTAGGAGGTCTCCCAGTAAGTCATCTTTGGACAGGTCCACATCTTTCTACAAGAGACACAATCCATCACATCGTCAGACAAACACGGAACAAGAGCCTCACACACACACAAAAACAAGCTCCACATGTGTCGCTTCTGCTCCCAGTAGTTTTGTCAGCGATCGCAATACAAACTTATATTCATGTGATTGCCGACTGTTTTTCTAACAATGTGACAAGTGAAGACTAAAAACACGCAACCGTGTACTAAAAACACCACAAGCACCTCAGAGAGACTAACAAGCACACACCTCAGCTGGTTTCTTGACATTGCTGTTCATGAAGAGGTTCTTTATGGTGTTAGGTTTGGCAACAGGAGCTTTCTTAGACAGGGTTTTCTTAGAGTCCTTAGCACCTGCTTTGCCTGCCAAGACATCAGACACACAAAATAATGTACTTGTATCAAGGATGAAAAATTAAGACACATTACTTTGAGAACCTCTGCAGTATGCAAACAAACAACAAGCATAGGCAAACACAGCCTTGGTTGTTCACCTTTGCCTTTTTCTACAACGTCGTCGGCCAGATCATCATCAAAGATTTCTCTTCCGTCCTCCACATACCCCGTTCCATCTGAGACAGCAAGAGAAGCCAACAGAGACAGCTGTTACATTATTGTTATTCATTCATGATTACCTGTTCATGTTACCTGTTCAGGCACAAACAAATCTACACTAAAGCTCCCTCTCTCTACAATAAAACTCTTCGTCAAAACTAGCAGACATTATCTGATATTTTCGTCGAATGTTTGGATCATAGGGAGTCGGGGCGCTGAGGTTCAAGTGGTAAATTGATAGAAACAGAGAGAATAACAATGAGAGAAGAATCAGTCGCCACAGAATCCATCCTCACCGTCATCAATGATCCAGTCATCATCTTGTCTGTCTCGCACCATCCTAGAGTACTGCTCCTCATCCACCTCCTCATAGACACTGGTAATATCCTCCACCTGGAACACACACACACACACAAACACACACAGGTTGACTATACAAAGGCTGGTGTATCAATAGAATAAGCATACATTTGCACACCACATAGGGAATATCTACATCTCTGTATGCATGCTACATGCAGATCTGATATTCATCGTGCATGCACACAACACACTCTTAAGACCTGACCTCATATTTGATCTTCTCCCCTTTCTTGGCTTTCCTGATCTGCTCCAGTGCAGACTTCCTTCCCACTTTCTCCTTTTTCTCTCGCCGGGATCTGGAGCTGGCCAGACCATCTCCTGCAGCATCTCCTGGACGGACCGGAAGAGGCGGGACATGTGTCACATTATGACATACAGACAGATCAGATGTCTGCAAGCTAAGCTAAGCTAAAGACAAAACACTTTTTTTCCCTTTTATAACCTAGAAACAGAGCACAGGTGAAAAATGTATGACTGTTAATTTAACAAATGTCTTCTAGTTTGCATGTTCTCCCCGTGTCCCCTAGGGTAGGTACCCTCACAAAAAACATGCAGTAATCCTGGTCTCTAAACTGCCTCCCCCTGGCCAGCCGGGGCGCCTGATGGAGGGGAAAGGAACTGGTTGGAATAACGTGTTCCTTCCACACGCTAGGGCCAAACCAGGGAAACTCCCCCCTGTCAGGTGTAAAGGAGCAACTTGGACACTCAGGCATGAAGGAAGCATGAGTTCAAGGCTGTTGCTCTCCCCATGTCCCCCATATATGGGGACTAGGTTGGCGGAGGGTGTGTAGAGCCCAGGATCACATTAGATAATTGACATAGGGGTGAAAAATGGGTTACAAAATCGTGGGATAAAAATTATGAAAAAAAAAAAAAAAAAAAAAAGTCTTCCCTGAAGCAACTTGGATGCATCTGTGCAGTTTCGCAACAGGTGGTACACACCTGTTTCACTTGGAATGTGTGTGTGTGTGTGTGTGTGTGTGATAGATAGATAAACCCAGTAGTACAGGTGCAATATAGTGGAAATTATTTAATACAGTCTTTTCTGTCAATGGTATTGCGGCTAGGTCTCCCCTTCCTTCCTCCTTCCTTCCTAAACATACACAACTACAAAATATAGCTTGTCGTGCGTGACAGTTGTTACAGTAAGTTACAGTAAGTTACAGTAATTGTTAGTTAAACACAACATACAGACCATATATGTAACTGTACACAGCTATTGTTACAACCCCCTACCCTCTGTCAGTGGTTCTCAAAGTGAGGTCCAAGGACCCTCAGCGTTCCTTGGGGGGGGGTCCAAATAATGGACCTTAGAGGTCTGTAACTCAGAGCATACAAATGGAACCACCAAATGGACCCTTTCCTTCCGTTTTATTTCATTTGTACGGTCTCAGAGTTATGGAGGTCCTTGACAATATGAAGTTTGAGAAGCACTACCCCACTATGCATGCTATTTTTGCTTGGCTAGCTTCTTTAGCTAGTTTCCCTTATGATGTGATGCTCACTCACCTCCCTCCGCATTCTCCATCTCTTTCTCTACCGGAGCCATTGGTTTATTTCCTGTTTATTGACAATTTATTCGCTGTTTTCAATCCTGTCTCGTAAATACGACGGGAGTCAAGTCAACAACACAACAATGGAGCATTCCGCGCCAAATCGCCTTGACGCCAGTTCCCGGGGAAAGTCATATGCAGGATATTACGCACGTATATGGTCAGCCACTTACATTATAGAGGGGTAAAGTGAAGTCTATATCCCATAGGCTCGGAGGCCGATCACGGTGTGATTGGCTAATTCGTTGTCAGCCAAACAGCTTGCTGTCAACGGTTGCCGGACAACCAACTAACTAGCCAATCGCAGCCTAACCGTCGCTCCAGGCTATGGGATGGTAGGCTCCACGCAACACTAGTGCTCCTCAATGATCTACATTCTGCAGTCTGCACACATGGTGTCGCTGTTGTACAATATAAAAATCGCGAGAATCAGAGAATGGATATCTGTTACTGCAGTACATTTTGGTAGTTGTTGTGTTGTCTTCCGTCACAGTCCGTCGGTGTATGAATTTAATTGAATTTAAACAAAGGTCACAAAGCTGCCATCTGGTGAGCATACTTACCATGCCGATTTAAAATATTCAGAATTAGGACTAAATTAAACATAATAGTACTACTACAATTGTGCAAGTGTGTGTCTGCTTATCAGACATGAATTCGCGAAGCATCGCCTGCTTTAATATACTAATTGAACCTTGTTTCCATAGCGACCTAGTTGGACTTTTTGAGTGTTTTTGAGCACGGTGTGCTTTAGCTGTCCTAGATTGGAGGATGAAAGCGCGTCGGGGCGTGGTGTCTGTTGGGACTCGCCCCAGACACTACACCCAGTCCCAATTATGACAAAACACAATACAAAGGCTGTGCTTGTGCATGTGCTGTCCCCCATACTGCCCTCCCTCGGGGCTTTGCAATACACTACTTTGGTTATTTTGTTGCAAACTTGCAATCAACAGTGCTGGATAGTGGACACACTGACAGTAAGTATTTACTTGAGTAGTGTTTAAGTAGACTCCTTCTTTTTTGCAAGCATATGTCACTCCACTACGTTTTAAATAGGCTATTGTACTTGTTATTGTTGACACCACACTACATTTCTAGGAAGGGACATAAATGTAGGCTACAAACACAATATATTAGGAATGAACAATGTCAAATATGCCTAGATCAGTGAAAATAGGCGATCTACAAGCTCACTATGCCTTGCCGGTATGCAAGTTGTGAGGTTGTATACTATTTACACTTTTTTCCCGTTTGTTTTTAGGGAGAGGGGTCCAAGTTTCGATACAGCAATGCATTGATATTAAAAAAGAAAATGTAGACCGCATGCAATCAATAACCTGTTGTGCCCTGGAGCTTTCGGGGGAATATTGAATGCTTTATCTAGGGCTCTCATGAACGTGAAGCTGCATATATAGTTGACACGTGTTGCCAATTGAGGCCAATTGATCGCCTACACATTTAGGCTACACAAATTACACAATCAGGGATAACTTAACTCTTTGAGTGGAGCTGCAAGGACTTCATCATGCATGGTGAATACAACGTTGTATTTTCCAGTAAGGCTATGGACCAGAGCTGCATGTTCAGTGGTTGACAGTGGCGTACTATACTGTAATGTAGGCCTACTTAAGTAACTAACCCTAACTTGGAGGTATTTTTACTTTACTAGGAGTATTTCCAATGTTCAGTACTTTTACTTCTACTACATCTCAGAGGGAAATATTATACTTTTACTCCACTACAATTATTTGAAAACTTTCATTACTTTGTAGATTTTTAACCCTATGAATAAGGCAGCACAAAAAGATTTGTTACCCACAGCTGCCCTGATGTCGTCTAACATTAAGGCATGCTGTTACAGTGCTATGTTTTGCTCTAAAACCTGACTGCATGGGGTTCAAAATCGAATGTGAATCAAGAAAAACCTTTACCTGTTTTGATACTTAGCCTTCTAAGATCTTTGCCAAGGTAGAGAGGTTAGAGATAGGCCTATAATTGTTTACATCACAAGGGTCGCCAGCCTTGAGAAGAGGGGAAACATTTGCTTGTTTCCACACATCAGGTAAACATTGAGTGGATAAAGAGATGTTGAACATATCAGTAACAGGTTGGGCAGCCGAGGATAATTTTAAGAAGAAGGGGTCAAGGCCATCTGGGCCAGCAGACTTTTTAGGGTCTAGGGTGGCCAGGGCGTGCACAACGTCCGATACCAGGATAGGAGAGAAGTCAAAATTAAACTCTGAAGCAACAGATGAGCCAGCATTTTCCTGGGCGGCTTGCTGAGGAGCATTTGCAGTTTGCTCGTCAAAAATGTGTCCAGCCCTTTTAAAATGCGAATTAAAGGCATTGGACATTGATTTTTTTTGTCGGAAATGAAGGAATCACCAACTCGAATCTTAGGCGGAGGGCCTGCTGCTCCTTTCTGTTGAAGGGTTTTGACTACTCTCCAGAAACTACAGTGATTACTGGAGGTATCAGTAGTGAGAGATAAATAGTATTCCGATCTTAACTTCCTAGTGAGGACCGTACATTTATTTCTCAAGACACGAAGCAGAAGCCAATCATGACCTGATTTTGACTTTCTTGCAAGTGACCATTGCCTATTTATTTCGTGTATCAAATCAGCCAGGTCCCTGGAAAACCAAGGATTTGCTCGGTTCTTTATTCTGAGTTTTTTGAGAGGTGCATGTTTATTCACCAAATAGAGAAACTGTTCATGAAAGAACCGAAAGGCCTCATCCATTGATGGGATTAAGGACATGCGAGACCAATCAACTGCAGCCAAACCTTGAAGAAAGGCCTGTTCAGAAAAATGTTTAAAGCAGCGCCTGATGACAGTCAGGCCATTGGTTTTGGGCAGCTTAGTGTTCCTGACACACGCTATAGCACAATGGTCACTATAACTAACTACATTCCTATAACCACATGCCTACATATTCATGACACATATTGATCCTCAGTACCAGTTTTTACTGGGGATAGATTGCACATGATAGGTTCTTTATACAGTCCAAGTGCAGACAGCCAGGAGTCAGGACAGTCCATATAGGTCCAGTATACAGTATGCATTTTCTTTTTTTTTTCACTTAATTTTTATTGAAGAAAAGACCAAAAACCAAAAGACAAGACGGGAAAAAAAGAACAAAAAGAGGAAGACAAAAAACTAAAGACAAAGCTGAATTTTTCATATTACAAGATACATTCATTGAAATCCTATTGCATTATCACTAGGCTGAGAGAAGAGATCCCACTTTTCCCACATTTTATAGAACTTATCCTTTTGTAGTCTAAGTATGAATGTTAGTTTTTCCATAACATACAGTTCCTCAGTAATGTCCATCCAATGTTCTTTCGTTGGTGGGTCCTGTTGGTACCAGCGTCGTGTGATCGCTTTCTTACTTGTCGCTAAGAGGATCTTGATTCAATATTTATCATGTATTAGAAACTCTTCAGGGATATTTCCCAGCAGTAAGAAGGAACAAGTCAGAGGTATCTCAAAACACAGAATGGTCTCCAAGGTGGAGTGGATATCCTGCCAGTATTTCTGAATTTTAGGACAACAGTATGCATTTTCAATCGGTGACAGAATGCACATGACAACTATGCAATTATTTCTGCGTTATACGCTATGTATTGACCAACCCCGGTGCAGCGGGCCAGATTGTAATTTTAAATTGTCTTTTATATTGTTCTCATTCTATTCTTATACCGTTATCTCTATCATTATTTCATCCTTACTGCTGTGCTGCTATATGACAAGTTGGATTTCCCTTAATATCCACTAAGATATAGCCTACTGTATGATTTGTACTGATAGATAGATAGACAGATAGATAGATAGATAGATAGATAGATAGACACAGTCTCTCTCTCTCACACACACACACACACACACACACACACACACACACACACACACACACACACACACACACTTTTGATTGATTGATTGAAATATTTATTAACAGTTTGCAGAATTACAGTACATTTCAAGCACAAACTCAATACAAAGACTGTTAACTGTGAGTGGACGACCCAATTAAGCATTACACTTGTTTACAAGAGGGTCCACCATGTTCAATTCATCAAAACATTTAGAGATGTACATATAGACACTACTATATAGTCAAAGAACAGAACAGGAATTCATCATAAAGGAGGTAAAAAGGGAAAAGAAACATATACAAACATACACACACACACACACACACACACACACACACACACATGAATGGCATGAAACGTATGGATAGGAGGCAGCTTTGACTCTCAGTATTGTACAGTGACTGGCAGTCTGGTGTTGGTGGGCCAATCAGGACAGGCCAGTGAAAGCAGCCGTGCTGGGGTGTGTGTGTGTGGGGGGGGGGGGGGGGGGGGTGTTGCACGTGGTGCTGCTGAACCAAAGATACATTGTGTCTGTGTTTGTGACTGACGGAGCAGTAAACTGACACATAAACTGGTATTATTTCCTGTAGGACATCATCGTCATCATCATCATCATCATCGTCATCATCATCATCATGGTGAAACAAAGGTGCACCAGAACACGTTCCAGACACACATCGAGGAGTAGGAGGAGTCCACGCAAGGTAAGACAGTAATTGTACTCATTAAATAAAGATGCTCTTGCTTCTATTTATAATATACCGCATACTTTGCCTTGTCTCAGCCTATTAACGGACTGCCTCAAAATATAGGCTAACTGTAAGTGCAATTGTTTCAAAGTTTGTGGCTTCAGTCAATGTGGATAGGAATTTCTGTTTGAGAAAGATTTAAAAAAATAAAATAACATGTTTTAATTAATACTGTAGGCCTACTATTCATACTTGATTCATTTGATTATGTCTGAAGGTAGTTAACAATTAATTGTCAATTCCAAATATAGGAATTTATTTAACATGAACATCAAATTTTGCATCTACAATGCAAAACATTATAAATCAACAGTCATATGTTGACACAAGGTGGGTATCAGGGGCCTATAGAGGCCCCTGATACCCACCTTTGACCTGATAACAGAGGAAATCACTTTCAAGTTGTGTAAGCTTCTGAAAGCTGTGTACACATTTGTATGCTGGAATATGTACATAATCTGTGTGTGTAGTAACAAGTCAGTGTCATTGTAAGGAGATGCCCCCCTCATTAAAGTTCAGTTCAAATGCTGTCAAAGCACTGAATTAAGCGTTATCTCACCTATTCAATTCAACACGTGGAAAAGGAAAAAAAACAAAAACGTAACAAAAAACCCTAAACTGCCAAAACTCAGCTATGGAAAACACAGTGATGCTCGGTGCCGTCTCTCACTTATGGTGCTATGGGCAGCTTGGCCAATCCCGGCCCCTCATGCAAATGAGGAGGCTGCATCCGCGGTCTGATTGGAGGGCAGCGTTGTCTTCCACGCTCCCTTCTCTCCTCTCCTCCGTCGCCATGACGAGGGCTACTACTAGGGGACTTGTGTGCTGCTGCTGCTGCTCTGTCGGGCCTACAACGGGCGAGGGCTCACTCTGCTAACGAGAGGAGGAGGAGGAGGGGAGGGGAGAGAGGGCGGGGGCTTAGAGGTGGAAGAGACAGAGAGGAGAGAGAGAGAGAGAGACGGAGTGTGCTGAGGGAGGGAGAGAGAGAGAGAGGCATCGTCTCACTGATGCTGAGTCACATACGGGGGGACCACCAGAGCCCTACCCCATGAATCTTTGGGAATAATGGAGGAGCTAGAACACACGTGCCCCCATCCGCGGACGGTAGGGCATTAGCTTAACCGATGTTAAGTGTGTGTGTGTGTCTGTGTGTGTGTGTGTGTGTGGGTGTGTGTGTGTGTGTGTGTGTGTGTGTG
This sequence comes from Electrona antarctica, assembly GCF_951216825.1. Taxonomy (NCBI): domain Eukaryota; kingdom Metazoa; phylum Chordata; class Actinopteri; order Myctophiformes; family Myctophidae; genus Electrona; species Electrona antarctica. The sequence goes on along the minus strand of NC_136801.1, from coordinate 9,044,860 downwards.
TGTGTGTCTCTTTGTGCCTTCGTGTCCTTGAGTGTTGTGTTGATGTGAGAGAGAGAGAGGGAGACATAGATGGAGAGAGAGAGAGAGGGGGGGGGGGGACACAAAGAGGCTTGCTTGTTACGAAACAGTCCCCTTGCATGTGCTACTGAGATGCTCAGAATGCTGAGTGGACTGTGTGTGTGTGTGTGTGTGTGTGTGTGTGTGTGTGTGTGTGTGTGTGTGTGTGTGTGTGTGTGTGTGTGTGTGTGTGTGTGTGTGTGTGTGTGTGTGTGTGTGTGTGTGTGTGTGTGTGTGTGTGTGTGTGTGTGTGTGTGTGTGTGTGTGCGCGTGCGGGTGTCTTTGTCTTTGTGCATGTCTAAGAGGGTTCGACATGATGAACATGATACCCAGCATGAGGGCACGCGGTGAAAGCACAAGAACAGAGAAAAGAGGCATTTAAAACCTGATGATATTGTTTGCTCCTCCTCAGTAAATTCTGATACATTGTCTGAGATTTTACTGTACCCATTTCACCTGTCCGAATAACACCTTCACTGCCTTTCCCGTTCCTGTCGACACCAAAACACCTATCATCATCGCCTCACTCCTGTTTCCGTCCCCTATCTGCTTCCCCACCTCTCTGTCTCTCCGTTTGCCTGTGACACTTTCTCATCATTGCTGTGTTTTGTCTCTCTCTCTCTCTCTGCTTCATTCTATCCTGTGTTTCTAGCGTTCCATGGTTTTTCCAGGCTAATCCTTCCTTCCTATGGCAGATGTTGCACAGCCTGAGCCGGTGCGGGCTTTACTGAGCACGGTCGCTGTGTTCATCCTGATAGGCTGGGTGGTTCTGGCTAGCTTGTGTATAAAAGCCAAGTCTGAAGTCTGCCATCTGCTCCTTGTTGACTGTCTAACTGTCAGCCCCTCCCCTTCCCGCCTTGCCCAGTGTATCATGGGTAATATTAAAGTGTTAGCTCAGAGCATCAACCTAGTAAAATTGTTTTGCTCTTTTGGATCTTGTGCCAAGATGTTTGGTACTAAATGCGTTGGTTCTTGGTTGGTTGGTGTTATAATGTTTTGGCCCTGCCCGAGGCGATTGCCAGGAAATTCAACATTTCCTCTGTTAAATACAAAATGACGACAATAATATGATAACAATTATGTAATTATGATTCACTAGTTGGAATGAACACACCATTGAGAAGGTTTAAAGATTTTATTGAATGAAAGAATGGAATGATGAGGAGGAGAGTGGGGGGAGCGGGGCGTGGGTTCCGGGGGGGTCGCCGACCCTGGAGTCTTTGGGGAGGGGGTCGTGTGGCGGTCAGCCCGCGGTACACGTGAAGGCGTGATCCCCCTGTGGGAACTCTGAGGAGGAGGTGAGGAGAGAGGGAGGAGGAGATGGAGCAGTGGAGATGCTGCTGGTCCTGAGGTGGTGATGGGGATGGAGGTGGGATACGAAAAGCATAGAGGATGCTGGGTTGTATTGGGCGGGTATAAGTAGGCTCAGGTAGATTGGCGTGGAGGGCGGAGATTGGCGTGAAGGTGTGGTCAAGGTGTGTTCCTCCGCCTCCTGAACATCTGTTGTTCCAACTCCATTAAATATAACAATGAGAAATGTGTTACAATAAGTGTAAAGAATAGAAAGAAAAAAACGAAAGATGATGGAAAGAGATGGAAGAAGGAAAGGTGGACAGGGTTCAGTTGCCTCAGAAGGCAAGGGGAGTCTGACACCAATCTGGATGTTGGGGCAGCTTAAATACAGATTCTACAAGGATGACCAAAAAGATGTGTTCTCAGCAATTGAGTATGGAAGGTAAATTCTGCCTGACTAAGTATATAGAAATGTACGCTCCATGCTCCACACATCGGAGAGCAGAGACACTCCCCTGACCAACTATGAACATGTGTTCCATTCTCATCAACTGAGAATGAAAGGCCTACTGCTATATGTAAGGCCATAGTCACTGCCTTACCAGCTCAGTGGCCTTGTGGTTAGAGTGTCCGCCCTGAGACTGGGAGGTCGGGGTTCAATCCCCGGCCGGGTCATACCAAAGACCCAGTGCCTCCCTGCTTGACACTCAGCATCAAGGGTTTGATTGGGGGTAAGTCCCTGCGACATACTAGCGTCATGTCCAGGGGGTGTACTTGTACATCAAGCTGCCTCACGCTACAGAAACAGGATATAGGCTCCTGCCCTATGGGCCTCATGGCTCGGCAAGGCAAGGCTACTACTGCTATATGTAAGGCCATAGTCACTGCCTTAGCCAGAATACTGATACGAGGCACATTCTCCCATGCGTTTATAAAACCTTGTAGTAACATGTCGTCTTGCTGTCTGGGTCTGCTGCTTGACTACAGAGGAATAGCTACTTATTGCTGTATGAGCCTGCTGCTTAATAACGAGGATCTACTAAGACTCATTTACTTTCCTTACTAAGACATTACATTCAGATCCAGCAGCATACAGTCATATAATATATGACTTTAGATTTATTATTTGATTTGATTATTTGATTTATTATTGATTTAGTATTCATCTTACTTTGGTTATATCAATATTATTGATATCAATATTATTGATATAACCAAAGTAAGATGAATACTAAATCAATAATAAATCAATAATCCTAAAAGGAATATATATTGCATTTCTGTTACAGTTTTATGTTCCCATTACGGAATTATTACGCATGAGACCTGAAAACCTGGACACAACTGATACTAGAATGTCCGATTTCAGAGTCACCTGCTCAAAACCTATGCTTATTCCAATGACAACATTCATTGAATATTCTGGTTACCATCTCATGTACCATTTAAATAACCTTTAACTGAGGTGCTGACTTGACTCATAGAACATGCTACACATTTGGGTTTACTGTTTCTGCCTTGTCTGTTGACTGGAAACTGACCATGTTTGTAGAGGCCGGCTGATTTGGATACCTTAACTTAAATGCATACAGTAGGTGGATTATGAGACAAAGGGCCGATTCATACTCCTATTTTAGAGCCGAATAAAAGTCGGTTCGGCTCTGTAGAGCATACAATGTGACGTCATTTGAGGTTCGGGGGGGCGGGTACCGTCCTAAAGTCGGCTCTTCGGTGCATGAGTATGAATCGGCCCAAAGGGTCTCTGGGCACAGACGTACCAGGGACCCCCCAGCAGGTGCACTAATTTACAGCCAGAATCATCAGAATCAGCTTGTCACATCACAGGTTTACAGAAGTAAAACAAAAGTTGGCGAATCGTTTTTATGCATATAGCTCCATCATACGTATTACTTATTTCTATGGGGAAAAGGAAAGGGGAGATAAAGAAGTGAGGGGGGCAAGGGGGAAAAGAGATCAATCAAAGAAAATAAACAGATTTATCTACATATTGTACACATAGTTCCTGAAATAAGATATAAAGTTGCGTGAGCATAGCAGCAGATGTATACATGATATACTGTGGACGTTAGTTAAGGTAAGCTAGCTAGAAAACACACAAAAAAGACAAAAGTCAATGTGTTGTATGTGGGATTAAGGTGCACAAATGTCAGCACGTGTCGACCACATAATCCACATAAAGTAGACTGACACTGGTATAATCTGCATGCACAAGCAGGTCCATGAGGAAGAGAAAAGAAAAAGCCCAAGTCACAGTCAAACACCACAATAACGATGCCACCACCATACCAACACACCCGCATCTCAATAGGATTTTACAGGTTCCAGTGCCGTTTTGCACTTTTTCATGCCCCTCTAAAGTCATAAACTGGCAGGTTAAATATGCACTTAAATTAAAAGGTATAATGGTGATTTATTTCCTGTGACATCTACAAAGTGAATGGCTATTTGTTTTTTCCAGTAGGACTTTGCCAAGCAATGCAAAGTTAATAACAGCGGCAATTCACACAAAGGCTCTGGCTTAGGGGCCCTCTTGGCCCTCTTGGGCCCCTGGGCCTGGGCCCGGTAGGACCATGCAGTAATCCACCCCTGCTTAAATGACGTCAGATGTTTTTCTGTCTCTCCGACTATCTTAGCCTGTTTGCTACTTTCTCTCTGATTCTGCAAACAAACGGGATGAACTGACTGTTAACATTCTGTAAAAGGGTTTTTGAGTGGTGTAAACCACTCCTACAACTGGCTTTTGTGTGCATAAAAAAATGACCATGGTTGCTATGTTCAAAATAATTTCTGACGTAATTAAATCACACCCGGGTGAACTGGATGACCGTAGCAACCGTGGTCATTTTCTCTGCACAAAAAAAGCCAGTTGTGAAATCACATCCAGGTGTGATTTCATTATTTTTTTAGAAAGAAGACACAGGCGTCTCTTCCAGTTTAGTTTTGTTAAGTCATCAGAGGCCTTACTGTGCTATACTAGTATACAGATATATCCCAGACAGTGCGGACACACACACATACACAACAAGCACATACAGTAGGGGGATCAATAGCATGCACTGAGTGCTGCCCTGTCCATCCCCAAATCAATAGTTGTGATAAGGACTTGGCACCAAGCTCTGGTCAATACAGTAACTGAACTGGGCTTGGGAAGCACACATGCTGTGATAAACATGCTGTGTTCATCTTTATTTTTGTCCTCTCTACTATTTCAAATTTCCAATACTTTTACTTCTACTCCACTACACTCGGATCTAAATATTGTACTTTTACTCCAATACATTTATTTGTACTTTATACTTTTAAGCGGGTACAAAATGTAATTACTTTTTCCACCACTGCCACCAAGGGACAATTATAACACTCCTCCATTGCTCTCACTCTTCCTTTCTCTACAGCCTGACATATACTTTTTGAGTGGTGCAAACCACTCCAACAACCAGCTTTGTCTGTATGTTTGTGTACCTGTGTCCGTGCACCTGTGTACGTGTCCCTGCACAGGTGAGCATGGTTGCTATGGTTAATGTGTGACGTCACTGACATAGCTGATCAGACTATATAAGACCTTGCACCACTCAGTTCACACGGGTGTGATTTATTTTGATTGATTGAATAGTTAATTGAACATAAATATAAAAACAGCAACAGAGTACAGTCAAAGTTCACACTCAGTTCAAAAGGGATAGCACGTTGTTTCCATTTAGGCCGTATGCAATCAATTCATAGACATGACATGAAGAATGCAACAAAATCCAATCATCAATCATCAATAACATCCTGTTCCTCTCACATCATGTGCATAGTGTGTACCTGTATGCTGCTGCTGCTGCCATGGGTGTTTGAAATGTGTGTTTCTTTTTCTGTTCACACCTTTCTTTCCCATCTTCAGTTCCTCGTCTGACAAACTCACTTTTCCAAATTTCACTGTTTCTTTGCATTCCATAATGCTCAGTCATTTTAAAGAAGCTTATCATAAAATACTTGTTGGTGGTCCAAGCCGGAGAACTAAAAGTATTTTTTATTTTTTTGTGGCTTTTGCCTTCATTTTATATATTTTATGGAGGGACAGACAGTAGGCTGACAGGAAATGGGGAGAGAGATGGGTGGAAGACATGCAGTAAGGGCCGTCGGGATCGGGAGTCGAACCCGCGGCACACTGCCAGACTGGATTACCAGCCAAGGTGCCTGTGGACCACTGAGCCATGGCCCAGGCCACTAAAAGTCATCTCTATCTCATCTCATGATCATCATCTGTCTGTCTGTCTTAGACTCTGACAGAGCCAGCCATTTTTGCCAAGGAGACCAGCTGTGAGTGTCATGCACCCCATGAGAGACTAACCATCGCCCAAGCCCGCTTAGGAACCCCAGGTAGGTTTCTCCTCCCCTTGATTCTCTTCTCTCTGTTTCTTATCAACTCACTCCTCCTGACTCCATTCACCGTATACACTCTTTCACAATTTACCGTATACACTCATTATTGTTACAGCATATGTGCCATAGGAACCAGTCAATATCCAGTCAATATCCATGAACTCTACTTTTGGGCGACCCCTGCGACATACTAGCGTCATGTCCAGGGGGTGTACTTGTACATCAAGCTGCCTCACGCTACAAAAACAGGAGATAGGCTCCTGCCCTATGGGCCTCATGGCTCGGCAAGGCTACTTACTTACTTACTACTTTTGGCAAAAAGCAGAACCGCGTTGAGAAAATGATGTTATGCATTGGCTTCACAGATTTGTATCACGCTTCACTAGGAAAGACCAAGCATCAGACATGAGAACCTTTTAGGGTTGTTTATTGAATAGACGTGGAGTATCTTTGTGGTCATTTATGGGCGCGTCGCATGCGAAGCATAAACGGCCACGGCATGAGAAGACATTGGGGAAGCCAGCATGGTCATCTATGGTCATCGCCAGACGCGAGCGTGTAGCATGCGGCTTAGATGGCCAAGGTGCGGGGGATGCCATTATCATTATTATGATGTCATCACCTCACGTGAGCGTGAAATGTGTGGCTTAGGTGGTCAGGGCACGAATGACGCGTGGGGCGCCCGGCGAGATCATCCAAGGGCATCTGTAGCATGCAGCTTGGGTGGTCAGGTCGGGGGAGGATGCCATTAGAGGTGCTGGCACGAACATCTAAGGTCATCACTACACACGAGCGAGCATGTATATCGTGCTCGCTCAGGGGCACAAATGACACCGGAGGTGCTGGCTTGGTCATCTCTAAGGTCATCACCACACGCAAGCGTGCAGTTGTGCTTGGTTGTCTTCTGCTTGGTCAAACCTCCCGAGCCTCAGTTGTTCCAACTCCATTAAAATGTGATCCACCAAAATGTGGAACACCCTACCAACAGCCATTAAGACATATGCATCCCTTGACTCCTTCAAAACCTCTCTCAAAGGGCACCTACGGACGGCTGCAATTCGAAACTGAAACTGGCCCCCGTAAATAAAGTCTGTGTCCCCCCCCCACCCCCTTCTCCCCTTACTGTATATGTTTTTCCCTTTTTACTTTTATATGATGAGTTCTTGTTGTTTAAACCTACATTAAACCTATACACAGGTTTAATGTTTGTCTTTAGTTCAATGTTTGTTTTGTAAACGCCATTGACAATGAAGGGAAACTTTACATAATAATGTAACTCATTACGTCATATATTCTCTTTATTGTTAATGGCGTTTAATGTTTGTGTTGGCACAGTTTGTTTTACATCACAATTACATCACCTAATCAACATGAGTTAGACTTTAATATATTAGCGCCCCTCACTTCACACGGGTGTGACTTTTTAAATAAAAGTGTATATTTGTACGTCTCTAAATGTTCTGATGAATTGAAAATGGTGGACCCTGTTGTAAACAAGTGTAATGCTTTCTCATGGTGTCGTCCACACAGTAACAGTTTTTGTATTGACTTGTGCTTTCGTTTGAAATGTGCCCATTTAGCCTAGTAGCCAAAAAGTGAACCCGTACATGTTGAGTACAAATTTCAATCAATCAACGCTTGTGCCGCTGCACCAATATAAGCAATAGCGTGCATTGACAGAGCAAAGCATGGAATGTCTGTATCTGTCTGTGTCCTTTAACTATTTTTCAACAAATGAATCTGTAGTTCTGTACACATACTGTATGAATGGAAACAAAATGTGTCCTCCACATTAACACCACACTAACCTTTTAAGATGACATTGCTTTATGTTGTTTGTCTCTGATGGTGTTGTGTTGCTGTAGTCAACTTAAGTGTATGTGGTTTGTCTCTGATGGTGTTGTGTTGCTGTGTGTTGGCAGTGGACCGGCCGGTCAGAGTTTATGCAGATGGCATCTTCGACCTGTTCCACTCCGGCCATGCCCGAGCTCTCATGCAGGCCAAGAACCTCTTCCCTAATACCTACCTGATAGTTGGAGGTAGGACACACTACATTACTGTACACACAATATCCAGGGCACTTTTCTTTAGTGATTTGTGATTAAAATGTTCAACAATTTCTTCAAAAGAAAATCAACATTTTTTTTTACCAGCTGCTGTGTAAGCACAGCTGGTCAGTGTTCTCTCTGCAGTGCTTTCACGCCCACTTGCTGTAGTTGAGACCTACTGTATGTTTCTCATTGGCTGTACTGACAACCTATCGTCCTGATTGGCTGCCTCGTCTCTAGGCAGTAGGCAATGTACTGTCCATAAAAGGTTGTCAATACTGGAATGAGCTCCCTCTTACACTGAGGGAGATCCCCACTTTCACAGCTTTTAAAGGACAATTGAAACAATGGTTAAAAAATAACCAGTCTTGTGATCATGTATGACGCAGCGCTTAGTCCAAAATAGAGTAAACCTACCCTAATAATAGTTTAATCTTTTCTTGTTTTTCATTCTTACTAGTCTTATTACGTTTGAAATGTACTAGGTATTTGTATGCTATGTCCTGTATGTCAGTCCTGTTTGTATTGTTTGATGTCTGGGGACTGCAGATGGAAATTAGCATGTTTTGCTAAATCTGGTATATTTACACTGCATTTTTAATGTAATGTTCATCAATATGCACTGTCCCGACTGAATAAACGAATAAAATAAGGTAAAGTAAAGCAACCACCTTAAAGTATATATTAATAGAGACATCACTGAGAGGAAACACTGAAGCGAAAAATACATGGTGGCCGAAAGTCGGTACTGCAGCTCGAGCGGCATTTGGGCCAATCACATGAACGCGCCAAGCAATACACAACAACAACAATACACGGCGACAATATGCTGGCATTATGAATGAATAAAGAAAACAAACACAAAAACAAGATACATGTATATACATAGTAAAAGAAAAACATGAAACATAAAAACAAACAACCAAAAAAAATTAACCAAACACACAAACCCACCCACACCTCCCTCCCAGGACCAACGATGTCACAAAATGTATAGCCTACCTGTGCCAAATTTCTTACCACTGTGTAATAGGAAAAAAAATCATATCTTTAATTTTATCTGCAATGTTAGACCAAATATTAACATTTTCCTCTTTTGCTCCATGTAACCTTGCCGTTGACATCTCTAGAAGGACGATATCTAAAAAGGTTAAAGCCCATTGGCGAAATGTTAACGTATGAGGATTCCAACGCATAGCAACCACGCTTGCGAGTGCTATTTAACTGCAATTGGGATACATCGTTTAAAATAAATAAAGATGGAGAAGGTATAATGTTAACTCCACATTCCCAAACCATATGGAAGAAGGTTCTAAATTTATTTTCATTTAAATTTTGTGGTTTGTGTTTTTTATTTTTTGAAGAATTTCCGAAATTATTTTGAAAAATGCTTACCGGTACATTTGTTGTAAGCATTCCAAGAAATCCATTCATGTTCAAATATTAAAAAAATAGTGAAAATAGCTAATATGGACAAGTTTATAATTATTTGGGTCTCACAAGCTCAAACGTTTGGGAACTCCTGGTTTATTGCTCTCTCTCTCTCTCTCTCTCTCTGCGACAGTGTGCAGTGATGATCTGACTCATAGGTACAAAGGTTTCACGGTGATGACGGAGGATGAGCGCTACGAGGCCTTGAGACACTGTCGCTACGTGGACGAGGTGGTCAGAGATGCTCCCTGGACACTCGCACCTGACTTCCTGGAGAAACACAAGGTGTGTGTGTGTGTGTAGTGTACTTGTACTAGTAGTACTAATATCGAAATCTGTGTAAAGTATCTGTTGTAACTAAAGCTGTTAAATACGTAGTGTAGTGGTCTAAGGGGCGACTCACACGGTCGCAACAGATTGATGTATGCTTGTTGTATGAGATGTATAGCTGATGCAAGCTCGCAATGCATTTCCAATGGGAGTCACATGGTTTGACACAACATTTGTGTTGTATGAGGCAGTCGAAACACAGCCGAAAGCCATACAACAGCTTGTAGTCCAAAATGTTGTATCAAACCATGTGACTTCCATTGGAAATGCATTGGGGCGGCCATGACACTTACATCTTGCTTACATCTAGCATGCATCAATGTTGTATGCTAGATTGAAAGGTGTGAGTGAGGCCTAATGGAGTAAAAAGTACAATATCTCCCTTTTGAGACGGAGCAGAAGTAGTACAGAAAAGTTTAAATATTCAAGTAAAGTAAATAGGTAGGCCGACCTCTAAATTGTACTTAAGTGCAGTACCTGAGTACATGCACTTGTTTACTTCCCACCACTGAGCCTGTGGATGTGCGCTCCAGTTGAGACCAGGAAGACCAGGAAGTTGGACATGCACAAATCTGGGCATGTACAACTTCCTGGTCTCAACTGCGCATGTTTCTTTCCTTCCATGGAGCAACATGGCGTCGCCCGTACGGTCTTCGCGTCTCGTCCTCTTTAGACAGTCCTTGCTGTCATACAGGATGTGCGCTCCAGTGCAGTGTTGACTGTCATACAGGATGTGCGCTCCAGTGCAGTGTTGACTGTCATACAGGATGTGCGCTCCAGTGCAGTGTTGGCTGTCATACAGGATGTGCGCTCCAGTGCAGTGTTGACTGTCATACAGGATGTGCGCTCCAGTGCAGTGTTGGCTGTCATACAGGATGTGCGCTCCAGTGCAGTGTTGACTGTCATACAGGATGTGCGCTCCGGTGCAGTGTTGACTGTCATACAGGATGTGCGCTCCAGTGCAGTGTTGACTGTCATACAGGATGTGCGCTCCGGTGCAGTGTTGACTGTCATACAGGATGTGTGCTCCAGTGCAGTGTTGACTGTCATACGGGATGTGCGCTCCAGTACAGTGTTGACTGTCATACAGGATGTGCGCTCCAGTACAGTGTTGACAGTCTGTCATACAGGATGTGCGCTCCAGTACAGTGTTGACTGTCATACAGGATGTGCGCTCCAGTACAGTGTTGACAGTCTGTCATACAGGATGTGCGCTCCAGTGCAGTGTTGACTGTCATACAGGATGTGCGCTCCAGTACAGTGTTGACTGTCATACAGGATGTGCGCTCCAGTGCAGTGTTGACAGTCTGTCATACAGGATGTGCACTCCAGTGCAGTGTTGACTGTCATACAGGATGTGCGCTCCAGTGCAGTGTTGACTGTCATACAGGATGTGCGCTCCAGTGCAGTGTTGACTGTCATACAGGATGTGCGCTCCAGTGCAGTGTTGACTGTCATACAGGATGTGCGCTCCAGTGCAGTGTTGACTGTCATACAGGATGTGCGCTCCAGTGCAGTGTTGACTGTCATACAGGATGTGAGCTCCAGTACAGTGTTGACTGTCATACAGGATGTGCGCTCCAGTGCAGTGTTGGCTGTCATACAGGATGTGCGCTCCAGTGCAGTGTTGACTGTCATACAGGATGTGCGCTCCAGTGCAGTGTTGGCTGTCATACAGGATGTGCGCTCCAGTGCAGTGTTGACTGTCATACAGGATGTGCGCTCCAGTGCAGTGTTGGCTGTCATACAGGATGTGCGCTCCAGTGCAGTGTTGACTGTCATACAGGATGTGCGCTCCAGTGCAGTGTCATACAGGATGTGCGCTCCAGTACAGTGTTGACTGTCATACGGGATGTGCGCTCCAGTACAGTGTTGACTGTCATACAGGATGTGCGCTCCAGTGCAGTGTTGACTGTCATACAGGATGTGCGCTCCAGTGCAGTGTTGACTGTCATACGGGATGTGCGCTCCAGTACAGTGTTGACAGTCTGTCATACAGGATGTGCGCTCCAGTACAGTGTTGACTGTCATACAGGATGTGCGCTCCAGTACAGTGTTGACTGTCATACAGGATGTGCGCTCCAGTACAGTGTTGACAGTCTGTCATACAGGATGTGCGCTCCAGTGCAGTGTTGACTGTCATACAGGATGTGCGCTCCAGTACAGTGTTGACTGTCATACAGGATGTGCGCTCCAGTACAGTGTTGACTGTCATACAGGATGTGCGCTCCAGTGCAGTGTTGACTGTCATACAGGATGTGCGCTCCAGTGCAGTGTTGACTGTCATACAGGATGTGCGCTCCAGTGCAGTGTTGACTGTCATACAGGATGTGCGCTCCAGTGCAGTGTTGACTGTCATACAGGATGTGCGCTCCAGTGCAGTGTTGACTGTCATACAGGATGTGCGCTCCAGTGCAGTGTTGACTGTCATACAGGATGTGCGCTCCAGTGCAGTGTTGACTGTCATACAGGATGTGAGCTCCAGTGCAGTGTTGACTGTCATACAGGATGTGCGCTCCATTACAGTGTTGACTGTCATACAGGATGTGCGCTCCAGTGCAGTGTTGACTGTCATACAGGATGTGCGCTCCAGTGCAGTGTTGACTGTCATATACAGCACGTGTTCTTGTGGCTGCTTCTCAGATCGATTTCGTGGCTCATGACGACATCCCATACTCCTCAGCGGGATCGGAGGACGTCTATAAACACATCAAAGAAGCAGGTTAGTCTGCACGAAAAACACATCACCACACAAATCATCACCTTTCTTGGATATGATTTCATAGCAAGGTTATTCCAGTCTGGAATTGTCCCCTTTAGTTTATTTACTTCAATGTGTGTGTGTGTGTGTGTGTGTGTGTGTGTGTGTGTGTGTGTGTGTGTGTGTGTGTGTGTGTGTGTGTGTGTGTGTGTGTGTGTGTGTGTGTGTGGGTGCTTACGTGTGTGTGCGCGCATGCCCACCAGGTATGTTTGTGCCCACCCAACGGACAGAGGGCATCTCAACGTCTGACCTCATTACTCGAATCGTCAGGGATTATGACGTGTACGCGCGCCGCAACCTCCAACGTGGTTACACTGCCAAAGAACTCAATGTCAGCTACATCAATGTAAGCACAGAGCCACCATCCATGGCATGCAGCACGGTACAATAAAATCATTTTGAACTCTGAGCAAACATAACACAATGAAATGAAATGTTTCCAGTCAGCAGTGGTGGAAATACAGTGGTGGAAATACTTAAGTACTTTTACTTAAGTAATGTACTTAAGTACAATTTTGAGGTATTTGTACTTTACTTGAGTATTTCAAATTTCCAGTACCTTTACTTCTACTTCTAACTTTAGTTACTAGTTACTTTGGCGATTTTAATTTTGATTAGAAAACATACATTAACCACTTCAACCCTATACATTTTGGCCATTTGAAAATAGCCGATCTACAAGCTCACAATGCGTCGCAACACGACACATTGTGAGCTTGTAGATCGGCTATTTTCAATAGATTTCCTACACATTTTGAACTCGTGAAATGGGACATTCTGCAATATGAATACTTTTACTTTTAGTACTTTAAGTACATTTTGATGCCGATACTTTTGTACTTTTACTCAAGTACATTTTCAATTCCGTACTTTTACTTGTAACAAAGTAGGTCTAAATTGCATTATTTGTACTTTTACTTAAGTAAAACAATTGAGTACTTTTTCCACCACTGCCAGTCAGTACTTACTCCTTCTCAGAGTTCTCTTTTAATTGAACAAAAAATAAATAAACCTGCAGATTTATCCTTATTTGCCGGGACTCACACATATAAATGTGCTGCTCACTATCTTAGTCCAAACAATGATTAATGTAGATCACTGGTTCTCAACGTCGGGTCCAGGGACCACCAGGGGGTCCAAACTGGACCCTTGTAGGCCTGTAACTCTTAGGGCATACAGTATATTCTCAGAGTTAAATTAACCCTGAGCATTTTACAGTGTAATGGGACTAAATTACTAAGGCCTCACTCAGACCTTTACTGCATTGCTGTATGCTTGTTGGATGAATGTTGTGTAGTGTCATGGCCGCCCCAATGCATTTTCAATGGGAGTCACATGGTTTGTGTTGTATGAGGGGGAGGGGCGCAGTCGAAACACAGCCGAAAGCCATACAACAGCTTGTAGTCCAAAATGTGGACTACAAACCATGTGACTTCCATTGGAAATGCATTGGGGCGGCCATGACACTACACAACATTCATCCAACAAGCATACAGAAATGCAGTAAAGGTCAGACCTTTACTGCATGTTGTGTAGTGTCATGGCCGTGTAGTGTCATGGCCGCCCCAATGCATTTCCAATGGAATTCACATGGTTTGTAGTCCACATTTTGGACTACAAGCTGTTGTATGGCTTTCGGCTGTGTTTCCACTGCGCCCCTCCCCCTCATACAACACAAATGTTGTGTCAAACCATGTGACTCCCATTGGAAATGCATTGGGGCGGCCATGACACTACACGGCCATGACACTACACAACACACAACATGCAGTAAAGGTCTGAGTGAGGCCTTAGGGCATACAGTATATTCTCAGAGTTAAATTAACCCTGAGCAAATCAGGCTTTGAATTGACCGTAATGGATTCCCTCTCGGTTCCCATGTGGTTCTGCCAGGAGAAGAAGTATCGTCTGCAGAACCAGGTGGACCGCATGAAGGAGAAGGTTCGCACGGTCGAGGAGAAGAGCAAACACTTTGTGTACCGCGTGGAGGAGAAAAGCCATGACCTCATCCAGAAGTGGGAGGAGAAATCCAGAGACTTCATCGGCAACTTCCTGGAACTGTTTGGCCCAGATGGGACGTGGGTAAGTCAGTCAGTCGCACACTCATGCATGAAGAGGAAACATTCGCACACAGCTATGATATGTATTTTGCAGTCATCATACCAGTGTCTTCCAATTTGCATAATTTACCCGTGTATCAATTAGTGTTAGTGCATTGTTTCTCAACTGGGGATCAGCAGACCCCTTGTAATCCATCCATGGTAAAATAGAAAAATACGCCCGCACACTGTTGATCTGCTGAGGATAATTTATTAAGAAAGGGCAACGTTTTGGCGAAAGGGCCTTTCTGTGTGGAGTTTGCATGTTCTCCCCGTGTCCCCTAGGGTAGGTACCCTCACAAAAACATGCAGTAATCCTGGTCTCTAAAACTACCTCCCCTGGCCAGCCGGGGGAGGTAGGGTTACAAAATTGTGGGATCAAAATTTAGGAAAAAAAAGAGCAACGTTTCGGTCACTTATTGCCTTCTTCAGGCATAATACAGCAGTTTGACATATTTATTTATATACAAACGTTTAGTTAAAAAACAACCAATCACTAGATTGCAAAAGAGGTGACAGCTTGTGATGATGATGATCAATATGGTGACATCATTTAAAGTGCTGTGCGATTATACTGATCATGATGATGCTATACATGTAACCTACATGTTGTGGTGTTTGTTTTTGAAGAGCTAGGTAGGCCTTTTCCAGTGATGGACAGTAATTAAGCAGAGAAAAGTGAGTCTTTAGAGGCCGAGGTTTAAAATCTTCCAGTGACTCCGGGTTGAGGACTATATATGTCTGCCATTGGCCTTCTCATCCCTTTTCTGTGCCTTCGTATTTCTCTGCTCACCCCGTCCGCAGAAACAGGTGTTTCAGGAGCGCAGTGGACGGATGATCTCCTACGCCATGTCGCCCCGCGGGTCTCCGTGCAACAGCCCTCCCCGAGAACTGTCTCCACTGCGCTCTCCTCCGTCGCCCCCATCACCTCCGTCCCCCCGCTGGCACAGCGCGCGGCCCTCGGCCTCGCGCTCACCGTCACCCCCCCTCCGCTGGCACACCGCTCGACCCTCACCCCCTACCTCCCCCAAAGGGGCGTCCAAAGGGGCTTCCATTAGTAGCATGAGTGAAGGCGACGAGGATGAGAAATAGACGTCTTTGGACCATGGAACGCGCACACACCCACTTGCGTGTGCACACCCATACACCCAGATACAAATCACTCACAGGACACTGCCTGGAAGCTGCTCACATGTACACATCACATGACACACACACACACACACACACACACACACACACACACACACTCATAATATCCTTCTACACATCCTGCACTGAAACTGGATGCTGAAACTGTTATCCTCCATGACGTTGCAGAGGGTGTTCATGGGAAATGTAGTTCTTCACTGTACTGTAAGACTAGTGGAAACGACATCAAGAACAAGAAGCCATCACAGCCTCTGTTGTTCAGGCTACTCAGCCGACAGGAGGTTTGCAAGAACCTGGGGGTACATGAAACCAGATGGGGGGGCTTGGGATGATTACAGCATCTTCGAAACATCTTCATTTGTGGTTCTTGCTGGCGTGCCGTGCACCCACTGTCAGGTGGTCTGGAATATTTCCCAGCACCTCTTGACCTCTTACTAGGAACTGATAAGGTTTGCAAAATGTCCCAGTGTTGATGGAAACTGTCAGTGACAACCTGTTCAAAGAAATCACCTCATCGTTTTTCTGGTCCTCTTGTTTCCTTTAGTGGAGATGTTCTGTGTAACTCACACGTTACTGTAAATGAGTTCTCAAGTCATAATGTATTTTCCATTATCTCACAGCCATCCACTGTGATATGATTTGGTGTGATGGTCAGTGTGCAAGATGCAAAGAGATTAATATGATAGATTTTTGTTTTGTTTTATTTTGTTAATGTAACCAATGTCACCTTCTAATGTCACTCAACTCAACTCTAGAATTCTACAGGTGATGTCACTTGGGTCACTTTACTTTCAGTAAGCAGACATCGGAGGGAAATGGCACCCCCCAGAGCAGCAGAGATGACACTGCAGACACCTTCCTCACAGTACAAAACAACACATGCTGTAACTTGACTGAATCAGTGCCGTCTGTCTTCACTGCTTTTGCATAATTGATTGTTACATGAAATGCCTTCACAACTTTTGCGTAATTGATTGTCACATGAAATTGATGTGAACGGACTCATAACCTTGATACAATAAGTACTTAATATGTATCCAGTGTGAATCAAGGTCCAGTTTAAAACGGGGAATAAAGCTAGTCCCCCAAATAAATCTTGTGTTCTTTGAGGTGACTGACACAAAATAAAAGATGTAATCAAACAAGTAGAGAGACTACCACAACTAAAAAATAATGTTACGGGGTCTCTAGGATGATTTTAGTCTATACTGTATCGTGAACTTTATAGCTTTCTTTAGCTAACTACTATTTTAACTATACAAAATAAGATCGTTACCAAACATCTAGTATTTGCTTCTAGAATGTATATCAAGTCTTTTTGAGACCAAGCCTAGATGTGTCGCACTATTTGCCTGTCCAATGCTTGCAATCCAAGCAATAGTGAAATCGCAGTCATTGACTACCCCCTAGCTCTGGTCCATAGCCTTCTACTGCTTCTACGATCGTAGAAGCAGTAGAAGGCTATGGACCAGAGCTAACTACCCCCCCTTTCCTCTTATATGCTAGCAAACAAGCAAACAGTGAAAACGCATTTACACCCCCCCAACCCACCTGTGTCTTACTGCAACAGTGAAATCACAGTCATTACTAGCTGCCCCCCTTCCCTCAGCCTCACCTAGTGTAGACCAGAAACATCTTGTTCTGCAGAAGCCTACTATAGCTCAGTTAATACTCTGTCTTTTGGGGCGTGAAAGCAAAGCAAAGTTCTTTGTTTACCCAGGGTGAATGGACTAAGCTCGAGATGCTTGTTTACAGCCAGACCCTGCTCATAGAACATTTCATGGTAGGGGTTCAATGCCTTGCTCAAGGGCACTTCAGCGGTGGTAATTTTAACGTGCCGGTCCGGGGATTCGAACTGGCGACCTTCCGATAACAAGACCGCTCCGCAAACCGTTCGGCCACCGCTGCCCCCCGTGCGCTGTGAGCTTGTACGTAGATCTGCTCTTTCCAGTGCGTGACACGTCAAACGATGGAGTATGAATTAAGCATATCTTCCTAGCAAATATATATTTTCAGGAAGTCAGAGAGGCTGGTTGTTGCTTTTCTATTCATGTCCGTGTATTCCTTTTAATATTTTGCAATGCATCATTAGTGGCTTTATTGCAAGTTTTCCATCAGCTGTCAAGTAAAACGAAAAAAAAAACTATCAAAAAAACTATTGGAGATACAAGGTATCCCCAGGATTCTGATGATACTTGAAATGTAATTTATGAAGCACTTGAGGTAAACACATGTCAGGTACTCAAAAATCATGACCCCGTTTTTGTTCTTTTGTTTTTCTTCAGTCATTTGAAATGTGCTTTTGTTTTTGGTCGGGTCTGCTCATCAGCGACCCATACCTCGTCTATCCCCAACGCCCATAAATAAAACTCATAATGCACTGTAGAGAAGTTAATGTCTTGTATGCACTACATGTAACCCTGCACTGTATGTACAAACTTTGGGAATGTGTGTTTATTTTTTAAGTCTAATTCCAAATGGCTTGACATGTAAATAAAACAAAGGTGTAAGTGCATTTGAAAGTAATTTTCCAGCAATCCAATCTCTTAAAAAGAACATTCGGAGACAAATAGCGTAGTTCAACAGCAGTTATTTTTATTCTAGGTTTTAAACAGTAGACTATCTCATGCTAATTCACACCTTCAGATAATATCACTGTGTTGGTGGATGTTGGTACAACATGAATACAGGGATTGCTGTCTTGTTCTATGATCTTTACAATTGCATAACTGCACGACTTTCACTACAATGAGGGAAAGCCATGCGTAGAAAGTGCTCAAACATCTCTTTAAACCAGAGATAATGTGGGAAGAAAAACATGAGGAATCACTCCACACTGGCAGAAAATGTCAACATTGCTCATATGGTTATATATACAGTATACAAGTAACACCACAGAGGTATGAAACAGGCTCCATTATAAAAGCTTGCCAGATCCCTGGCACTCTAAAGCAGACTCTCTATGCTTGTATGGAACCGTATTCTACCTTGTCTGAAGCGGTCTTTATTGTTACAAGAATAAAACTGAACCAGGGTAGTCCTATCAAAGGATCTCCCTTATAATAGTCACTGAGGAAATGAGGAGAAAACACACATCAAAAGAGTAGTTAACTGGGGCCTTTAGAAGACAAGATCTGTCTCCAGCGTGAGCTCAGAACACAGCATTCCCTGCACAGAAGTCCTGAATCAAAGGCTTGGGCAATGGGCATATATGGAGTATTGCTCTCGTTTGTACAGGGGGGTCTCTTAAAGGACCACTTCACCACTTTTCAACCTATCTTCATATAATAGGTCCTCTACTAATAATCATGATATAGTGGCTACATTTTTTCTACTCGGTCTGTGTCTCATACGAGGGCTGTGGGCAGTTCAGAGACCCGTCCACCAGTGACATCATTGTTAGGCAGATTTTTTTTTAAACACGATTTCTTTACAAACATTTTTAGATTTGTATTATCGTGAGAACGGTGGCTTCCATTTTCACATTGCAACTTTGAATAGAAAGCCTGCAGTTTCTATTAGCTTGGATTCCCCATCGATGATGTCACTGGTGGACGGGTCTCTGAACTGCCCACAGCCCTCCAATGAGACACAGACTGAATAGAAAAAAATAGTGCCATTTTATCATGATTATTAGTGAGGACCTATTATATGAAGATAGGTTGAAAAGTGGTGAAGTGGCCCTTTAAGTATGACTGATGGCAGCGCACGAAGGCATTGGCAGTGCTGGAAACTTTAGGTTTTGTCTCAATACTGAAGGGAACGAGGGACAATGGATGATTCCCATAATGAAGCGTCTCTCCCAAGTCTTCATCAGTTATTTGTATAGAGCTGAAGGAGATGAGAAGAGGAAGTCACCTCAGATTATTGAGATCCATCGTATAACAGCCTCCGTGAAGCCAAGCACCATCTTTTCTTCAGCTTTTTTTGAGTGGTGTAAACCACTCCTACAACTGGCTTTGTTAGTGCAGAAAAAATTAGCATGGTTGCTATGTTCACCCGGGTGTGATTTCATTATTGAGTGGTGTAAACCACTCCTACAACTGGCTTTGTTAGTGCAGAAAAAATGAGCATGGTTGCTATGTTCACCCTGTTCACCCGGGTGTGATTTCATTACGTCAGACATGATTTCATTACGTCAGACAGGCTATATTACACCACTCAGTTCACACGGGTGTGATTTTTTTTCATTTGACAGGGACAATGTACAATAATATTGCACCAGAAATAGCTTTAAACTAATTTACATCTGTAGTTTCACAAGTCTACGGTCCTATGGTCCATTTGTTTGTCAAGCTGATCGGAATGTTTTTCCGACAGTTTTTTTTACAACCATTTAATGCTTTTATCGTGAAAATAACAGCACCTACTCTGACACATTGATCTAAAAAGATCAAATGAATGTTAAAAATGTGCGTATAGCAGTACAGCAAAAAGCTTTCATAAAGGGTCCCAAATGTCATTGACGTGTACTCTAACAGCAACAAACAAAAATGAAATACAAAAGTCAAGTGATAGCGATCTCTGCCTCAGTAACCCTGCTGGCACTCAAGGCTGCTCTATCCAACTTTTCCTTAACTTCATATGTTTCTCATTGTGTAATTAGTTACACCCACTTGTTCTATAAAACAAAATATATAAACCAACAAAAAGGAATCTAACCAAAGACAAAAAATCGTTGAATTCTAAATAGTTCCTCACATGAAGTTTAAAATGGCCCCTTCTCCCTGGATAAAACAAAAGCCTATTAATATCAAACACATTTTGCTGTTTAAATAGCTATATATGTCTACTTCCACCAATCATCAGTGAAAATAACAACATGACACCAGTACATGTTGAAAACACACAAGCGTAGCTGAAGATCATTCAAGGTTCAAGAGTAATGTGATGATTAGTAATACCACAAATGGCCACACGGAGAACTGACTGCAGTTTCACCCACACATTGTTATTCCAGACTTCATGCTGCGTATTCAGTGCAGCAGGTCAAGACAACAGCACAGCTTCCATGCTGGTGGTGTTAGCATTGGGCCAGAAAGGGATCGTGCAATCACAGCAGGCCGTTCCTCACCGCAAAGGGTGCATTTTTCCAACAACATAAACACAAACATCATGCTGGTGCGGTAGAAGCTGCAGGAGAGACAAGGCTGACACGGTGTTGTTCTAAAAGAATCTTGAAGATGTGCCTTTGGTCCTTCATTTTGTTCAAAAGGCTTCAGAGCTGGGCAAACACGTCGGTGTGGCTGTACAACTGCTGGTTTGCAAAAGCACTGTCTGTAATAACGGTCAATATTGCTGATTGATGCGCATCTAAAAGCACACATAACGAGTTAACAACTAGCTATAACTATACATCTTAAAACTCTCTTGAACTATAGCCAACTGTACATCTTAAAACTCTGAACTGAAAGGTAAGAACTTTCTCCCTTTTGAAATAAAACTGAAAGTATATCCAACAGCCACCACACACAAAAAAAAAAGAATATCAATATATTCTTACTGTATACAGTAGGTAAGGCTTTCTCTCATGGAGATACAAAATAAATACATTGGTTCCTATACTGTAAATCTTTATAAATAACCTGTATTTATAATTTGTTTGTCTTTCTGATGTCATTATCATTACTATATATTAATTCACAATTTCCCGTTATAATTTCTAGTTGAAATTCGGCAGTTCTCCTCTCTCTATTCACCACTTAAGCAACATGCCACTGAAACTTGATTTTGCCACGGCAGCACACACACTGACCTATTTGTGTCTAATCAAAAGGGACTCCCAAGGGAAGGAAATTAAAACTCCTTTGCCCATTTGCAATGAAACTCAAACCCTCGGTCTTTCTGTTTGTGAGGGAAGTTGAAACAAGAGGTCCTTTTATGTGAGGGTTGGACACAGAAAAACTAAACAGCAAGTCTTCTACAGCTCTGACGAATCAGTGCAGGGCTTCTTCAGCCACATGGGGGAGTAGCCATGTCAGCAAAGCCAGGTAGGACTCATGAGGAAGAACTGACTTTGATAACAACAAAGTTAAGTTACTAATACAGCGGTTGACAAAAAGGCCTCAACTGGCCAAATGACCAAATTCACAAGAGATGATCTACTTTGGAAGAGCCAGTTTGTGGCTTACTGAGAAGGCAACAGGCTGTCATTAACACCAGAATCATTGCCATTGGGTACAGATCTACGGTCAGTTTGTATCTTCCAGCTGCGTAACTCTGTGTTTGTTACAATTTGGTCACATTCATGATTTTCAGTAACTCTTCCATGACAACTCAATAACTTGCAGCTTAAATAATGTGTAACGTTGGATATAATGTGATGAAACCTTGAAACACACATTTATAAATAGTTCATTTTAAATCTAGTTGATGCAATATATATATATAATTTTTGCTCCATGACTTTTCCATGGCCTGAGAATTGCATTTTCAAGTTGACTGACCTTTGCCGTTTTTTTATGGCCGCGGGAAACCCTGTTAGCAACTTTACCCATTGGAATGTTGATTCAAAACTGATCTTAAACTAGTATTTACCCAAGGGCAAGGTTCATCATACTGTACATGCTCTGGCCAGCAAGGGGTAGCTAGGGTTAGGGACTAGCGGAGTTAGACACAAGTTATCTTTTGGCCTTGTAATTGGACTTGCTGGCATCGCGTGGCTCTTTGCTGGGGTTGCTCCAGTCGTCCGCCTCGTTACTGGTCTTGTAATGCCGCCACGCTGACTTGTTGAAGACGGGCAGGCGTTCGAATGACTCGCTTGACAGGGCCTGTTGGTGGTGGAACAGTCAAACATAAAGAACCAATGAGGACACACTCAAAGAGAAACTACAGAGGGCAAATAATGAAGAGGTTGTGTGCGTGAGTTAAAGGAGAATTCCATGCTAGAAGGCTTTCTTACCTTTCTTACCTTTCTTTGTAGTCGTTACGTCCCCACCAAAGAGGTCCAGGTGTTTTTTTGTGCAAAAACTCCTTATTGGCTATTTCCCCTACCATAAGCCCTCAATTAATTGCACTGAATTGAATGGGGCTATGGGGTGTTATTTCCATCGAAATAATTAGTGAAGTGTGCCGCTTGGGATATTATTTACATTATGAAGAGAGGATATATACAAAAAAATAATAATTTTGAGCGATGGAAATAAGCGAATTAGCACAACACCCCATAGCCCCATTCAATTCAATGCAATTCATTTAGGGCTTATGGTAGGGGAAATAGCCAATAAGGAGCTTTTGCACAAAATAACACCTGGACCTCTTTGGTGGGGACGTAACAACTACAAAGAAAGGTAAGAAAGACTTTTAGTATGAAATTCTCCTTTAATGTTGGTTCATGTGAGGACGCTTATGAATCAAACACTATGGAAAATAAGAGGCAAGGTAAATACAACCTACCTTCAGATAAATGACAGCATCAGTTCCCACACCCTCCATGGAGTAGAGCTTCAGATCCCCCTGGAAGTACCTGGCATACAGTCTAGAGATGGGTAGACCGTAGCCAAAACCAGCCTGGAGGAAGGACACCAGAGGCACACAGAGACAGAGTCATACAGAGGCATACAGTCTAGAGATGGGTAGACCGTAGCCAAAACCAGCCTGGAGGAAGGACACCAGAGGCACAGAGACAGAGTCATACAGAGTCATACAGTCTAGAGATGGGTAGACCGTAGCCAAAACCAGCCTGGAGGAAGGACACCAGAGGCACACAGAGACAGAGTCATACAGAGGCATACAGTCTAGAGATGGGTAGACCATAGCCAAAACCAGCCTGGAGGAAGGACACCAGAGGCACACAGAGACAGAGTCATACAGAGGCATACAGTCTAGAGATGGGTAGACCATAGCCAAAACCAGCCTGGAGGAAGGACACCAGAGGCACACAGACAGAGACAGAGACATTCACAAACTGTAAACAAAATAAACAGCACTCAGCAATCACAATCAAATAATCATTTTAGGGGTGAAGTGTGTGTGTGTGTGTGTGTGTGTGTGTGTGTGTGTGTGTGTGTGTGTGTGTGTGTGTGTGTGTGTGTGTGTGTGTGTGTGTGTGTGTGTGCAGTGGCGTAACTAGACGTCACTGGGCCCTGACGCAGGCTGATCAGCGAGTGCCCCTCAACTCAACTGTCATTGCATCTCTGTATTATAATTTCAGACGGCACAGGTGGGCGGCCGTGTGCCCCCCTTGCCTCTGGGCCCCCACGCAGTCGCGTTGTCTGCGTCACGGTAGTTACGCCCCTGTGTGTGTGTGTGTGTGTGTGTGTGTGTGTGTGTGGTCTGAGTACACGTACCAGTGGGACAGCTCCAGGCTCCTGGGAGGGTGTAGGGGCGGTGGAGTATGTATAGTTGAACAGACGGTCTATCTTCCTAAGGGGAACGCCTCCTCCTCGATCACTGATCTGAACACAGAAAGAAACCAAAAAATCTAAAAGAACATCAGCCAGAAACATCCCCAAAGGGTCCACTCGCTAACCAATATTTAGAAAAATACTAAAACACTAAATCGAGACTCTGCATGCAAAGTTCTGTAAATCCATTCTGTGCATCCGACGGAAAGCACCAAATAATGTACACTGTACTGTACAGAGAAACTCGAGACTAGAGAGATGCCTCCCTCTGTACACTAACACAAGCACACACAAAACTATATGACTCATTGGAACAATCAACCAAAACCCAGAGAAAACTGGAATGCAATTTGGCGTTTTGGCCCTGAAAAGAGAATACACAGTGGCAGAATACCCAAGCACTGGGATTGATCCAAAACTGAGGAAATCCTTGACTACGTACAGAGTCAGTTAGCACCGTCCCATGACAGAGAACCTGGCTCCCAGGAGAGGACAGACTGTGCACCTACTGCACGGAAGATGAGGTGGAAACCGAGCTGCACTGTCTAACTTCCTGCCAGCTGTACCAAGACATCAGACACACATACTTCCACCCAAAGACAAAGAGTTTGAAAATGTGACTAAAAATGGAAAAACTCCCATATCTGCTGAGGGGAAAAAGTACAATATGTGCTGTTGTAAACCTTTGTTTCTTATGCCAATAAACTGAAAGACCCAAATCTCTCTAAAGCTGGATTTATACTTGGCTGCACGTCACATCACACACCAAAAATAGCCATAGGAGTGACACAGTGTGAGCTTCAACATCTGCCATGTGTAGTGCATGACATTATGAAATATATCAAGCCCTTAAACCCAGTTATTTATTTATTTATTTTTAATTTTATCCCACGATTTTGCAACCCAGTTTTTTCACCCAGTGCCAATTATCTAATGTAATCCTGGGCGCTACACTTCCTCTGTCAACCTGGGGGGGCAGCGGACTGACCTCAAGCCTCCTTCTATGCATGAGGAGTCCAAGCTGCTTCTTTTCACCTGACAGGGGGGAATTTCCCTGGCCGGACGTAGCGCGTGGAAGGAACAGGTTATTCCGACCAGTTACTTTCCCCTCCATCAGGTGCCCTGGCTGGCCAGGGGGAGGTAGTTTTAGAGACCAGGATTACTGCATGTTTTTGTGAGGGTACCTACCGTAGGGGACACGGGGAACATGCAGAAAGGCCCTTTCGCCAACCCCACCTCGGGTATGGGCACTGATGACGCACGGAGGAGGGAACACGCCCCCAGCGCCCACAGCGCCCCCAGCGGGAATCGAACCCAGGACCTTCTAGCTGTGAGGAGACAGCACTACCGACAGTGCCACCGTGCCCCCAAACCCAGTTATTTCTATCTCAGATATAAATAACTATCTGGGTTCTTGCTGTGTTTAATCCAAACATGTTATTTGTCTGGAGCAGCTAAATTACACTATAATTATCGATCGGTTGGGTGGCCATCTTAATTGGAACCAGAAGGTTCTCGGTTTGATGCCCGGCTCCTCCTGGCTGCGTGTCGAAGTGTAGGTGATATTTACTGTGTGTGTGTGTGTGTGTGTGTGTGTGTGTGTGTGTGTGTGTGTGTGTGTGTGTGTGTGTGTGTGTGTGTGTTCTGTACCTTTATGGAGAGGTCCTCATTACCCAGCGTCACCTTTGCCTTCACTGGTGGTAAGCCCTCCTTATTGTCTTCATGAAGCTCCACTGTAGCCCGCATTGAGTTCTACACACACGCGCACACGCACACGCACACACACACACACACACACAGTTAATTAAATTGACGCCAGGCAGTGGTCCATCCTGATAGAATCAAGGTCACGTTACACTTTTAATTACATCTGTGGAGCGTCAGGACCGTAAAGAGTGTGTGTGTGTCCTACTTTTTGCTTACCTTGAAAAGCTCGAACAGCATGTGGAAGAGGTGAGAGGGTACGTACACTGACTGGATAGGCTTGTCAGGGGTCTTCGCTGGAACACAGGAGTGAGGACAGGAGTGAGGACATGAGTCATGACATCAGTGTTGCCAACTTAAGTCTGCTTATTATAAGCAACGTTAGGCTCAAGATTGAGGTTGATGCTCATTAGGAAAAGTTTACTTTCATTTTCATTCGACTCAGACTATTGTGTTTTTAACAGTTTGGCAAAAATGTTTTTGAGTGGTGCAACCACTCCAAGGAACAGCAATGTCCGTGACTATGTGTGTGGCTATCAAGGGGCCAGTGAGGCTATTCAACGTTGAAGCTCTGGGCCCTAGTGGTAGGAGGAGGGACTACAGGCGGACCCGTGGATTCATGACCGGGAAACGTGCATGACCGTGCAGCTGGGCTTTAACATTGAGCGCTCGGTTGCACTTCCGCATTTGACCACCAAAATTTGGTGGTCAAATGCGGAAGTAGACGTTCTGAGACGGTACTTCCGGCAGTCTTCCGGGTGCTTCAAAACGCCACTGAGCAACTTCCACTGACATGAATAGCTGGGGGGGCGGAGCTTCGCGCCAGTTCAGTCTCTATCCTTTTATATACTCTATGGTGGCTATGTGTGTGGCTATGTGACTATGAGTACCAGTAGGGGCAAAAGTGGCGCTGTTGTGCCAGAAACAGAGAGAGAGAGATAGTGTTGCACTGTTGCCTAGTGCTAATTACAGAGAGAGAGAGAGAGGCAGGGGGTGAGGGGAGTTGCACCACTCAGTTCACACAGGTGTGATTTTTTTTTCTGTCTCGGTTTTATAACTTAATAACGTCTGTTGTTGTTGCATGGTCAGTGGTCCTCCATCAGTAGTTTTGTTTTGACGCTCATAATAAAAACTAAAAATAAGCTTTCATTTTCCCTCTGAGTATGTGGAATGGATCAGTTCATAACACACTCGCCTCAGTGCAGTTTTGCTTTGAGACACTTTCATTTTCTAACTCTCCTTAATGGGGCATACAGGGCTCAGTACTATGTGTACAGTACACAATTACACATGTGACATTCAAAAGTTTCAAAGAGCCTGCCTTTGGCACTTTAGTGAAACATCAGTGGATATAGTCCAAGACTTGTCCTGGAGAAAGGGGTTTCTCCAGGCGTTTGCCAGGTGTGGGGGGGAGAAAGATCAGGAAAAGTGTGTGAGGATGTCATAGTAATGTATATTGAAAATCACACTTTAAAAAGGATTGATTGGGGGGCGCCTGCTGGCCAAGTGGTCCAGGCGCATGCCACATATAGGCTTTGGCCTGACAGTCCCATTCATGACGACCTTTGCTGCATGTCTCTCCACTTCTCTCTCTCCCTCTTTCCTGTCAGTCTTCACTTGATACTATCAGTATGGCAGAAAAGCCAAAAAATTCAGTGCACTCAAACGAACAAACTGCAACAGCTGAATAGCCACATCACTGTGCCATGGGCCTCAGTGCATGGTTCAAAAGCAAAGCAAAGTTACTATATTTACCCAGGGTAACTGGACTAAGCATCAGATACTTGTTTACAGCCAGGCCCTGCTCATAGAACATTTCATGGTAGTGGTTCAATGCCTTGCTCAAGGGCACTTCAGCGGTGGTAATTTTAACGTGCCGGTCCGGGGATACGAACTGGTGACCTTCCGGTATCAAGACCGCTCCGCAAACCGTTCGGCCACCGCTGCCACTGTTCAAATGACAGAAGCCTGTAAACTGTGCATACTTGAGTCTGACTTGGAGGCTGCTGAATGGTTTTCATAGGTGGTTTCCATTGTGCACAGGTTCCATTGTTAAAATGTCTGGTGCATGACTTCACTCAGTGTATAGCCTGTTCTAGATCATCCACAGAATGTAAACAAAACAAGCTACAATGCCTACTATGCCATTATCAACTGCCTCTGCTGAATATTCATTCAGCTCTTTATATCCTTTAAATGCACACCTCTCAAACAGAATGACTTAAAATGATTAACATTCATCTTGATTTTACAACTGATGCCATGGCTGTGTCTGTATTGTGTCACTAGTAGTCATGGGGGGAGGGTGGTTGAATCAGACTGTGCTTCTTGTGCATACAGGGTGATCTCCTCGCACCCTCCCAACACCCATAAAAACACACCCACGTACTGTACATGCATTCACTCACTCAAACACTTTGAAGATAATGAGACACATTCTCAACATCGTAATCACACTTATCACAGCAGGACTAAATTGAGACTCTCTTTCTGGCACCACTAGCTTGAAATAGAATGTGTAAGAGAACACAAGTAGTAGTAGTAGTTTCAAGTCAACACTATGAAACACCAAGCCATGGGCAAATGAATAGATTGAATGGGCAGATCATGGATGAATAGAAGATAGATGGGTAAAAGCTACAAGTCTATGTCTGGTGTGTAATTAAGTCTACAGCCTGAATGTATGTAAATGTAAATCTATTTTTATACTGGGTTAGTCATTGCACCAAATCCCTCCCATGCCCCCCACCGCCGCCACCACCACCAATACAATAGTAGGAGAAACACTGTTAATAATATTATCTTGATGATCAGAATGATACAAACATACAACACAAGAGTGAATCTCTCTTACGGTTGAATTCCTCGATCTTGAGGTCAGGAGAATTCATATAGTACTTCTCGCATAGCATCTTGGCTGTGTCATAGGCATCTGAGAGACAAAGCACAGACAAGTTAATGCATTTCCAAGCAAACAGCTGAATCTGTCGACAAACTCCCGTTAGTTTGTTGTTAGTAGGAATGAAAAACAAAAAGGAGGGCTGAAGGAGAAGTGGTCTCTACACAGGGAATTGGGCGGTGCCCCCAGATGCAATTATTTTGCTGATGGATTCCCAGATTGCATAAAGCATAACTGAGCTGGACCTATTTCATAACTGCGCTATGTAGAAAAAAGAATCCCGCACACTGTCTTCACTTGAGATTAGATTTTATTGCAACGTTTCGGTCGTGATGAAGGTCTGACGACCGAAACGTTGCAATAAAATCTAATCTCAAGTGAAGACAGTGTGCGGGATTCGTTTTTCTACTTATCAGTTCCTGTTATCCGACGCACCTGTCCATTGTAGGTGTGCAGAAGGACTTTTCCTTATAGTTTGCTCCTTTGGCTTCCTTCCTTTATTGCACCCTATTCACTTCCAACATGAGCTCCTTTCAAGAATTAAACGAGCTCACACAGAACAGTGCTACTACCTTTGAATTCTCAAATGAAGACGCACAAAGGATCCTGCTACCAAACATGGATTTGGACAGCGCGCTTTCTTCTAGCGAGATGAAACGTAAGCTGGAGAAACTTCACATAAAAGAGACCAGACTCCTGATGCATGGATCCACACTCAGTGAGTACTGGCGAAACAAAAGGATACCGAGGGGACTAAGGCACGACACAGCCCCCACCATAGGAAAGTCCAACACTGACTTTGTCAAAAAATGGGGAGAAATCTTGAATAAAGCCTCCCTTGATTTGATGCTACTTATCGTTGAAGGCCTGATGACCTGACGACCGAAACGTTGCAATAAAATCTAATCTCAAGTGAAGACAGTGTGCGGGATTCTTTTTTCTACTTATCAGTTCCTGTTATCCGATGCACTTGTCCATTGTAGGTGTGCAGAAGGACTTTTCCTTATAACTGCGCTATGCAAACATTTAGTTCAGCAGTGCAAAAGAAATGGACCACAAGATAATACATGTGTACAAAATAAACAGACGGGGGAAAAGATAATGCGAAGCCTGCAGAGCTAGTTCAGGCAGACAACTCAAGGCAGCGTGCCAAACCCTGATCAAATGACTAGTCAGTCACATGCACTCTTTATCTGATCAGGGCGGGCTATTTAAACGTCCCTGCCTACCTGGCCATTCCTCGCTTTCCCTCCTTGCTGGTTGCTACACTGTGCTGCTCTACGGTTTCTGCCTCTACTGAACATTGCTTCACTGTCTGCTGCTGCCCTATGAAGTTTTGCAATCCCACCGCCTCCCCAGCATCCACCTGTAGGCTCCGATTCTATATTGCCCTTATTCATTCCCTGTAAAAAATCACTTAATTGTACATTTTTCATGCTTACAGGGATGGAATGAATAGAGACAGAGCTCCGACGTCAAACTATGCTTCGTGTATCTATGCTCAAATTCTATGCTCAATTAAAAAACATTTAATTTAATCCAAGAGTTGTTTTGCCCAGGCGGCTGGCATAGCCATCTGGGCACCTTGGCTGGTAATCCAGTCTGGCAGTGTGCCGCGGGTTCGACTAGCGATCCCGACGGCTTTACTGCGTGTCACCCCCCCCCATCATCTCTCTCTGTATCCCTCTATAAAAAATAAAATAAAGGCGAAAGCCATAATAAATACCATAAAAAAAAATCCAAGAATTGCTTGAGTGAAATAATAAGAATCAAAATCGTGTGGCATTTTTGCAACTAGTCAAAAAAATAAAATGCTGCTAATTGAAATTAAATTTTAATTTGAAGAAGTTATGTTTAATGAGAAAAGGTCTTTCAAATCTTACCTCCGACTACATCAGCCACGTGACAGGTGGGGTCAATGCTGCCAATGTGTTTGGGATGAGCTGGGTTGGTGTCATTGCCAAACAGGAGAGCTACAAAGAAATACAGTGAATAGAAACATTTTAATGAGAAATGTGCTACTAGAGGGAGCAATATACTTGATCAGGTTTATACCACCAACATAGCCCATGCTTACAGAGCCCAGGTGTACCACCATCTAGGTCTCTCTGATCATGTTTCGCTCCTCCTGCAACCTTGGTACACTCCACAAATCTGATCTAGTAGGCCCGAAGTCAGGTCTGTCCCTAAGCTATCCCTGGGCCCCAGGACTGCTTCAGCACCACAGACTGGGATATATATATATATATTTTTTTTTTTCAACTTTGTTTTTATTGAGGGTTTACAGACATATATTCAAATAAACACAGAAATTAAAACAAAATAAAACACAAAATAAACGAATCATAAATAAAATTACAAAATAAAGTATACTCAATTAGAACCTTTACTTGGGGGTACCATTAACTCTTCCTTACTCAATTCACCTCTTTTCCATTTATACAGTGACCATTTTTCCCATCTTTTCTCATAGAGATCTTCTCTTATTCTTAATTTGAATGTCAACTTTTCCATGGCTTCGATATTGTCCATGATGGTTCACCATTGTTTATAGTCTGGTATTTCAGTCTTGAGCCAGTTCTTTGTGATCGCTTTTTTCCCAGCAGCTAAGAAGATTTTGACCAGGTATTGGTCTCCCGGATGTACAGATTCTTCTACATATATGACCCAGATACAGTACAAGACAAGAACAGGGAATTTCGTATCCTATTACCTCACATATGGATGTATGCATTATCTCCCAGAAAGGTTGTATTTTTGCACAGTTCCAGAAAACATGTGTATGGTCGGGGTTCATGTGGTTACACTTTCTCCAACATGGTTGTTGGCAGACTGGGATATTTTTAGTGGCCCGGAAGCACTGACGCGTGGGTTTCTGAATAATTTTACAGACTCAGTGCTGGATTTTTGTGTGGATAATGTTACACACTGGAAGCAGATCTGTGTCTTTCCAAACGAAAAACCTTGGATGACACCAAAACTACAATCACTAGTAAGAGCCAGGAATGCGGCACATAGATCTGGGGACACCAATGCATAGAGCATGGCGAGGTCAGCCCTGAGAGGGCGGTGGCCATCTCAGGGCAAACTCAGGACAAACTCAGCCCAGCATGGCGAGGTCAGATCTGCCAAGCTGGCATATAAGACCCACATTGAAGCCCACTTCTACAGCTCCTCAAGCCCCCAGCAGGTGTGGGAGGATGTCAGGGCAATTTCGGACTATAAGGGAAGAACATCCCCCCCTGTCAATGGCAGCGCACCCCTAGAAGTTAAACACCTTCTATGCACGTTTTGACAGGGACAATAAGGACCCGGTGTCGCCCCCTCTCCCCTCTGATGGCTCCACCTTACTCCTGAGCACTCATGTGGTCAGGCCTACGCAACATCAACTCCCGGAAAGTGGCGGGTCCAGATGGAATCCAGGGGACGGGTGCTCAAGGACTGCACAGCTGAACTAGCACCAGTTTTCACCACCATCTTTAACCTGTCTCTGGGTTCATGCTGGGTCCCTGCACGTCTTAAGGCAGCGACAATAGTCCCGGTTCCCAAGAAACTGAATGTCACAGGCCTGAATGACTACAGGCCTGTGACACTCACCCCTATTGTCGCTAAATGTTTTGAGAGACTGGTTATGAAACACATCAAAGCTGCCATACCGCCATCATTAGATCACTATCAGTTTGCCTACAGGAGGAACAGGTCAACAGAGGATGCCATAGCCCTTGTGAGCAACACATATGGGAGACTCCTTTTTATTGACTTTAGTTCGGCTTTCAACACTATCCTGCCTAGAAAACTCCACAGCAAACTACACGAACTTGGACTGAACACTACACTATGTAACTAACTAACTAACTTCTAACTAACCGCACACAACATGTCAGAATTGTCAATCACATCTCCCCCACCCTGCCCATTAGCACCGCGGCCCCCCAGGGTTGCATGTTTAGTCCACTTCTCTACACACTCTTCACACACAAACTTTAGGTTTCTGGGCGTGACTGTGGCCGACGACCTGTCCTGGAAGACCAACATCACCTCTGCCGTGGGGAAGGCACAGCAACGCCTTTTCTTTTTAAGGAAACTTAAATGGGCAGGACTTCCACAAACTCTGTTGATCAACTTCTACCACTATGCAGTAGAGAGTGTGCACTGTGCTCACCTATGGGCTACTGGTGTGGTTTACCAGCTGCACCAGGGCAGACAAGGAGGCCATCCACAGAGTGGTCAAGGCTGCAGGGAGGATCATTGGGACCAGTCTTCCAGAGATCTCCACAGTCTTCACCTCCCGCTGCCTATGCCGTACAAATAACATCCTACAGGACCAGTAGTTCCACCCAGCACACCATCCTTTCCAACGTCTGCCCTCTGGTAGGAAATATTGATCCATCCGGTCCAGAACCAACAGACTGACCAACAGCCTCTACCCACAGGCTGTCAGGCTGCTGAATGAACAACCTGCCCCCCGCCCCCCCATCCCGAGCCTCCTCTATAGTACTAAAAAGGTACTGAAAATGGACTTGGTCTTTGCATTGAACTTTGGACTATGCATTGCTGAACTATTATGACTTTGCACCATTACTTTGCACTAGCACTATTGCACTTTGGGTTATTGTACACAGTATGGTTATTTATTTGTATGCCAGTGGTGAAGCTCTATAATGCAAGCAATGACAATGAAGATCTATCTAAAATTCAGTACATTTGAATGGATTTTACTGAAAATATTAAATCCATGACCAAATCTACTTCTCTATCGATTACAAATCCTTTTGGTCCTTCTGTCAATTTGGATTTCTAAGATAAAGTGCAGAGAGAGCTTTTGACATAAACAAGATGGAAAATAGTAATGACGGCTGTGGCCTCATGTTTACACTGTAAACATGAGGCTCGTACTGAGTGACACCCTGTTGCTGCGTTCACACTAGCAGAGACAAAGTGACACTGACGCAGAATAGTTGAGATGGCTTAAACGTATTTTCAGCACTCCAGTGACGCAGTGAGGTGTCAATCAATCATGTGTTTTTGTTTCATGACGTCAGTTATTTGTAACCCTTTATATTGTTCTTGGTCGTCGCTCCCACACATGCTTGATGCATGGCGTCAACCAGTGTGTTAAGCAACCCTTCAATGCCAACTCTGCCGCTAGTGTGAAGGCAGCATTAGAAGATCTTGCTGCAAATATTGCATTAAGCCATCAGTCTTGTTAGTTTTAGAGAGCTGATGCTCTATAAAGTCAAGATGACTTTCCCTGTTGATTAAACAAAGAGGAGACTGAGAGGGCATACGCATATATTACATCACCACTTGCAGGTGGGAGTTGTTTGACTCAAAGCTCAACAAAACTGTTCCAAAATAGACCCCGATCCTGTACTAATTATTCTGGGTTTGTCAGACTCCATGCCTAGGTTGACGAGAGCACAGAAACAACTCTTCTCATATGGTCTGATTACAGCAAAACAACTAATTTTGACGCACTGGAAAAAGGAGGAGGCTCCTGCATTTAAGCATTGGCTAAATTAAATGACTAGTACGCTTCATCTTGAGAGAATATGGTATTTCCTGAGAAACAGGGAGAAACAATTTGATAAGGTTTGGCTGCCCCTTGTCCATTACTTGAGTAGAAACAATTCATAGACAGGATACCACTGATGTGGTTGACTGTACGACATTTTCTTTCAGATGTTTTCCATTTTTCAAATTACTATTTTATTCTATAGTATGCGGTGTCACTGAGCTGTATGGGTGGGAGGGTTGAGGGTTTTCTTTCTCTTTTTTGTCCTTTTTTCTTTCATTTTTTGTTTTCTATAAAAGAACAATGTAATTCATATCACAATGTTTTATCTACAACAATTTATAATCTGTAAGAACTTGTAAGAACCTGTGTTGACTGTTAACAAATTTGAAAGATAAGTATTCAATAAATCAATCACAACATGTGATAATGTGACACTCACTGTGCTGGTTGATGAGCATGCGGAAAGAGATGCGGTTGGTGTAGAAGCGGTCCAGGAAATACTGTATGTTGCTGCTGATGAAGGGGTCAAAACCAAACTTCTCCTTGTACTCCAAGACCCCTTGAGCCATGGTAGGAACCACGTCGTTGTTGCGGTTGCGGACCTCTATCAACAGCTCCAGGAAACTGGAATTAGTGGATGAAAGAAAAGATGATGGATGGTAAATGGTAAATTTATATAGTGCCTTTATCCAAGGCGCTTTACATAGATTGTGCATTACATTCACCCATTCATACACCGATGGCAGCGGAAACCATGCAAGGCACCAACTAGCACATCGGGAGCAATTAGGGGTTCAGTGTCTTGCTCAAGGACACTTCGACAGTAACTCTGGGGGAGCCCGGGTTCGAACTGGCAACCTTGCGGTTACCATCCAGGCACTCTACCCCTGAGCCACCGCCGCCGGATGGATGGATGGATGGATGGAAAACAGTAGGTACTCAGTAAAATGGCAGTTTAACTCGGACCAACGGTTTGTCGAAAAACGAAAAAACACACATTTATGTGTGTACGTAACGTGGGTCTGTGGAGGACTGTTTGTGGCTTCTGCAGCTGTAAGTGGTAGCCTTTTTCTTATTAACAGGGTGCAAGCAAAACATATAACAACGTTAATACATCTTCATTGGGTCATGTGTTTTGCCTGCACCCTGTTAATAAGAGAACGGCTTTAAAGGACCACTTCACCACTTTTCAACTTCTCTTCCTCTAATTGGTCCTAACTAATGTTCATGATAAAATACCACCATTTTTTCCTACTCAGTCTGTGTCAGATAGGAAGGCTGTGGGCAGTTCAGAAACCCGTCCACCAGTGACATCATCGATGGTGAATCCAAGCTAATAGAAACGGCAGGCTTTCTTTTCCTGAAAAGTTGCAATGCAAAAGTTGAAGCCATCGTTCTCACGATAATACAAATCTAAATATATTTTAAAACAAATCTTGTTTTAAAAAAAAATCTGCCTAATGATGATGTCACTGGTGGACGGGTGTCCGAACTGCCCAAAGCCCTCCTATGAGACACAGACTGAGTAGGAAAAAATGGTGGTGTTTTATCATGAACATTAGTGAGGACCAATTATATGAAGAGATGTTGAAAAGTGGTGAAGTGGTCCTTTAATAAGTTTGCTCTAGTGCCATCTTCCTTCATGCCTTACTAGTTCCTGCTCCTGAGATACACCGGACCAGCCTGAACTGGGCTTGAGGCACGGTGGACCACCCACTGTTCTTTTCCAATATGACCTTTCATAACTTTTCCAGGGCTTGGACATTGTTGTACTTTGATATATCGAGGTCATTATCATGAGTCATGACCATAGGAATCTGGTCATGACAGCCTCTATCTGTCATAAAGGACTGTCACTCTGTAACCAGGGCATTGTTATGGTATAAATATATACTCTTAACTGCCCAATCAGCCCAGAATAGGGCTTTGTTTATTACAGGGATGGGCAACTTCAGTGAGACAGGGCAGTGTGCAATGGATAGATGATTTACACATTCATTTAGAGCTGTACCTACTGTACTACATTGTACTGAATGTTTGACCCACCTACTACTGCGTTGAATATTACCTTCTGTTACATCAATTATGCCACAGAGGGTAATACTACTCAAGTGTTGCCTAGTGCTCTGCAGTTAAAGGACAACTTGGATGATTTTTTAACCGGAATCATATATCTGACACAATACTTACCAAAGTGTCTCGTGCGAGAGAGCGCTCGTTTTTTTTCTTGTTTTCAGACAAAACACAGGTTAAATATGTGGCTACAAGTTGCTTCTCTATTCAGTACATCACTCACTCATTCAACACATGAGGATCCTCTGGTTTTCTGTTCTCGTAACCCAGCAGTTCCACAAAGCTTTGCATGTACCTGAAAAGAAGAAACAGTCAAAGTGAAACTCACATTCTGTACACTGTTCTCTCTCTATGGACTCAGCCCCCCTAGGGAAGCCCTCACCACCACCCACACACAAGCATTTGAATTATTATAGCGCATACGTAATAGATCCAAACACTGATCAGAATAAATTAATAACAGATTACTATAAAAACCTGCCTGTCCATTCGTCAGGTCACGCCACCATATATGGCCGTCAGCCCCTCCGAACTGCAGTCCACACACACAAACCTGTCATATGCACCCGCCCGCCATCTCACTCACTCACACACACACAAGCATCTACCTTATCTTACTTAGCTTACTGTCGGGGGCCTATCATCATGTATTAAGTGAATTTCTGGACGAGGTATCTCACCATTTCTGGACCAGTCTGATGGAGGGCTGACTCAGGAGGTTATCGGGTAGCAGGTTCACCTCTCTCATGGTGTTGGCCAAGCGCACGGGCAGCTCCTTGCGCAGAAACATGTATGACGTCTTCTCACATGCATTTTCCCTGCCTGAGAGACACCCACAATCAATCTTATGGGAAAAATGCACTTTTGTTGTTTTTATACATTGATGTATTATTGTAAATGTCTGCTTTCTAACTAGGGCTGTGCATTACGTCAATATTGTGATATGAGACTAGATATCGAAGGGGATTTTGGATGTTGTAATATCGTTATATGACATAACACATAAGCATTGTCTTTTCCTGGTTTTA
Source organism: Electrona antarctica (assembly GCF_951216825.1). Taxonomy (NCBI): domain Eukaryota; kingdom Metazoa; phylum Chordata; class Actinopteri; order Myctophiformes; family Myctophidae; genus Electrona; species Electrona antarctica. The sequence continues at coordinate 9,007,733 of NC_136801.1, read as the reverse complement.
AAGGCTGCATTGCAGTAAAGCAAGAACTTACATGACTTATGACTTATTTATGTTTTCATCAACTATCTATGAATTGTACTTGTAAGTTCATTTGAGGTCGTTAATATGAACTCTGTGAAATATCCATTTAAGTGGTTCTACAACAGGAACTAATATTTCTTCTAGTAGTGTACACTTTGGAGAATGATGAGAAACAGTAGTGTTCATGCATTGAATAATCTGCTAAAAAACTGCCCTTTCGGACTGTGAGATCAGACATTTTGTGGAAGATGCATATCCTATACAAAATATCCCCAGGCCTGTTAATAAATATTGTTAAAGGCCTATTTGTGTTATCTCTTTTATAATACACGGATGCAGAACGACATAATAATCATCATTACACTGCTCTAATATTTGCTATTTTTGTTATTGAGGATTTTTTCTAATCAAAAATCTCATTCATTGTGTAAGTATTATGGTAAAGCACAATAGTCATCCATACAATATCATCGCAATTTCAATAAGGTATAATTTGGCCAAAAACTGTGATATTTGATTTTGTACATAACTATAGCCCTAATTCCAACTAGGTTTATATTAAAGAAATGTTGAATGCCCCACTGCAGAGTGCAGATGTGACTCAGCACAATTTAATTCAGTTAAACAACTTTCCAACAGTGCATTATTTAATTGGACTGGCAGTGGTTTCCCTACGTAGTGACAGTACGAGGCCAAAAAGCTTGCATTTTTTGCAAGCCTAGCGTAAACACGATACACAGCTTATTGAATGCCTGCAGAAGAACAATGACTGAAACAGTGTTGCTTTCTCATTGCAGACTCTTAGGTTGTACACGACACAAAAATGATGGTCAACTCTAAGATTTCTTTGCTTATTACCCCTTTTTCTTCCCAATTTTAGTTATACTACTTAAATCCTCCCCACATCAGGCACATACTGTACACTCCCAGTGAGGATACCCCACCGGGAGGGAATAGACTACTAGAGCCTTCATCCTACTCCTTCCGCCCAACACTCCCTGCTGACAAGGGTAACCGGAGAACTCGCCGGTTTTCCGACTCGCCACGGTTTTTTAGTGCATTTTAGTTTTACTTCACCTTTATTTAAATTGCATTGAATTGAGAGAGAGAGAGAGAGAGAGAGAGAGAGAGAGAGAGAGAGAGAGAGAGAGAGAGAGGATAGTTGTTTAGAGTTGACACTAGATGAAGTAGGAATGCTAAAGTTGAGACACCAAGTACCGAAACAATGTAATTCATTAGCAAACAACATCCTGAAATATCATTGGTACTATCATTGGTATTCATACTCACATTTGAATCATTATCTAGCTGACCATTTAATTGCACAAAATAATTTGATCACTTTGGAAATTATGAAGACATTGAAACTTGTTTCTCTCCACTTTCCGCTGCGGAGAGTTGGTAAACCGGCGAGTTCTTGCCGGTTTGTGCCATCACACCCTGTAGTGCGATGGCACTAGTGCCATCACACTAGTGATGTGCCATCACACCCTGTAGTGCGATGGCACTAGTGCCATCACACTAGTGATGTGCCATCACACCCTGTAGTGCGATGGCACTAGTGCCATCACACTAGTGATGTGCCATCACACCCTGTAAGAGTACGTGCAGTTACTAATGTCACCCTCCCTGCCCAGCTCCCCTCCCCCATACACGGACAAGACTATATTGCACAAACACATTTACTGAGCTCAATGTGAAAGTGCTGATACAAGTGAAAAAGCATGGCACCACAGTGTGAGCATAGTCATGAGTGTGACTTCAGAATTCTGTTAGAACGGAAAAGATATGATAAGGAGTAAGGACAAGGGCTTTACCTCACTAGACTAAGGTTGTTGACCTCATCTCTCATATAAGCCTCAGGGATATGAATGTAGGATCTGGCACTAAGAGAATAAGTCAAGAGAGAAAATCATGCCTGCTATGTGAAAAGCACTCACACTTTTGGAACAGTTAACATTTTGGGAATCAACTAGAAGACAACGCGACCAAAATAGTGACTCGTGGTCTGGCAGACCTCGTCTGGAAACCAGATGATTCTGCCAGGGCGAATGGCATACCACCAGTGAGGTGTGTGACGATGATTATCTTTTAGTTCGTCCTTGGGACACAGTCACATAGGCATGCCTCTCTCCTGGCAGGATTGGATAGGGCAATGGGGTAGGGCAATGGGGGAGGGCAAGACCCAACCTGTTGTTACTTCCTGTAGCAGTGTATATCTTGTCTGCCACGGCTGTGAACTATTGTCCAGAAATCATGTTTTAATCTCAGCTGGTCATGCTTTTAATCACGGGCGGATTAATTAAACCAAAGCCTTTGTGGTGAAGTTGATGACACCACCACCAGAAGTCACGTGCAATTTTGAACCTTCCGGAGTTTGCTGTATTCTGTTCTTAGGCTTGTCTGTGCTGTGTGTAGCTGCCTAGAGCAGTAGGTTCTCAAAGTGTGGTCTGGGGACCCTCAGAGATCCTTGGGGTATTCCAGGAGGTTCCCAGAAAGAGTAACATTAAACATCTGTTTAAGCATAATAATCTGTTAACCACTTTAACCCTTACAATGTGATGCGTTGCAATCTTGTAGATCTGTTATTTTAATTCAAATGGTTAGGGTTTGGCTTAAATTAAAATCTTGGGACATCTCTAAACATTTTAATCAATGGCCAAATACTGTAATACATTAATTTGGGGGTCAAGTTGACATGAAAGAAGAAGAGATAAAAGCACTATTGTTCTGCATGACCTGTGACGACTGTGTTTTGAGTAAACCTTCAATTCAAAAGCACCGTGTCATCTCATAACAGTCTGGGCATAAGGTTTCACGGCGACAGTGTGGACCTATTTATAGCCAACTGAACTCACATTAATCTGACTCTGCAATGGCTGCCACGATTCTAGGAAACAACTTAATAAAGAGCCAAGCCAATTAAGGGGGCCCTATTATTCTATGACTGAAAATCATATTATGTAAGATATTGTGATACAGAACATAACACACTCACTCACTCACTCACTCACTCACGCACACACTGACACACACCACACTCCAGTCTCCTCCTCTTCCTATACTCACCAAAATCCAAAAACTGCTTGATGGAGAGCGGAGAGGGCGAGAATCTGGAATAATATTCAATCTTTGGGTGGCTGTTTTTCAGCAGAGACAGGAAGATCCTCATGGTGGGAACTTGATGATGATGATGATGATGATGGTGTACAGTCAGTACGAATCCAATCAAAAACAACACGCGATAAGCTCATTCAATAACACACTTTGACAGCGTGACGCCGTTATCCTTTGTCCGCGGTCCACATTTGACAGCAGCAGCGACCGGTAGAAATTAATGTGTATTCATACGAGTTAGGTGATAGCAATGCGAGGCTAATGTCTTGGTTTGATGTTGGAACATTGCTGCACGCTCACAGCAGCACGTATCCCTCTCAAGTTCAGAGTCAACCGTACGTGACGGACGTCGGTGCTCCACTCCGATTGGGTCAAAACCCGGAATTAAGGAAATCCCACGGCCCCATTGGACGGGCCGCGTGTCAGTCAACCTGTTTGCCCCGCAGGGCATCACAACAGGTTAAGATAAGAGAATTATTTTTACATTATAAATTATCTTTGCGGAACACATGCTGCTACTGTACAACATAATTGTAGCTTGGACACAAACACAATGGACCATGTGTTATATGTTTTCCAAATACCAGTCAGTGTATGGGATTGGGACCAGCAATCCATGACTGGAAGTCCCAATTCCGAAGTTTGTAAACATATCATCACATCATCCTATAGCTGCTATTTAATTATTACTTTAGGCCTACGGGATGACAGCGACAGAGAGACATCTAAACATGTAGGATTCGTTTTGTTTTGTTTCAGCTCGTGATGATTTGTACTACAAAATATAAAAAGCGTGTATTCAAAGCTAGTACTGCTACTCCCTAGTCCCTTTAAACTATCCTTATTATGATGACCACGACCACCAGCAGCTCTATGACAGTTCTCTGTCACGTCTACCAGTGCTAGTACCACCTAGTGGCTGCGTGCGGGAAAACATCACCAAGTCAAAATAACTTGCAGGATAGAATAGGTAAGGGATAATATCTGGCTAGGTGGTCATTGTCGGGAGATAATTCACCGACAGGGAGTTTAACCACCGAGGCGAAGCCGAGGTGGTTACACTCCCTGAAGGTGAATTATATCCCGACAATGACCACCTAGCCAGATATTATCCCGCTTATTACATGGCTAACTAACATAAATTAATCCATTGATCCAAAACACAACAAAAAAAGTATTCCATAACTTCGCGCTGGCTGCGTCTGCCCAGCTGCAGGGCTGAAGCACTGTCGGAAAACAAGGAAGTGAGTTGATCAAATAGAATCCATTTTCGGGTCCAGCTGCTTCGTCTATTTCTCGCTCAAATGTTTTCAAAAACATTTTTAAGAGCAATGTTTAGCTGTAAATTACATTGTGTGTCAGTAGTGTGTGTGTTTACATGGCTGTTATGTTGGAAACGGCAGTAAATCAAGCGGGCGCAGCCGCGCAGCTGGTGGTGCTCAGAGGGTTTGATTAGGCAGCGGTCATTATACAGCGGAGCGGTCATTATCATGAGATAACTCACCGCTGAATTAAGCGATTGACCAATCAGAATCAAGCATTCAACCAAGCCATGTAATAAAAGATGATAAATGACACAAGACAAGACACATTTAAAGTATTTCAATCGATGATATTTAAAAAATACTGACATTGTATGGTTTTATAATGGTGACAGACAGTACAGGTCCTATGTTTACAAAAGCAAACACAAACAAACAATACAGATGACTAATATTCCATTTGAGGGGGTAAATATAGCCTCAGGCCAATTTATTTCTAAGCCATATTAATTAGATGGTGGGTCAGAACAAAGTCAATGACAAGTGTAAGACCTGGGACATGCAACAGACCACCTACAATAAACCATAACCATATTGCCATAAAAGTTAATAAATAAACGTGTGTGGTTCTACTGCCGATAGAAATGTGTGTGGACGACGGTGGAATCAAATGTTACAGATGTACAGAGCAATGCTTGTGTAATCATTGTGTGCATGTCCCACCCTTGAATGTGGCACTTATCACACTTTTATCTAGAGACAGACAGACAGTCACTCATTTTTGAACAAGACATATTTCATGTTTCAAGGTCTCTTCTTAGAACAGAGAGAAACAATTAATTGTTTTAAGGCACATGGAACACAGTTTTACTTTTTTGTTTTTTAAATGTGAGAGATGTTTTTCATTCAGTTGACAGTGAAAACATTACATTCAAAGAATGGAAAATGGAACAGTGTGTTCAACCTACACGGTTTCATCAATGCAAAGCCACTGCTGTCTAATGTGTCTATATCTTATAGATATTGTAAATTACTTACAAATTAACTGTAAAAAAAAAAGGAAAAAAAAGAACCCTACAACTATTATATTGTATGCATTGTGCACAGGGGTCATAATATAGTCTGTAGTAGTTTATAGGCTACATCTTCAGAATATTTATGACACTGATTTTCTACTGTATGACACATTAGGAGTCCATAAGGACAGTGGTTCTCAAACATTTTATTTTCAAGGACCCCCCATAACTCTGAGGGCTCCATTTTCGTCACCGCTAAACCCCTTATCCCTAAACTTCTTTGCCTTTTTTACTATTTTGCAAAACATTTTTAAATAGTCTACAAGCTCACAACGCTCAATGTAGATTGGCTAGTTGAACTATTCAAAAATGCTTTTCAAAATAGTAAAAAAAGGCAAAGACGTTTAGGGATAAGGGGTTTAGCGGTGACGAAAATGGAGCCCTCATTGAGTGTTTACAAATGGAATCAAATGGGTCCTTTTTGTACCCAGTTACACACCTGTAATGGTCCACATTTGGACCACCTTCAAGCAACCCAGAAGGACCCTCAACCCACGTTGAGGACCACAGCACTAAAGTAGTATACATTTAGGTCCATAGCTCTGTTTTCTGGTAATATTTGAATGTCCTCGACAAAAAATGTCCACCACAAGCCGGCATGGCGGACCCTGATTGTGCGACATGGCGTCATAGTAAAATGAAGAACACACTGTAATAAAATGCAATAAAAACAAAATAAGACAATTCTTCAACTGGAATTATTACGAAGAGGCTAAAGCTGGGAACATCAAAATCCCGTTGATGTGTGATAGGAAGGTGTGAACCAAGATATGAACTGGAAACACTACACTGCAGCTTTGCAAATCCATGACATCCACAGGCCAGTCGGTGTATTACATGAATCCAATACATGTTGTGTTCTTATATGTGGATCTCCAACTGTACTTTCCAGGGACTAGTCCACGTCCAGCACTGGTTCGTTTTATTGTCGGTTTTCATTTTGCCATGGTCCTTATGCTCCCCTCCATATGTTCTCTTTGTTTTACAGTAGAGCAAAGAGACACACCTGGATATATACAGTATACCAATACAATATCATGTAGAATCGTATACATATCACACACACGCGCGCGCGCGCACACACACACACACACACACACACACACACACACACACACACACACACACACACACACACACACACACACACACACACACACACACACACACACACACACACACACACACACACACACACACACACACACACACAGCTCAGGCGCTCTCTGGCCCCGTGATCATGCAAGTGTTCTCGTTGTCCTTGTAAGCCTCTTGTGGTAACTCTTCGTACTGTCGACGGTACAACAAGCGGTTCACCAGCGTGATGATGAACATCTCCAGAATCAACAGTTGCTGACTCATCACTAGAGAGACAGAGCGAGAGGTCACAGGTGAGATGATAAAGTCCAGCAGAGAGCTGCTTCATATAAATGGATTCATAGATGAGAAAATTAATATTATGATCAGAAGTTCCCAAAGCGTTCGCAACCACCTAACAAGGCAGCCAAATGGCTGCTATGTTAAGTGGTCAGATGGGTGGTCCGTGTGCATTTTCAGAGCATATTAATTTTAATGATCAATCAATTGTCTTCTGGCTCGGATCAATGGAAGTAACATAATAACCCATTTCTTTCAAGGTTTAAAAAAAAAATATTTTTTACATTGTTTTTTATATTAATGTTATCATTAGATTAGATTAGTGGATTATATTTGCGGGCTCACTTGCCATATCCTCTGGGCCCACCAGTGGGGGCCAGCCCACGTACAGGTTGGGATTTGCCTGATGTAAGGCTCATTCATAGTCTGGATTTTCGGTGGTGACCACCAGAGCTGAAATAACGTTGAGAGGTGGTGAGTAAAAACAGAGAGAAGGGCTGGGGCGGTGGTGGTGGTTTGCTCTTCACCGCGGCTCGTGCCGTAGTTTGGTGGTCACCTCACCACCGAAAATCCAGACTATGAATGAGCCTGTAGATTGATTTTTCAATTCAATTCAATTTTATTAAAGTGTCAAATCACAACAAGTTGTCTCAAGACACTTTACAACCAACAAAGATCCACCCAGAGCAAGCAATATTGCGACAATGGTAACGAAAAACTCCCCTTTAGGAAGAAACGTCAGTCTAGTTGATGAACTATACTCACAGTATCCTCGTGCCATGGAGGAATAGGGTGGGGCACAAGCGATGGTACCATTCATAGCCAGGATGTTGATAATGGCAGTTTGAAGCTGACTCAGGATAAGCACCAGCTAAACACACACATTATTACATTAATATAACATAATCACTGGAAAATCCTACTACGAAAGCCATAAGAACTGTCAACATACAATCATTCAGTGGCCACTTTAACAGGTACAATGCAAACAACCTACTCTGGTGTTAAATGAACACTGTGGAGTTTACTGTTTAGATTGCGGTCCGAGAGATAAAGAAACGTGTCAAACTGTGGGTCCTTGAAATTAAAAAGGTTGATAACTGTTGTACAGGGTGTAGTGTTTACTGAGAACAAATACAGTCATCCTCTTAATGAGAGATACGACTGGATGGCGACACCTGCCTTATACTCAATAGGTGTCTAGTCTACCAACATTTGTATGTGTATTTATCCAGGACAATGATGGGTTGCTATGCAGCCACGTGTAATACTTGGACAGGGCTTGCCATTAAGGCTTGTCCGGGACAAGTAATAAATCATCAAGCATTAAAATTGTACTTGTCCGTTGGACAAGTGACTCTTGGTTTCACGTTTTTCTGTGGCGCTCCTAGCAGCCAACAATATTGTTTGGCATTTATTGTCTGGCTTTCCTAATAATCACCTTTTCAATATTGTTAATAGCTTACATACATTTCATGTATTCCAAATACACAGCCATAGATCGGTCATATCCGTGCACGGTTAGCAGACTGACCACGTCGGCATTTAAACTTGTAGCACTGCGTGTGTACTCACCCAGTAATTAATTCCGAAGACTTGGAGTCAGATATTGTCCTCTAGTTTCATATCCATTTGAAAGTTCTGACAGAAAACGTGTGTAAAAACCCCCACTTTTCCAGGAGGAAAAGCTGGACTGAAAATATGAAAACGTCCTTTGGGAACAGTTGTTGTTTGGGATGCACAAATGTATGGGGCACACAATTGACAGGTGTGTTGCGCTTTCATGTGCCTATATTGTGTGTCCCATACATTTGTGCTTCCTAAAGGCAGTTCTGTTATGTTCAGTCCTGCACTCATTCCGGGCCCCTCACCGGAGAGAATGTGTCCGTGTACAGCTCATGGAAAAGTGGTGATATTTGACTAAATACACGTTTTCTGCCAGAGCTTTCAAATCTTAGGAATTAATTATTGGGTGATTTCAGACGCAGTGGTACAAGTTTAAATGCAGATGAGATCATTATAGTAACCGTGTTCGTATAGGACCAATTTATGGTTGTGTATTTGGAATACATGAAATGTATGTAAGATCACATTCTAGGGGTATTAACTTGTAACTGAGAATATTCATCTAATATTCACCAAAATCAACTTACAGTTAGGCTAGTTGATTTAAAATGTATTTGTGTGTGCTCGTGCTCCGGACAAGTGACTTTTGTGCCCGGACAAGTGGATGGGAAATGTACTTGTCCGAAGGTCAAGTGCCTCAAAAGGTTAATGTCAAGCCCTGTTGGATATATTGTATGTGCCAGCTTAGATCAGTGGTTCCCAAAGTGGGGTCCGGGGACCCCCAGGGGTACCTGAGGGAGTTTCAGGGGGTCCCCAGCTAAATGATAGTTTGGAACCAAATGGACCATTATGGGTCTGTAACTCAGAGAGTGTACAAATGGAACCATTTGGTTCCATTTGGTTCCATGTTTTAAAATAACATTAATTTTACAATATAAATTGGGGGTCCCAGAGACAGAAATTCCATTAAATGGGGGTCCGTAGACTAATGCATGTCAAACTGGGGGTCCTTGAAATTAAACGGGTTGAGAATCACTGCTAGAGCCGTAAACATATTCTCTTATGGGGGTCCTTGACATATATAATTTCAAATGGGGGTCCGCGGGCTAATTAGTGTCAATTTGGGGGTCCTTGACATGAAAAGGTTTGGGAACCACTGGCTTAGATGCATGATGTTCATGTGTGACGGAAGCACCTTACCTGGTACATTGCATACTTGGGGATGATTTTGAGCGTCCGCAGGGTGGTCCTCAAGTGCATAAACATGATGGCGACGGGCCACAGGGCGATGATGGTCAAGATGCCCACAAACGGGTTGATCCAGATGGCTGCACCAGTGATGTTCATCTGGAACACACATTACACAATCACACCCCAGTAGGGTCAGTTAAAAAATAAAAATAAATAAAAACAAAATATATATATACAGTATATATATATACAGTATATATATATATATATATATATAGAGAGAGAGAGAGAGAGAGAGAGAGAGAGAGAGCGAGAGAGAGAGAGAGAGAGAAAGCGGGTATAGACAGAACAAACAATGACAAAGTTTGTGATTAACTGTAAAGTTTTAAGTGTTTGAAAATGATATGTGTTTCAGCTTATTAACGTCATCAACTCACGTCAACCAGGTCAAAGTTTCCATTGGTCCAGAGGACGATGGAGAGGATGGTGAAGATTATCTTTAGCAGGGCAAACTGAAAGGAGCCGAGCTTCAGCAGGAACAGAGAACGCCTGGATTTATGACATTGACAAAAGTCTTATTATTATTGTCCCACTCGACTGCTGACTATATAAACCAGTGGTTCCCAACCTTTTTCCCCCCCCTCTGAACGCCCCCTTCTCACATCAGACAAAAGCTGAGACCCTCCACAAGTGCTCGCGCGCGCGCGCGCGCACACACACACACACACACACACACACACACACACACACACACACACACACACACACACACACACACGCTAAAGCTATATATTCCTAGTCTGACAAACAGCGAAAATAGGCTGAGAGCTTTTGGATCTGCTCTTTTTGTTCATGCTCATTCATGCCCAAAATAGGTTATGCAGCATTACAAAATGTTGACTACAGACAATCTTTGGTTTTTGTGGAGGAGATGTGCAATTGTGCACTTCTGTTCTAGACTGTGTGTAGGAGCCGATCTACAATAGACCATCACATCATGTATGTATGTGCCATCATGCCATTTATAACATTCCTGTTAGTGTGCTTTGTCACCCTCTACAGACATGGCAGAGACTAGAGGACATAAATACCTGGCCATCAGAGGGCCAGGTGTAGTTGATTGGAGGTTCACAGCTTTTTACGTCTGTTTTTTGTTGCCCTACACCTCCTTCTATTCTAAGTTACAGTTTATATGCTAAAAGTATTTTTATTTTGTTTTCAACTTGGATGGATTGAGTTCAACTTTAACTTTTCGTCTGGACATTCCTCATTTCCCTTTTTTGGTCACGTTTGCTGCACAAAGCCAGTTAGTTAGAAAAGGGTACTCTCAATCAACCACCACAAGAACAAAAGGTCTCTACACTGTGAATGCACCATAATATAGCCTGTGTAGTGTGTGGTGCAGCTTTCAAGCACATGACACCAGGAAGATACTATAAATCAGCCTTAAAGTGAAATTCCACTCTGGGCCTCCATTTGTAAGAAAGTTGCTGATCTACATACAAATTTAGCTCATAGCCAGCTCTCTACCGTACAAGCTCTCTGCATGCAGGACAGAAATAAATAATAAGATTACACACATTATAGTAACCATGTCAGATAGTGTCCTTACTGTAATGAACTGTTGTTACTTCCGATTAGTCTATTGAACTAATAGAGTGGCCATCTTGTGCATCATTATACAGCTTCATATAGCTAACGGCACAAAAGACAAGTCTAGTACTGTCTAAGTTTACAGAGTGTTCCCTTGTGGAGGATGAATCTATCATTTCCCCTCCTGCCAAAACTCCTCACAATCCCCATGTGGAGGGGGAGTGAGTGGTTGTCCATGATAGCGTCCAGCTTCCTCATGTATAGTGAGGGTATAGAGAGCTAATGTATACATGAGCCAATTAAACTACATTAATGGCAAAGGACCTTCTCATGCATAACTAATGATATGCCTGAAGAATGTAGGTTTAGTGGCCTTTGTTTTAGCCAGTAGGGGGTGTAATATAGGTATAATATGTGATGAAACACACAGGGGGACCCCTCTGTACACTGAGAGGGTTAAATAGCCGAGGGGGCATTCAACCTGTCTTGCACAGAACAAAGAGTAGACCTTGCTTCTTTTTTTTGTTAAAACATACATTACTGTACGTGACATTATGCAATATTCAAAGATTTTCACTAGACATCGACTCATGAGTCTTGTTGCCGAAACGTCCTCTCTCCCCTGAAATCGAATAATTGTAATCTGTAACAGCTGACAGAGGGCAGGTCGTGGTTATTATCGGTCTCCATTTAAATGATGTAAGTAACAGTGATCTCAGCTCAGTGTCTAAATACTCAGAAGGTGTTTGTGCTTCACCGTGAGATGTTCACATATGGCAGACACGGGCAGCAGCAGCAACAGGGTCCCGTGCTGATCTTCAGTTTGTGTTTCCCCGCTCGTCGCAGGAAGGCTTCGTCGCCACCCACCTCCTCCAGCATCAGAATCAGGAACTTGAACACAACGATGGCAAAGTAGCTACGGAGAGATGTGCACATATGGAACAGGACAGAGGTAAACAATAAAGAGTGGTTCAAGCTTATTACTTCTGACACCATGTGACGTTTTCAGACGCTTGTAATCTTACTTTAGATTAGAACACAGGACGCTCTGACAATCGCATGCGGGTCAGTTGTTACATAACAACTGACTGGTTTATTCACATGTGTCATTCATTCACAACCCACACCGGCGCACGCATGCGCACAACAGACCTGGTATAGTGACATATGTAGTTCTATTGGTTTGACATATGTAGTTCACTTTACATGACAGAAATCAAATCAAATCCTAGCGGTTCGTAAGACTACAAGATTTGTAGACGGCTAGCAGATCCACGGCATACGAAAGAAGAATAGTGTAAGAGGAACACGTAAGGAGTCAGGACGTGACAGAGGAAGAGGTTCAAAAGAGACTACAGTATGTCTGAGAGGGGAAGAGAAGAATGGTGAGATTCTGAGAAAGAGTGAGTAGAGAAAACAAGCATTACTAGTGTAGCCTATTGTACAATGCCAGCCCTGTTTTCTAGTATATCACTCTGTGTGATTTTCGGTGTGGATTCCCTTGCCTGCTGACCTCTCACTACAGGGGTTCTATACTGAAAGAAAACCCAGCACAGCATGGGATGTAAGCTAAGGACAGAGGAGACATGCAGCGAGGGAGTGAAGAAGGAGACACTCACCAGGCGGAGGTCATGTCAGTAAACATGGTAGCTCTGGGAACCCACATCCCCATGCATGACATGGTGGCAATCACCTGAGAGAGAGAGAGAGAGAGAGAGAGAGAGAGAGAGAGAGAGAGAGAGAGAGAGAGAGAGAGAGAGAAGAATAATTGAACTGAATTGAATTGCCAATTCCCGTTTCAAGTATAGGCTGTCATGTCACTACTGTAGGTCTTGGGGAGGGTGTAGAGCAGGGGTGCCCACACATTTATGACGTGAGATCTACTTTCAAAATGACCAGCTCAACAAGATCTACCCACTGAAAAAATAAGTGTACCATTGCTGAAAATAGTTTAAATATATAATGTACCTGGGGGGGCTTTGGAATAGGGAGAAATTATGACAGGCAGTTTCTGCTGTCAAAATATGTCCCCCCTGTATTTAACTTAAACGCCCAATGCATTATCAATGGCAATAGCACAAACATTGGCATGCTACTAGTCCTACATACTTACACCTAGAAACCCCATTCAAACCTATTTAGGTTCATCTTACGGTGGACATGTTTGCCTGAAAAGAAATATTTGAAATGTTTCATAGTTTTAGAAATATAGTGCTTTCAAATTTGAGAAATTCACAATGGGGCTCAATGGCAGATATTGGCACGTCAAAAAAGCACTTTCACCTAGAAACTTTTTATAATTCAGCTTACTGTGGAGACACATGCTGGAACTTTTTACTTTGAAATGATTTGTAGTTTCGGAGTTATTTAACTTAAATGCCCAATGCACTCTCAATGGCAGGGGGGGGGGGCGGCGCTGGCGTTACATAGGCTACAGTAAGACATAAGACAAACACACTTGGAATGGGAAATAGAAGGAAAATGGAATTGGTAGGGTTTTTCTTTCTACCAACAGTGTGTACTGTAATATTTTGTATGTGGAAAGTGAGTAAACTACCTCGACGCACCCAAGGTCTCCTGTCTTGCTGTTTCCTTACTCCACAGTATATAACTTTGTAATGCTACTGACGTTTGTGCACAACAATCTTGAAAACAAAGTAATACATTGTGGGTTTGAGCTGACAGGCTCTTCTAAATGTCAATCAAGTCACCTTAATTCAAGTGGCAAAATTTAAATTACATATATATTTTTAGGAGCATGTAATGTGATCTACCTGCACAGCCCTTGTGATCTACTGGTAGATCGCGATCTACCTTTTGGGCACCTCTGGTGTAGAGTCTCTTTCTTTTCTGTTTCTTTTCACCTGGGAGAGTGTGGAGGAGCATGGTATATCCGCTCCCTGACCAACCTATAAGAGTCGCTAGTGCATCGACAGAGATCGTTCTCCCCTGCCGTCTTCCCACCCAAGAACACGGCCAATTGTGTTAGTTGGAATGCCTCACCAAGCCAGAGGCACCGTGGAGGATTGAAACCCCAGTCCCCTGCACTGCGGTGGGCAGGAACTCACCCTAACCAATTTATTTATTTATTTATTGTATCATGCATGGAACAAAGCTTGCAGTGTTATGCATATGGTCCAATTAAGCTCACATCTCAGGCAAGGTATTCCATATCATTTTTGTTTTTGTGTTATGCCCAATTTGTATTTTGATGACAATCATTAAAGGAGAATTCCATGCTAGAAGGCTTTCTTACCTTTATTTGTAGTTGTTACGTCCCCACCAAAGAGGTCCAGGTGTTATTTTGTGCAAAAGTGAATTAGTGGCTATTTCCCCTAATATAAGCGCTCAATGGGGGTTGGGTTTTTGTGAAAATTCGCTTATTTCCATCGAAATAAGTAGTAAAGTGTGCCGCTTGGGATACTACATTATGAAGAGAGGATATATAAAAAAAAATGATTTTTGAGTGATAGAAATAAGCAAATTAGCACAACACCCCAATGCCCCATTCAATTCAATGCACAATGCACTTTTGCACAAAATAACACCTGGACCTCTTTGGTGGGGACGTCCCCACCAAACAACTACAAATAAAGGTAAGAAAGCCTTCTAGCATGGAATTCTCCTTTGGCCCATTCTGGGCAGGAACCCCTTTTGGTGTTAGCATTATGTTATGCTTTAGCTGGCAGCTATTGAAAAATAGCAGATCTACAAGCTCATAGCGCGCCACCGAGTGGCGCGCTACGAGCTTGTAGGTCTGCTATTTTTGAAAAATCGAAGAACGACTGACATAGAAACATAGCTTTTTCAGAAAACTGTCAGGATGTAGATTGTATAAGACATTTTTAGAATCTGATCTCAGGTCAAAATGGGTTAAGTAACAGACGTTTGGCATGTAAAGTATATAAAAACGTTTAGTCTTACCGGCGCGGCCCCGTTGACCCAGACCACAACACTCTTCTTGTTGGACGGCAACTTTATATAGAAATAGATGCATTCTTCTATGTAGACCAGCACGGAAACGGCTGCCATTAAAGTCAGCACAGAGTACAGGACGATCCCAAAGACATCCAGTTCTGGAGAGAGAGAGAGAATGACTATAAATTATGAGTCAATACATGAAGATTTGAAACTACTGTACTCTAGGCACAGAAGAACACATTATGGTTACTGGATGGGTTGTAGAGGAGAAACCCTTCCCCTCGAAAAGAAAACATGGTGAAGTATGTATGTAGTTGATATAAAATATGTTTCACTAATATTGAAATGAAAATGATATATGACAGGCTAATTGTAGTCTCAAGTTTGTTTCAATTCTCACATATTGCGGGATTTTGTCATTTGTATGGTCTTGAAAATGTTTTATGTAATTTGTAATATATTGCAGGATGGAATTTGTTACTTATCCCGCTCATGATTCCTGACATTTTAGGGCTTCCATCCTAACAGCAGGTATTTGTGAACAGCCAAAATGTGTACTTCTAGAAAGCAGGGCTTAAAGTTCTCAGTCCTGGGGACGGATTTCAGTCCTGAGGATTTCATAGGGGTCATTTAATGAGATCAGTGCAGGTTTGCAAAAAAAAAAATTCAGTCTTGGGATTTTTTGGGGCTTTAAACCCTGAGAAAGACAGGAGGGAATTCATTGCATTCTTATAATATTGTTCTCCAAATAGAGAGATTTGCCATAACGACTAAAATATGTAGCCATTCCCCACATATTAGTTGGACCTGTTGCACATACAGAACAGCTCACAAGAACCATATGCCTCATGCTTGTAGCCTACTACTCATACCCTAAATATATGTTTGAAATATACATTTATATTTGATTTAAATAAGTATTAAGTACACCTTATACAGTTCTAGTTTAAATACTGTATATGGGACCTTGAATGTGGGACAAATGGTAAATGGTGCATTTATATAGCGCCTTTATCCAAGGCGCTTTACAGAGATTGTGCATTACATTCACCCATTCATACACCGATGGCAACGGAAACCATGCAAGGCACCAACTAGCACATCGGGAGCAATTAGGGGTTCAGTGTCTTGCTCAAGGACACTTCGACATTAACTCTGGGGGAGCCCGGGTTTGAACTGGCAACCTTGCGGTTACCATCCAGGCACTCTACCCCTGAACCAAGAATGGGACACATTCTTACCTGCCATGATATTGTTGAAAACAATATAAACAGCAACATAATGATATAATGGATAAAGTATTTATATTTTGTTTTGTGTTGTGATTGTTCAGGGCTCTAACAGCCTCAGGGAAAAGCTCTTGCTGTGTCTCTATGTGTAACCTTGATAACGCAGCCTTTTCAAAATCCTTGTATGAACCTCACTTAAAACTCATTTCTGGGAAGAGCTTCTAAAGTTTGGGATCTGAGCATCAACAGACACACATGGATGTGATTACCTTGCTCAAATAAACAGCTGTTCTACGGATAGAAAGAGAACGTGATGAGTGTTGGCTGTTCACATGGAAAAAGAAAGACGAAAGAACAAAGGTTGGGTTAATCGTTTCAAGGAAAGTCATGGATTGTGGGCACTTCGGTTACACTTCTGGGTCTTGAGCCATTAATTCTCTGGCATCTTCCATCATCCTCAACAATCACACGATATCAGTCACAAAGCACACTCAATGGTCATCATCCTGATACAACAATAGGGGTGCAACAATAATGAATGCCACAGACGAATAACAGTCTATGTCCACACTATTGATCCATAATGTATAAATGATAGATAAGGGTTCAGGACAACGAGGTCTTTTCGTGGAGGGGTCAGAATGAAATTTGGACTTAGACTGTTTTTCGTCTGTGGTACTTTATTGATTGAACTAATAGATTTATTATATTTAAAAACAATCTTGTAACAAGTAGCAAAAATAGCAAATATACAAGCGTGCTGAACTTTGTGCTCTTTTTGACACTTTTTAGAGTTAATTAGTCAGTCAGTAGTTAATCAGATAAATCAATTTAGAACAAGACTCAGTAGAATAATAATCAGTACTAAGAAAATAATCACTTGAAACCCTACTCTACTTCTAGGTGTGTCTTATGACTGTACTGACTGATTCACCACACTACTTTGGCAATTTTCAGAGCCGAGTTGCCAGCATGTGAAAGATGAATTAAGCTAGCATGCAGCACTCAGCAGCTGAATCAAATACAATAGATTAAAGAGTATAGTGAAAAGCCAACAGAGCTGACTGGCACCAAAACAGGACTACATCATGCTGCGGTGGGGGACAGAGGACTGACTGACTGCATGTGTGTTGAGCAAGAGGGAAAAGTGCCACAGTCAACCAGAGGAGAACACCGGCTACAGTTCTTCTGACCCAGGTCACTGGGCCAACAGAATGGACCAATAGGGGTGTGCTGCTTACTGGGCCAAAATGTCATTATAAATGAAAACTGGAGAGAGAAGTGTGTCTGAATGTGTGCAGCTATAGTCTCATAGAAACAACTGGACCCGATCATCAGTATCAAACCTTTTAGGTTAAGAAAGACAGTCCCTGAATATGTGTCCAATGCATCAATGACAACGATAAAGAGCATCAGCAGCAGCCATCTCCTTTTTAAGAAAAAGGTCAATGGCATTTAGAAAATATTGCAGAATATATGATCACTTATATTTATAATGAGATCCTTTTTATTTATGCTGTAAGTAGCGTAGCTCTAGAGTGTTTTATTTATTGTTGCACTGCCTGTATCTGCTGTAATATATCGTTCATCTCAGACCAAGGACCACAATGGAAATAAGTCTCACGACTCTGTTGTGTTTATATCCTTGACGTTTCTCAGATAAAAACATGTTTTTCTTTTATGATGTCTAATAACATCAAATCAAATCAACTACAGTATGTAATTTAATACTCGCCCACGTGTCCTTCACAATTGGTTGTCACTGTATCATATGTTCCGTGTGGGGGATGATACTGTGTATTTTCAGTATGCTACGGATATCAGCAACGCAGAACCGAAAGTAGTTTCACCGGGCAGGTGAGCAGCGGCAAGCAGTGGGAGGAATTAATCTGCATAATGACTAGAAAAAATAGTAATGGAGATAAAAATGAGTAAATATAATTGGCTAGTCCAAAACTAAATGCCATCCCACTTCTGGTTTACCAACGTAATGAACAATCAACCCATTGAATGTCTTTTATTTGACTCATACAGCAAATGCATCTCTCTGACACAGTCCATGAGGAACTGGAGAGGGGGTCTCAACACAACTAACCTCTCTGTTGCAACACGACAACACATAAACCCTGTGACTGACACATTATAGACCAAAATAACAATTCCTTTCCTTGCACATACTAATTAAATAACAAACAAAAACATATAAACATAATCAGACACAGATGCACCGCTGGCAGGCTGGGAAATCCCTCCTCGACCAACTAACAGCCCAGGATGCTACAAATATTTTCTTTCTTTTTTTTTCAAGTGAGCCCTGGCCAAGAAAGCAGCACACAAATTAGGCTAAAAACTTCCAAGACATTAAAACAAAGACCTCCCAATAAGTGTTAGTGTTTCACAAACTTGTAAATTCCCTACGCACAAAATGTACCAGTCACAGACCTCCATGTGTCATCACTCGTCATGGCATCAGGCGCAAACATATCAGTCAGCTCCACGCATGGGCACAAACAGGGGCATGTCCATATATGGGCATATATATTGATGATATCAGGGATCTCAATATATTGGCATAAAAGGGACAAGGCTAACAGATACAGAGATCAACATACATGGGCATATCAGTCTGATCTGTGGTGCAACGTAGGTGTGAGGGCTGGCCCAACCTGACCTTTAGAGTATAAATATTAAAATACAGTAGCCTAATTATAACACAATGTTATAATTAACATTAAAGTCAGTATCCTTGGTCTGCCCTGGTCCTTGTGTGTACCCCTGTTCATATTTTGCACAGTCTGACACTTGGCCATGGATTTCTGGCTTTAGGGAATTAAATAAATTGACAAAGTATGCTTTCTGTATACCAAAGTAATATGCCTATTAATTAAAGCAATATGTTTTACAATGTCTCTCAAGAGGTATACAAGAGGGTTTATTTGTCACCTTGTCAACCGTAGTTGCATGTTGCACGGTGTTGCATTGGTGTGCTGTGGACTGGCCTTTAATAAGTCTGACAACAGGAGTGTCCTTCAGATGTCGAGTGTGGTTAAACTAACCTGCCTGTAAGTTCAGGGCCAATGAAGATCCTCACTAAATGAATGGTAACTATTAGGCAGCTGTCTCTGATATTCACACTTGGCACACAGGATGGAATAAAGATGTCCATCAGAGGGTATGTGGTTTTCCACAAGACAAATGTGTTATCCGAGAAGGGTGCGCCATTCTCATTTTTGTGTGAAAATGAATCAGGTCAAACCAAACAAAAGTTATTGAAAATTAACCAGGAACTGTGATAAACGATAATACATGTATAAACAATGTAATTGTGGATCTTATTGTGCCTATTAAGTAAGTTAGTTCAAATGAAACAGGTGTATTCTCTACAGCTTTGTTTCCCCAGGACATTGGCACAGTGCACAGCATATGCACACAGAATAGGCTACTGAAATGAAAGATTAGTCTAATCCAATTAAGGGTTCCTCAAACGTTTTCATGTCCGAGACCCCAAAATTAATGTATTTGGCCGTGGGCCCCCCATCTGAAAATAGTTTGTGCCAGGGAACAAGATTTGTGTTGTTAAAATATTTAAAATTTGTTAATTTCTTTTTTAATAGCTGATCTATTTTAAATAGCCAATATACATATAAGGATTAAAGTGGTTTTGATGCATATGGGGACCCCCAGGAAAGCCCTAAGCCCTAAGGACCCCTGGGGGTCCCACGGACCCCACTTTTAAAATCACTGTTGGGCAATAAAGTTGATCTGATTCTGATTTGGTTTTAGGATAGGCTTGTGATTTATATTAGCCTATAATAATATGAATATATGGATTTGTAATTTTGTATGGCTTAATTCGTTCATATTATTTATGAGTAAGAAGATTAAAAGGGACACAGACAGACAGGGTACAACTGTCAACTGGTAGTCTACTATATGGTGGGGCACAACCGGTATAACGGGTATATTGCATTAAATAACAAGCCATGCTCATTATATATAGGACAATATAATATGGAAACATTTTAATCGCCTATAGGCCTATAAATGATAATGAACTTGGATAGGCCTATAGGCTAAAAACGCCATTTATAACAAATGGCTATTTAAACTTTAATATTATTTGAGACTGTTTAAACTTGTTGTTTGGCAATGTGTGAAAAGATGTGGTCAGACACAGCTGGCTTGACCAACCAGTTCAAAAGCATTGTGAGCATTTAAAATGTGGAAGGTGGAGAATCAGCCAGAAATTGTTTTTATAAAATAATGTATCCTCTAAGACAAGTCTTATTTAGCAGCACTGCAGCAGGTTAAACAATTAATGCAGCATGGTGGGTCATAGGGCACAGGCTAGCTAACGTATACCCCATTAATGTAAATCGGCTGATGGAGAGAAAGAGATGCACAAAGTATATCTGCCAGGAATAAAGCCAAAGGCAACACCTGTCCTACTGACTCGATCCTGATCTGCATCTCAACTACCCATAGGCTCATTTTACACAAAATGAAATGCAAGTCAGCCAAGTCTACTCACGAAGGATGATGTCGATTGCAACCGGTGGTCGGTCCCTGCAACTCGGGTCAATAGTTCGATTGGTTCCGTCCATACTGGCTGTAAAAGAGTGAAAGTTCTCGCGGTGCAATTTCCAATTTCAACCACTTGCTTATATCCAGACGTTCAGAACCGACGGCGATGAAGGATCTATTTTGCCCTCTAAAAGTTTCAAGAGAGCGACAAGAAATACCTCACCGAGAGCCCAGTAGTGGAAATGCCACTGAGACAACGGTGGTGCAGGGACTTTGGGAATCACCCCCCGGCTCCCGAAAATAATTTGTTGTCGAAATAGGAGGAACGCCTTAATTTTGTGTACGCCGTACCGGACGTTACTCCTCTGACAAATCACGGATGACTGTCTAGTAATTGACGCAATGTACGGGGGTCCCGTCACTCCCGTGGGCGCTGGAGGGGCCAATTGTGCAAGATTTCATCCTCCCAGACTGTCCCGTTGTTCACACAAGAAGCCCATGTGCATTGAACCACCGTCCCAATGGAAGAGAGAATGTCTCAGGGATAGAAGAAATAAAGGCTGCCGCTTCACCAGGAAAGGGGGCATGGGGAAAGGGAAGGGGAGGGGGTGGGGGGCATTCCTGAGGACGGGAGCCTGAAGCCTGCTTTCCCATCACATGCCCCCTGTTCCCATGGATACCGATGCAGAGGCGTCGTCATGTGAGGCATTTCGCTTGCAAACATTTTATGCTCTGAAGACGATGCTCTCTGAGCCTCTCTCCCATTGAGGGACTTGACAAAAACAACTGATCAACTGATTTGAAGCCTGTTTACATGTAGCCTATACAGTAAGTTGACCAGCTATAGTCTATACGTTTCCTAACAGTGATGTTGACAGATTAAGATTCCTATCATTTTAGGATTTAATGTTAAACAGCTGTGTCGGTCCACTGCGGCCGAATCAGGTGATGGTAATGCATATTGTTTCCATTTATAATTCCTTGTAGTCCCTCCTTCAAACTGTCAGGGTTTTGCAGTAAAGGCAAAGGCCTGTATTATAGGCCTACAGACTTTTACTTGGACACTGAGACGTGCAGACTGCAGACAGGAGGAGGAATCAGCAATAGTATTACCAACTACAACAGAGTGAACAGACTACCCATTGCCCAACCAACAACCCAATAAATGGACTGGCACTCTGATGATGAGGGAACCAGACCAGAGACATGGATGACATCTAGAGGACAGGTGTGGAAGCACAACATAGAGACAGGTGATGTGGTCGTGCACAACTCTCACAGGCTCCCTGCTGCAGACTATAGGGTGAAACAGTAAATCAAACGAATCGATTAAATCAACTTATGGCCCAGTTATGGGGTCATTTTCAGTTTTCACATCTAATTTGGACTTTTGTATGCACCCAATACAATGTTTAAGTGGGCCCAGTCCACAGGTTGTGTATCGCTGGTCTAAAAGCAAAATGTTAGATAGACATCTCTTGAAAACCTTCTTGCTGTCCTTTCAGCAGAAGTGTCCTCGGAGCCTGAAGGTTGAGGTTACAGTGGAAGGTTCCAAAAATGTTTATGTTTTTATAAAAACACTGAAATGAATCAATGGCCTTATCCTTGATTCACAAATCACACAAAGCTCTCCCCTGTGTGTGAGAGTGTGTGTGTGTGTGTGTGTGTGTGTGTGTGTGTGTGTGTGTGTGTGTGTGTGTGTGTGTGTGTGTGTGCGTGCGCAAGAGAAGAGAGAGTCATCAATGTTGATTCATGTTGTTAATGCAGGATGATTCAGCTATTCTTACCAGCTGTTGAGTCATTTGATTGAAACAAGGTGCTAACAAGGTGCGCATTTCCTTAGCCTGGGGCCATGGATTTACCAACACTTTGCTTTCACGTTGATTCATCTGTACTTTCCCTGTCTGACTGAAATACTGTACTCTAAAGCAGTGCTTCTTAAACTTTTTTAAGGGACCCCCGCAGAGTTACAGGCCCATAAGGGTCCATTTGCCTCTTGGCCAGTTCCAACTTGTAAGAGACTAAGTAAGAGTCTCAATGTTTACTGGTTTAATAAAATTGGAGCCCCCCTCGAAGAACACTGGACCCAATGTTGAGAACCACTGAGGTCGAAAGACTGACAATTGCTGGGAAGGGAAATGTTGATGTTTAAATTCTATTCTGAAAATGAATAAAATCTGCACATCCAGTCGAGTAAGAGTCTTTGTTTAATGATCAAAGTGCTCCGCAGCAGCAGTCATACCAGACAGACAAACGCGTTTCGGCGCGCAGGCCTTCGTCAGTGTCAAAAAGTGCATTTTGACACTGACGAAGGCCTGCACGCCGAAACGCGTTTGAATCTGCACCCAGCACACGCCTGAAACTATATGAAACTGTCTGAGTAGAGCGGGCCTTTTCCCTTGAAGTAAATTCTATTCTGTCCTTTGAATTTTCACATAATCATTTAGTCTATTTTGTTAACATGCCTTCTGTACAGAGCATTATACAGCCATTACTACGAGGCTTATTGAGTGGTTCCAAAGGTTCAAAGCTCTTGGGTGCATGGCTGCTTTTGCATGGCATGTGGAGGTCACACTTGTTTGGTTTTTAACCAGGGGTGTGTTTACTCTCCACAGAAGATCATTGGCAGTTCAAATGTCCTAGTGGTCATTTACCTTGTGGGTTCATATCACAGCTAGACAAGACACACATGAATGCTGTGCGTGTACACGTGCGTGCGTGCGTGTACACGTACACACACACACACACACACACATGCATACACAGTATACACACTCATTGAACTTCCCTGGAAATGATCACTCAAGCTGTTGGTCATTACATCTGCAACAACATGATCATACAGGAAAAAGACACACCCTTGTGAGTTGCCCAGGGCCCCAGTAGCATTGTTAGAACCTTATCTTAAATGGTCCATTGATAGACGGATTTACAGTAAACCAACACTCAGGACTTTATCATTTTACTGTGGAAGGGTTTGGCCATTAATTTGGTCCGATTTGGATGCTAGTCAGAATTTGGATTTGGATGTGTCTGGGTAGCTTAGTCTGTAGAGCTCTCACCTTTGGACCACAAGTTCATGGGTTCGATCCCAGACACCGCCAACTCAGCGAATGAGTAGCACGTCTTTCTGCAGCAAGTCATGTGGGAAGTACTGGGAGCTGATGGTAGGTGTGGCGCTCCACCTCAGCAATCCATCTCCCAGGGGTCTAGCGCATTGTAACGGGAACAGACTCCCCCGTGTTACCGGCTGATACAGACAATAAGCCACTCCCGACATCTGTTCAAAGGAGTTCCAAAGAAAGTCCAAACTCCAAAGTAATGAGGCTTTCACTTGGAAAAGAAATTGATAATAGTGTGACCAATCTTCATGAAGGTTGTTGAGCTCAATTAGAAAATCTTTCACCACTTGGAACAGGACAGATGCTAACATTTGTTTTACTCTTTATTTATTGTTCAAGTCAGTTATGAACAAACTTACTTTTTGTAGATGGCTTAGTGAAGTGCATATTTTTTCATCTTGTTTTCCGGAACTACTCTGCCAGGACTGGGAGGTAGACCAATCTCTAATTCATATTACATTAAAAACTAAAACTAACATTAAAAACGGAAACTAAAGCTAGGCCTTTTTGGATTGGGGAACTAAGTGATTGCAGGACCTTGATAGTTGGGACCTTTTTGACCCAAACGTTAGTCATCAAGCCTCAACCCAACAGTTGGCAAACACACCAAATAGGACAAGAGAACATCCATCCCGTTATGACAGAGCTATTATTATTGCATAACGTGTGCACTGCTGTCAATATGTGTGATTAGTCTTATTTTCCGCATACCCAAATAAATTGAATCAAGCTGCGAAATCTGTGAACATTTCTTTCTTACAGTTTATGGATTATGGTTGTGCAACAGGAATTTAGATTTAGCCAAAGAAAGCAATGAGAGCAATATTAAAACTGGAGGCTTAAAAAAGAAAAAGAACATTTATTGTTATTTCCACGTTAATTTTTTGTATAGAGGCATGTACTTCATTCATAAAATAGGAACGGTCAAATTAATCAGACAAGAAAAATATATATGCAGTCTTTTTTTCCTTACAATTTCAATATATATACAGTACACACATTGTAAAATAGAACATTGTAACAAAAAGAAACAAGACGTGGCATTAAGCAGAGTTCAAATAGGTTACATCTGCACTGTACATGCAGAAGTAAAATGTCTTGAGTGTTAGTCCAAAAACCCAAATGGGACAGAACTGAAGATTCTTCTCTCCAGGACTGGAGTCCCTATGGCTTCATTTATATCGTCGCGGTTGGGTGGAAACCTACCTCCAGAATTCAGCTATTCCCCCCCCCTGTAAATTATACCCTGCTTCATCATACTATAGTGTCACACGAAAGTTGCAGAAATAGCCAATCTACAAGCTCACGTGTTCCATCATGCTGCATTGTGAGCTTGTGCAAGAACAAAATAAAATGTATAAGTGAAAGTGATTAAGTGTGTCTGTTTTAAATATTGAACCCAATGAAATGCATTAAAAAGAAAAAGAAAAACAAAAAACAACTACTACTATACTAGCCTGGCTAATAAGCCAGACCAAATCAGCCGTTACTATACTACAAACAACTACACTGCATCCATTGGAGCACAGCACAGCTTCATTTTTGAAATGTAACCGTTTTTGGACATACAAGGTTTCCAACCGACAGCAACGATTTGGGTGAGGTGCAAAATACAAGGGTCAGGTTGATTTTCAAACCTGACGCACCTATAGCTGTAGTCGACAAAGAAACAAAAAAATAGAGGCAGTTTTTAATCATAAAACGTAGTTACGCTCCATGCTTCCGAGCATTAGTCAGATGTACACAGTACAATGCAGAGTGTAAAATATGGTACTTGTACCACCCCGATTACAATTAGTTGCGCACCCAGTGTCGCCAATATGAGCTCTAACAATCTCACAGCGCGTTGCGCTGCAACACATTGTGAGTTTGTAGATCAATATGTTTTGGGTGCCCGACACCAACCACGTGACAAAGTATACATCAGCCTTCAGGGTTCGTTTTTACATTAAATTGACACTCTGGATTGTGTGCGGATATATGTACAGAGGTGTGTTAAAAAAATCTCATGGCTGCACAGAGGCATTTCTCCGAAGACAACAATATTACAAAATTACACTCATTTAAGCATCTCTCACACACACACACACGCACACACACACACACACACACACACACACGCACGCACGCACGCACGCACACACACACACACACACACACACACACACACACACACACACACACACACACACACACACACACAAGTCTCAAGGCCAAACAGCTGTGAGAAAGAAAATAAGCATTTAGTAAAAAAAACAAGGACAGGTCCAAGGCGTCAGAATTCAGTGGTCGTGTGGAAAAAAGGCCGGGCCCTACACTCTATTAGCACTCAATTACAACTTTTATATACCCCTTTAAACAAACAATTTAAAAGCCAATGAGCATGGTCAACAGAGAGAGAGCGAGAGATAAAAAAAAAAAAAGAAAAGTTGCGCAATCCCACAAAGTCTGATCATAAACTCAACTGGAATTGCAATCAGTTATCTGCTGGGACTCAAATGGTATTGTACAATATGATTATTATTCCCCCACTGTTGGGATACTCCACAAGACTAATTTATACTGCGTCAGCCAAGCTGTAGCTCATAGCTCCATCTAGCACAGAACTATAAGACATGGCTTAACTCAGTATTAATTAGGCCAGTAGGTTCTCAAACATTTGTATTTATAAAGAGTTACAGATCTGTAAGGGTTCCTAACCATCAAGCATTTAGCTGGGGACCCCTTGGCACCGCCTCAAGGACCCCTGGGGTTTAATTTGAGAACCACTAAATTAGGCTGTACACAGTAAAATCATGCAGTTCAAAAACTGTAGCTGTCCCCTCTAAATTACCTCTTAATCACCACACAACAAAACACCCCACAGTCTTGTCTGTTGTACATTCATTACAATAGTGATTAATAATTACCCACAGACACACACACCATCATCATAACAGACTCACTATTGTCACGGAAACATGTCTGTAAACATCACAAAGGTTCTGACAGGTTTCATTAAGAGGAGACTCCCGCAACACCCGAAAGGAGAGTGATCAGGACGATGCTGAAAACAAATCAGCAGAAATTGATCAAGTTTTGAATTAGGTCCATGTCCCTGGTTAAGGAACTGCATCTTCTAGAAGCACAAGTCATTCAAAAGTCCCCCCCCCCCCCACCCGGCTGTTTTGATATACCATAATGTTTCGGTTTCTTTTTTAAGTTAGTTGTGAATTTCCGAACACAGGCTCTTTACTCATTTCTCTGATGCGGGAAGTGACCTTCAAATATTCTGTCAGACCCTTTGAGTCACCCACACTGGCACAAAACACGTCACTGTTAAGACTCCACTGAAGTCTGAGCTCATTTGACGATTGGAGGTCAAAGCTCTACATTAAATACACATGTACATGCAGTCTAATGCAGACACACGAAGCTGTACTTGTCACCTCCAGCTTACATAACATTCTGTAAATCAGAGTGGGGCTCATTCACTTTCACCTGTAAACGGAAATTACCCATGAGAGTTCTAAACGAGCACCTGGGTGCAATGAAACAAGATTTGAGTGAGATTTGAGAGAAAACTTCACTTGCTCTAACTGACTAGACTGAAAGTGAATTGACCCCAAGCCATCTACTGTATACCAAGGATGTTTACTGCCACCCCCTGGCCAGCACTGGAACTGCAATAAGACCACAACCCACAACCCCATATCCAACCCACAACCCCTTTATACAAACAGTACTGCTTGGAAAAGAAATTAACAAAAAAGAAAGAAAATTTATAAATAAACGATACAAAAAGGCCAAAGATGCATTTGAAATATATTTAAAAATTTAAATATATTCTGGACCCTGGAAATAAATTAAAATAAATCTAACCTAACTAACAAAAAAAAGAAAGAAAAGAAAAACTACCATACACAGTGTCCAAAACATATTTTGGGCCATTCGTGTACAGTATATTACAAAACAAAAACATATTTTCTGCCGCAAAAATTCTGCAGTGTCGGGGTGAACGTCAACTGGTTATTAGGACACTGGCCCAATGAGGTGCTGAAGCAAAGGTAAAGGTAAAAGGTGACATGCTGTAAACACTTCTTGTTCAGAGGTCGGACCTCCTGATGGGACAGCCCTTATTTGGCAATGAACAGAGGTGGACTTGCACAGGCCGAAAGCACCGAGCTGTAGAAAAACAAAAACAAACACACAAGGAACGTGACGGGAGGATGAACGGGAAAGCCAAGGAAAACGGATCACTCGCTCCTTCCCAGCATGATGGCATCGTTGGCGGATATTAAAGAACGAATAATCACTTCCAGATGATGAAGCCGCAGGTGAATGAACGCGTGTAAACCAAACACAATAAAGCTGATCTTTGTTTTTGTTGTTTTTGAAGTTCCCGTTAGTCAGAAAACACACATACGTGCCGGTAAATCATATAGCCAGCCTATATCCACTCGATCTGGGATGCTTTTTTTTGTCTTCTTTTTTGGGGGGGGACATGATAAAAAGCAGCACGTTGTTTGATGGACATTGATACTTCATTCAGAAAGTGCAAATGTGCCATCCTGTGCTCTCGACGTCCAAAACCCCAGTTCTCACGGTTTTTGCTCCATAAATTCATGCTCCATAAGTTCGGCCCAGAACAATGTGTGCACACACACACACAGACATACGCACTGGTTCTCCACGATGTAGTCCAAGGATTTGGTTGGCATGATCCCATCTCTAAGGTGCAGTCCATGCAGTCATTGTACATCATCATGAGTTAAAACACACAAAGAAGACTCAATGTAGACTGAACCGTGATGATGATGATGATGGCATCCATTTCTCCCTTTCTAAAAAACACAAGGTGAAATAAATGTCTTTTCTGTTCCTGCCCGTCGCACTCGGTGGTTCAAGTCCTCGTTATAGACCCTCAAACTAGCCCACAGTGCACCCTCTGGCGAGTTTCCTGGTCAAATGGCTGCTTTTCCTTTCCCCGCATCGAGTCATACTCTAATCCACTCTAATCAGTCCCTGTTGAACACTGGATGGCCGAGGCTGAGGTTTTCCTCATTTACAGGGAGAAGAAACAAACTAAATGATCCAAAAATGTGTTTCTAATAATGTGTGCATAATGTGTGTGTGTGTGTGTGTGTGTGTGTGGGGGGGGGGGGGGGTTTGCGTGTTTAGTAGGTGTGAAATTTACTCCATGGCACTGCATGCTGACAACATCAATACCAGCCGCCATGTCTGGGCTCTGTGTGATGGGCCGAAGGAGAACGCACGTCCGCAGTTATGCTGCATGGATCTGAAGGAAGACAGATGAGTGCCGGGAGGCGGTTTCCATGGCGACAAACTAAAGTGTTGCTTTGCTTAAGGCATCATATTAGACGGCAGAGGGCTTTCTCCTGTGGGAGGCAAGAGGAGAGGAAGGTGAGATCATTAACCCATTCTGACCTGAGATCAGATTCTAAAAATGTCTTCTACATCCTGACAGTTTTCTGAAAAAGCTATGTTTCTATGTCAGTGGTTCTTCGATTTTTCAAAAATAGCAGACCTACAAGCTCGTAGCGCGCCACTCGGTGGCGCGCTATGAGCTTGTAGATCTGCTATTTTTCAATAGCTAAAGCATAACATAATGCTAACACCAAAAGGGGTTCCCGCCCAAAATGGGTTAAGAGGAAACATCTGCGCTCATTACGCCACTATCTTCAGTTTCCTTTGAAGAAATATTAGCTCCGCGAAAATGTACATAATTGAGCGTTAACCAGGCATCGGTGCCAAGAGAGATTGTTAGCGAGCACCGCATCTAAGTTAAAACTCATAGCTGTTCTCTTGAGCACTGGTTCTCAACGTCGGGTCAAAAGGACCACCATTGGGTCCAGAATCTGGAAACTTACAGGTCGGTACCTCTGAGTGTGCACCCCCAGATTTAAATGAACACTGAGGATTTCACAGTGTAGAATGGGGTCCGAGAGATAGAAAATTGTATCAAAAGGGGGTCTAAAAGCATATCAAAACTGCAAAAATTCTTGAAATGAACAAAGGTAGAGAATCACTGATCTTGAGTACATATTGACTGAGAAATGATCGGTTCACCTGGTTATGACTCGCTCTCCATGGAGATTGTGATGGTCTCACTTTCTGCTGTGGGGGTAGGACGTTTCAAAGAGAGAAGAAGTCAGGCACAGAGAAATCACAATAGACCCAAAGGTAAACACTGACTTGAAAATCATTATTATTATCCAATTAACCTGATTTCAGGGTGTCATTAGCCAGATGATCTGTGTTGTTGCTGTGCTGGTCATTGGGTAGGAGGCAGTTCTCGGTCTCACCGAGGGGGCTTGCTAAGCCTTGGACATCGCCAGTGCTGAAAAGACAAGGCATTAACCCATTCAATCCTGGAAATATATATATATATATATATGGGCGGCTGTGGCTCAGGAGGTAGAGCAGGTCGTCCAATGATTCCTGGGTCGGCGGTTCGAATCCCGGCTCCTCCTGTCCACATGTCGAAGTGTCCTTGAGCAAGACACTGAACCCTACATTGCCTCCAATGAGTTGGTCGGTGTGAGCTTGCCACCATTGGTGTGTGAATGTGGGAAGTGAGGACACTGACGTCGACTGTTCGCCGCTTCACCTCCCAATGTATGAATGAATGAACCATTGTAAAGCACTTTGAGCACTTGGAAAAGCGCTATAAAAATGCAATTCATTATATATATATAGTTGGGATTTGGAAGACATTTTTTAAATCGGTCCAAACATGCTACTTCCAATTTAGGAATATCACTAGAATTATAAATCACTAGAAACTTCCTGTCACCTGCAGATCTAGAAAAGGTAAGTCATGCTTTTATTTCTTCTCGTCTAGATTACTGTGACTCAATTTTTTCCCCGGTCTCTGCAAAATAGCTTTATCCCGTCTCCAATCAGTACAGAACCCAGCTGCCAGACTGTTAATCAACTCTAAAAAACGTGACCACCTCTCCCCCATCCTAGCTAATCTTCATTGGTTACCCGTTAAGTTTCAGAATTGATATTAAGATTTTACTTTTAAAACGGCCAGGCTCCCAGCTATGTCTCTTTGGAACGCCCTACCTGTTGTGCTAAGGTGTGCAAAATCTGTGTCATCTTTTAAATCTATTCTGAAAACCCACCTCTATGATAAAGCCTTTTCTAAATTGTCATAGTTGTATTGCTTTGTATGTTTCTATTTTGTATTGCCTGCTATTTTATTCATTGATCTTTTGTTGTACCTGCTTTCTTTTACCCTGCTCTGTAAAGCACTTTGTTGACAACGTCTAGAAATGTGCTACATAAATAAATTGAATACCAACGAAGTTACTCTTTTACCAACTCGCTCCGGGCGTAGAGCCGGCGGAACGGCTCAGCCTGGTATTCCAAAAAGTAACCTAAGTAAATGATGCTTAAACGGTTAAACCTAACCTTATTCCTAACATTAACCTCAGTAAAACACTATTCTCAAACTTAACACCAGTAAAACTATGCCTTAACCCTAAACTTAAGTTATTTCTAACCTTATTCTCAGTAAAACAAAATAAAGAATACAAGAACCGCCGCACCGAGCGGTCGGCGGAAAAAAACGAGGGCGAGATGGATTATGGGCGACAGTACCTGTTACCAATACATTCATTATCATTGTCATTAAATGGGTTAAAACAACAAGTTGGGTTCAGCCAATAAATATGGGGTTTTGACAGCTCATAATGATATTTTGGGGACTACGCTGTCATTGTTCATGGCTTACTTTTTAGAAAAATTACAAGGTCCCACAGAATGATATTCTTAACAGTCTGGAGCAGCATTTATGCCAAAGTGATTTAGTTTGTTGGATGGAGAATGGTATTATGTACGTTAGACTAAACGGACCCCCCTCGGCTCTCGGTTTGGGGCTCGGGTCTTCGGTACTGGGCAGACCTCTACTTTTTTTCAAACACATTCCCTTTCCTTATTGGCACATACTTGGGCAAAATTAGTTAATTATAAGTACACCATGTTAACATTTGTGAAGATCTGTGTCTGCTCACCTTTTACTGGGCTCTGGCTGCATGTTGACAGTGGCCTGCTCTGCGTCAACGGTGTTGACCAACCTTGAGGAAAACGTCAGCCCATCTCCCTGGCTGGTGTCAAACGAGAATACAAGAGACGGAGCTCAAAACCCCAGCGAACCAAATGCACACATGGATGTAACATGATGTTTAGACTACACAAACAAAGGAATCATAAAGAAGGTTAAATAACATGTCTTTACTAAAGCCTAATTCATAATTTGTAAATACTTCCTTAATGTTAACGAAGTCCACAACCACAACACCAGAAGGAGTGCAACAAACCATGTGGAACCAAGATTCGGCACAAACAAGGGACTACATTATTTTCGCTCCTATGCCACCAAAATGTGGAATGCCGTCATTAAGACATGTGAATCCCTTGACTCCTTCAAAACCGCTCTCAAAGGGCACCTACG
The DNA here is from genome assembly GCF_951216825.1 of Electrona antarctica. NCBI lineage: Eukaryota > Metazoa > Chordata > Actinopteri > Myctophiformes > Myctophidae > Electrona > Electrona antarctica. The sequence continues at coordinate 8,975,273 of NC_136801.1, read as the reverse complement.
GACGGCTGCAATTCGAAACTGGCCCCCATAAAAATCAGAATCCCCCCCCCCCCCCACCACTTTTTCCCCTCACTGTATGTTTCTTTTCCCTTTTTTCCCTCCTTTATAATGAATTCCTGTTCTGTTCTTTTTGGCCTTTAGTTTTTGATGTTTTGATGATTTGAACAAGGTGGACCCTCTTGTAAACAAGTGTAATGCTTTATTGGGTCGTCCACTCACAGTTAACAGTCTTTGTATTGAGTTGTGCTTGAAATGTACTGTAATTCTGCAAACCGTTAATAAATATTTCAATCAATCAATCAATGTCACACAACGGTGTCACTTGCGTTGTTAGCTTGAAAATCTGTTCTTTTCAGCGAATGACACTAGTATAAACTAGAAATGTCATCCCAGGTTGCCTAACCAGAGCCTGCAAACTGGAAGGCGGTCATAGCCAATTGGAATAGAATCTGAAGAATCTGATTCATACATCTTTCTCACATGACTCCAGAGATTATGGGCTCCATTTTCGTCACCGCTAAACCCCTTATCCCTAAACTTCTTTGCCTTTTTTTTTTTTTTACTATTTTGAAAAACATTTTTGAATAGTTCAATTAGCCAATCTACATTGACACGTTGTGAGCTTGTAGACTGGCCATTTTAACTATTCAAAAATGTTTTGCAAAATAATAAATAGGCAAAGAAGTTTAGGGATAAGGGGTTTAGCGGTTACGAAAATGGAGCCCAATGTCTGTGTTTTGCAAAAAAGCTTTATGCTGATCGTTCCAACAGTTCCGGAGATGAGCTGTTCACAGACACATGGACAGACGGAAATACAGGCCGACAGGTTAAATGCCCTTTCTGGTGTTTGTAGAGTCTGTGGTAAATGGTAAATGGTGCATTTATATAGCGCCTTTATCCAAGGCGCTTTACATAGATTGTGCATTACATTCACCCATTCACACACCGATTGTGGCAGAAGCCATGCAAGGTTAACCTGACTCCGCCAGATGGGGCAGCAGAGAGTACACTGGGTTCCCCCCTCCTGCTCGCGAGTTTTTTATTCCTATGATGGGAGGGAATTTGGAGCGCTGTGATTGGTTGTCAGTGGAGTAGGAAGCGCTGGGCTGTGTTTTGGACCGCACACAAGTGTTTATGCCTACTAGTACTCTATGACTAGTACTAACCCTATCTCTAACTCTAACCTAAACATAACCGCAAGCAGGGGAGCAACGCACCCCTCACCAACCTTAATCCAAAAACTATTAACGTACCCCTCACCAACCTTAATCCAAAAACTATTATAAAATCCGCGGTAGTAAAAGAGTGGTAAAACGAGCGCTCCTAAACCTGAGCTATCCTAGGAATAAAAAACTAGCCTCCTGCTCCCATCTGGGAACTCTCAGACCCAGTGTACTCTCTGCTGCCCCATCTGGCGGAGTCAGGTTAATGCAAGGTACCAACCAGCACATCGGGAGCAATTTGGGGTTCAGTGTCTTGCCCAAGGACACTTCGACATGTAGACAGGAGGAGCCGGGATTCGAACCGCCGACCCATGGATCATTGGACGACCTGCTCTACCTCCTGAGCCACAGTCGCCCCACACAGTCTGTGCCTTATGTGATCTACTTTCATCACCTGGTGAAGACGGGCAGCGGCCAATATTTCTTCTGGTCTCCAAAGACCTCAGCGATGTTCTTCCGGAAGCCCAGAGAGAAACCGTTCTTATCAGAGCCCGTCCTAAAGACTGGCGCTCTGAATGCCTCTGAGATGAAGGAAACAGGTACCGGCAGACATAGAATAGAGAGAATGAAAAGAGTAAATTATATACAAATATCTAGAGTCACTATGAAAGCATCTATTGTCCAGACAAGGCTGCTTGTAAAAAAAATAGAACACTTAGAATACAACGATACATTTGGATGGTAAAAAGGATCTCATTTGAAGTGATGACAGCAAAAGCTGCAACAAATGTTTGGATGAGTGCTATCTCTCTCTCTCTACATAGAGCACAGTGTGTATTATTGGGTGATGCCGTCATCAAATCAATGGTCACGGAAGATATGCAGTTTAACTGTGTTTTGGGCATGTCATTATATGCAAAATTATAAATTTGAGATTTAGACACAGTATGTGTGTATGTCTTGTGCCTTACCTATAGTGGACCTGTTCTTCCCTACAAGCCACAGGTGGTAGCTGAAGAGGGACAGAATACTGATGCAGAACATGGCAGCCACAAAAAAGAGAAACAACACGTGGAACTTGGCACGAGTGTCCGGCAGCTCATTCTGACAGGGATGAAGAAGAGAACAAGAACATGTCAATGTCGAATTTGTACAGAGACGGAGAGCAAAAGAGAGGAAGTAGAAAGTGATAGAAAAGGGAGACTGGCAGAAAGAGGAAGAAAGATATAAAAAAATAATCTCATCATGACAACACAGCACTGCACAAAGACGATGACAAAATCACCACAAGACAGACTGCAACTAAAGGCTTTGGAGGGACGCTGGATTACCTTGGGGCAGTTCTCTGCCGCTTTCCTCCGGCAAAGCTTTAGTACAAATAGAGACAGACTCAGTTAGCAACACCGGGAGAGCACAGGTGGATCGAAAGAGGGGGAGGCGATGCAATGGAAGAGGGAGGATAGAGGGTGCTAGGCGACCAAACTGAGAAATTAAAGGGCAAACCGAAGTAGCGGCCAGGAGAGGAGGGAAGAGAATAGAAAAGAGGAGAGAGGGTAGGTCACAAAAACATGCAGTAATCATGGTCTCTAAACTGCCTCCCCCTGGCCAGCCGGGGCGCCTGATGGAGGGGAAAGGAACTGGTTGGAATAACGTGTTCCTTCCACGCGCTACGTCCAATCAGGGAAACTCCCCCCTGTCACGTGTAAAGGAGCAACTTGGACACTCAGGCAGGAAGGAAGCATGAGTTAAGTCCGTTGCTCTCCCCATGTCCCCCATATATGGGGACTAGGTTGGCGGAGGGTGTGTAGAGAGCCCAGGATCACATTAGATAATTGGCACAGGGGTGAAAAAATGGGTTACAAAATCGAGGGATAAAAATTAAAAATAAGAAAAGAGGAGAGAAGAGAGAAAGAGGGCAGGTGTAGGTGTGTCCAGAACTCAAATGGAAAGATGAAAAGCGGGACTTGGTGCTGGTCAGTGAATCAATGGGGTAAAGGTTGTCGGTGGTGGTCGTGTAGGGAGAGGAGGATGCAGGGAAGAGTCATGGTGTGACCGACGGCTGTGATAGTGCAGATAGTGAGAGAACAATGGCCCACCCTGTGTGGTTAGAACACAGGAGGGAAGAGAACAGAGAGGGGTGAGCGAGGGTGAAGTGGTAAGAGAGGACAAAGAAACACTGGCGCAGCACAGCTTAGTACAAGAGTGTCGAGCAGCATGCGGGACGGCGGGCAGGGCATCCATACAGGCGGCGGCACAGCCTCTACACACACACACACACACACACACACCACACACCACACACACACACACACACACACACACACACACACACACACACACACAGTGTGTGTGTGCGTGAGTGAGTGGACAGAGAGTCAGGGAATGTGTTGTTCGGTGGACACGGGTCCATCGAGTGTCATTACTCACTGTCCAGAACTTTATGAAATACTGCAGTACGGTTGCTGCAATGAACAAACAGTACACCAGCGAATAGGCCAGGAAGAGTATGAAGAACTTGTAGTTGGAGAATCCCACACAGTTGTTCACCCTGTTGGGAGACACACAGACGCAGCAGAGTCAGATGGAGATGGATGTTGCAACACTGTGAAATCAACACGGTGGAAATGTAACATTGCCCTCACTGAGCATACAAACTCTGTGACTCAATGCACATGCTACATACATACATACCAGGGACAATGATGGTCCATCTTCAGCACACACCTATCATACAGAGGAGGGAAGACAGACCACACGGAGGAAAGTTTGAAATGAAAGAGAAAGTTATAGTGAGAAAGAGGGAGGAGATAAAACAAGCTGTTGTTCAGTGGGTTCAATTGTTTTCAGTGGAATGACTAAATGCAATAGTATTCAACCCAGTTACATTAAAACAACTTATGTAGCTACTAGCTAGGTAGGACCATATAAACAACCTTTGGCTTGGACACATCTAGTCAGCTGTTTGTAGTTTGCATAACCTAACAAGTTAGCCATAAACAACCACTTTGCACGTTAGTGCATGTTGACCCAAAATGGGTTGGACAGGAACAAGTCCAAAAACAATTTCTCTCACTATATAATTATTGGATATTTAATGTCACATTACAGGTAGTCAGCTAACAACTGACAGTACAAGGCTTTTGTAAATGCATATTGGCTCCTGGGCTGGCACAGAAGGAACTGGGAGGGCGGTTAGCCAACATGACATCAAGCTCCCACATTCTGAGGTTGTAGAAATGGTGTACCAGTTCAGAGGTCACAATCTGTTTCATTGTGTTATCAGGGAAAAGAAACCGTCTATACAGCAGATTTAAGTTTGAACGTAAAGCAACAGTATGACAGACGGTGTTTACTTACATATCACAGGCGGAGCAGTGGTGACAGCGGTCTGGTTTGATGACTTGACAGCGGTCACAGTAGCGGATCGCTGCACAAACAGCAGTCTGGTTATTATTATTACTTCAGAGACTACTCCAACACAGAGCAGTCATTATAGTTAATAAAAAATGGAAAAAAAGGGGGGAAAACCAATTAATTGTTGGCTGGAACCTTTCATAAATAACATGATGTGTAAATCATATCTGATGTCATTCACATCATTCTTTTTTCATCTTCTATGAATCAAAGGCTTTCTTCACAATACAATTTTAACTAAAACTAAACTAAACTAGCCAATTACTAAAACTAAAAACGAACTAGATAAGCACTTAAAACTAACTAAAATAACTATATGACCCAGAGGAAAAACATTTGATGAGATGAGACAGCACTGTCTGATGCACATGAGACATGAGTTCACAAACACAGGCAAAGAAAACAAACAAACATGCGCAGACCAACCTCCAGCGCCTGTGCGTGTGTAGAGAGGCAGGTTGGCGGCAGCCCTCCACAGGATCTCCTGCTGGGTCTCTGGCCTCTCCTCCTTCTCATAGCGTTCTTTCTCTACCTTCGGGAGGCAGAACTGGTGACATAGAGAGACAGGCTGTTAAGGCCTAATTTATACTTATTTGTGTAATCACATTTGGGATGATCGCAATTATTTTGCATAATCGTCAAAATTGTTTCCATGTTGAAAAATTGATGTCAGAAATGTCTTAATTGATTCAAATATTCCAATATTCGATGTAAAACACACAATTAAATAGTTAATCATAATTATTAGTGTGACAATTAATCGTCATGTAAAATGTCATAATCGTTACAGCCCTAGGCACATGATGGTGTTGCTTGCCGGCGAGAACTGATCTTCCAGCTAGCAATGTGTTGAAGTTCAGTTCTTGTTGGCAAGCGACACCGACGATGCTGGGCACTGAAAACAAACTCTTTTAGCTTTTAGCTGTAGACTTTTATCTGTAACACAGACCAACATAGGAACAGACATTGGTATTCAACTACAATATGTGACATTAAAAGACCAAGCTTATTGACATTCTCATTCCAAAACAAACTGCATAGGCTACAAGCTACAGTAAACAGTAAAAATATTTATCACATATCCAGCCTTTATATGCCCTAGGTAAGGGGAGTGATATAAAGTACAAGCAGGGTGGTGGTAAGTGTGTGCTGATTGGACAGCTTCTGTTCTGTACAGTTATAGGGCAGTTGACCAATGAGCGCAAACTAGATCCAAAATCTCCTGTAGGAACTGCCGAGACTGGATGTTTCACCCAGGGACCGCCCCTAATACGCATATGCCTAAGGCCTGACTCACACCTTCACAACAGATTGATGTATAGCTGATGCATGAGACTTATTGACTGATGCAAGCTCACAATGCATTTCCAATGGGAGTCACATGGTTTGACACAACATTTGTGTTGTATGAGGGGGGAAGTCGAAACACAGCCGAAAGCCGTACAACACAAATGTTGTGTCAAACCATGTGACTTCCATTGGAAATGCATTGGGGCAAGATGTAAACAAACCCTTTCTTTACATCTAGCATGCATCAATGTTGTATGCTAGATCGAAAGGTGTGAGTGAAGCCTTACTAACCTGACAAAACGATGCCTAAACCGAACCTTTCACAACAACTTTGCATTAACCTAACCTCCCAGAAACTAAGCCTAAACCTAACATCAAAACTATGGCCGCCCGAGGTGGAACACCCTGAATAGTGGTACTCTCAGGAATTGGCACGGTGAGCGACCTCATTACTTAACATGACAAACATGGATGAAACTCTGCCACCCAGCACAGTTGCTGTGATATGGCTTGGTATCAATAAAGAATGAAGGTCACACTCAGAGCTGATGCATTTACCTTTTCTTCTTTTTTTAATAACCCATTATGAGACAGAAAAAAAACAACATTTTGGCCATATGGCCTTCATCGAAGTGTAGCAAATAACACCATAGGGATGTGCCGATGAGACATTTTGGCCGATATCGATATCCGATATAATTAATTGCTGGTATGGCCGATAACCGATATTACCGATGTTGATATGATCTCATTCTGTATTGAAAAATTATAATAATTTTGTCCATTCTGAAAAATACATGTAACAGGGTATCTGCACTGCAGGCTTAGGCAAGTCAGATTTAACTTGAATACCTTTATAATTAATATTGTGAGCTTGTAGATCTGTTCAAGCTGCTACTTTGGGCTTGTTTATCTGTAAAGACAGACCGATTAATCGGACCGATTAATTAATCGGTCTGATTGATTAATCAAACCGATGCCGATTAATCTAAAAACAACTCAAATCGGCCGATACCGATGTGTTTGCCGATTAATCTGATGATAACAGGTGTCATCATCATTCTCATCTAATTTCTGATTACTAATTGCGGATTGTTGTGGCGAGTGGAAAACAGCTACCTTTAATGGGTCAGAGAACAGCTGCAACGTGCAGCTGATTATCACCACACTGTCAGGGAATTCCTGACTATACCATTTTGTTCGCCAGGGCAGTTGTTCCTCATTAGCAGTAATGTTAAAGGACCACTTCACCACTTTTCAACATCTCTTCATATAATTGGTCCTCACTAATGTTCATGATAAAACACCACCATTTTTTCCCTACTCAGTCTGTGTCTCATAGGAGGGCTTTGGGCAGTTTGGACACCCGTCCACCAGTGACATCATCATTAGGCAGATTTTTTAAGATGATGTTTTAAAATATATTTAGATTTTTATTATCGTGAGAACGATGGCTTCAACTTTTGCATTGCAACTTTTCAGGAAAAGAAAACCTGCAGTTTCTATTAGCTACACCATCGATGATGTCACTGGTGGATGGGTTTCTGAACTGCCCACAGCCCTCCTATGAGACACAGACTGAGTAGGAAAAAATGGTGGTATTTTATCATGAACATTAGTTAGGACCAATTATAGTAAGATAAGTTGAAAAGTGGTGAAGTGGTCCTTTAATTTATTAACTTAAAATTGTTGATCACATGCCATTTTGTCATTGTGAATAAATAGGCATATGGCTATGACCAAATTATCAACCACCCAGCAGTCATTGTTGACCTCATATACAGGAAGGCTACATCACCCATCACCTAATGACTCAAGCTGATAAACCTGCCCTCAGGTGGATAAGCTTGGGCAGTGACGAACAAACACAGTGATGTTGTGTTGACATAAAAAACGAGTACACCTCTATGCCTGTATACCATGCATGGTTCAGACCACTCTTCATATCTTTTATGGCAATGTAGTGAGTAAAGGCACACAGACAGTCAGTCACACCACTGTACCTCTTTGGAAGGGTTTGAAGGCTTGGAGAAGATGGTCATCCAGTAGGACCATACAAACATGATGAAGGATATATGGAAAAACACCAGGTACAAAACTAGGACAAAACATGGAAAAGGCATTAGGATCAACAACACATTCACAAGGTTCTACTTTCTTTGACAAAGGAGAAAACACTAGACTGTGAAAAAGCAGACTATAAGATGCAGCTGTCACTGTGTCAACATAACGCTTGGGATACTATGATGGCAGGTTACATACTAAGATAGACATATAGCAAATCTGACTTGTATAATGAAAGAGAGATCAGGCTGAACGTATTGAACTGAACGTACATGTTCAATACTCTAAGGTTCAGGCTCCTTACAAGAGGATCCATCTTGTGAGGATGCATTACTTTACTTTACTCATTACTTACCGTATGCAATATTGCTCAGCACTATCAGAAAGTAGAGATGCAAGAGCAGTGAATCCACTAGTCTAATTTGCACTTTGCCGTATGACCGTGGCAAATAACGCTAAGGGCAATTAACCGATTTCCAATATATGAATAAATAAGGCTATGTGACAAACATCCCAACATTCGTCATTGTCCTCAGGCAGGATGCATTGTGTAGCTGAAAATCTGTTATTTTGAGCGAGTGATGCCTGCCAACAATGGTGCTTTACATACGTATGTACGACTAAAGTATAAATTAGGATTATGCCAGTATCTGTGGCTTACAAGGTAATGTGTCTGTCGTTGTCTATGCATGAACATCGCCTCTTAGTCAAGATAGAGACGGAGTGTGCCTGAAGAGTGTGCATCATTTTGTCTGTGCCAATCTGAGTCAAGGTCTGCCCAGAGGAGCTCAAATGGACATGTCACTGAGCCAAGCGGCTCCGTTGCAATGAGCATCAAATTGCCTCATTTCAGTATTCTAGACAATCTAGTGAATCTAGTGAGTCCTCTCATCCAGTGACCAGTAATGAAACATCAAATCCAGCTAGTCTACATCTGTGTGTAGTCGTGTACTTACTCTGCTCTGCAAAACTGGGGATGGTGACTAGAAGAGAGAAGACAGGAGGGGGGAAACCACCCGTTAAAAAGCTAATACATTCACAGAACACATTGCTAGACAGTTAGACCTATATAGACATTTAACTGATTAACCACTTTACCCTATATTTTGTTGACTGGAGTCCATCGATCGAAGCTCTATACTATAGTAACTTTTCTGTTTTCCCTGACTCAGATAGTACTACATTAATTAAATATCTTTGTTATTTTCGGCAAATTATCCCCAATAGGGATGACGCGGGTCAACTGTTTAAGAAAAGCATTTCACTAACTTGGCGAGGTGAACATTTCAGTCAAATCCGTCACCTTTCATGCGCTCTTTATTCAAAACGATTGTTAACGTTATACGCAAATATACTTCCTTCACCAAGACACTACACCTAAAGCACAAAGATAGCGTATCATTCATCGTTAGTTAATAATCGGTCCTATGAAACGTTAGTGTGATTATTCATCATTCTGATCCAACACAGTCAGACACATTAAAGGTGGCCGGGGCCCGGGGGGTGCCACTGCCAATAAAACCATAAAATCACGGCAAAACTTTTTATTTTGGTGAAACCCATACATATGTCTTTGTAAAACACAATAGCAATGTAAGGCAACGTCGATCCCACTGTAATAGGCTACAAAATAAAACAGCTGTATAATGTATGCATGTAGAAGCAGCACCATTGTTGAGCTGCAGTCCCGTTCACTTCCTGTTGGGCTGGACAACAGCTGGGTGGACAGCAGCATACACACACTCCGTACGACGGTGCCGCTCGCCCCAAAAGAACAGATCTACAAGCCATCAACGCGACGCTCCAGCGACTCCGCGACGCGCTGTTAGCTTGTAGATCTGTTATTTTTTCCCGAGCGAAGGCAACCCCCTCACAAAAAAACCCCCAAGCCTTTTAATTTCTCTAACGTGGAAAGAAACGGATCATCGCACGGCAGAACGGGCCGAACTTACATATACAGAGCTCCACGACGTACGCGTAGTAGGACCAGCAGACGACCAGGGCGATGAAGATGACAGGGATCCATGCTAAGCCCCGTTGACAGCATCTCAGTACGTGTGTGGGCGCCATCTTTCTCACTCTCTGACTGAGGAAAAGGGAGTGTCCACGACGTGACGTCACCGAAGTCGGGGCAGTCAAAAAGAGAAAAAAGAAAGACACAAGCCCAGCAGCAGAGCAGACACTGTGGCTGTTCTGTTGTTAGTGTTGTTAACTTGTTACAATGCAACACACTTTTGATGTTTTTGTTCCATGGTTGGGGAAGTTTCAAACTTGTTTTCCAATGGGAAGGATATAGAAGGATTATGTAATGTAATGTTTGATAAGCTGGGGAAGTGAATTAGCTCGACACTCTGTCTGAATTTTCATTTCGTTTCACAGGGAAGCCATGCAGGCTAAAAGTGAATGAGCAGCTTATGGAAAACAAAAAAGGGGGGGAGAGCGAGCGAGAGACCGAAATGTCAGCGCCAGGGAAAAATAAACCAAAACACCATACAGCAGGCAGCCTACAGGAAGTACAGGATTCACTGTAATGTACAAAGTCCATGGATCTTTATGACTCAGTCATCCGGGGTCACAGTGCAAAACGGGATTTGTCAGTAAATCTTCAACACATTGAATAAGGAGTGTCTATGAAAAAGGGACAAAGAATGTCTGCTGCAGAGATGGACGTGGACAAGTACTTGTTGCGCATCGGTCATGTTGCAGCACGTCCAAGCGTGCCTACCCTGGATGTACTTTGTCGTGTGCACAGCTGTCACCTGCGGTCAGTGCCCTTTGAGAACCTCACCATCCACAGTGGTGGACACCTACGCCTGGACCTTCACATTCTGTACAACAAAATTGTCAACCAGCACAGGGGCGGCTTTTGCTTTGAGAACAACGGTCTCTTCTCGTGGCTGCTGTCGGAGATGGGTTTCGAGGTCACTCTGCTCTCGGGTCAGGTGAGAAATTCAATCACCTGCCAATACGGGCCCCCTTTCGACCACCTGATCTTAATGGTCAGCCTGGAAGGACATCGCTGGTTGTGCGATGTCGGGTTCGGAGGGTCAGGTTTCCATTTCCCCGTGTCACTGGAGACCAGTGAACCGCAGAAGCAGCAGGGCCACGGATTATATCGAGTCACAAAGGATGAGGGGGGCATGCACTTCCTACAATGGAAAGGGGACGAGTTCGGAGAGACAGATGGTGTGGAGTGGACTGATCTCTACAAGTTCATGCTTGAAGCTCGGTGTCGAGAGGACTTTGTTGAGATGTGCGACTATCATCAGAGCTCAGCCAGCTCCATCTTCTTCTGCAAGTCGCTCTGCTCCGTGCTGAGGCCAGGGGGAAGGCTCACCTACATAGGTTATAGACTGATCACCACCACCTTCCCCACAGAGGGAGGTGGAGGGGGAATAAAAACCACCAGGGAACTAAAGGAAGAGGAGATTCCTGCCATTCTTGAGGAGACATTTGGAGTTGTGCTCCCCTCTCCACTCATCCCAAAAGATGAAGAAATCACACCACCAACAATCATGTATTGATCAAGTTACCATACACATATACTTAGAAGAAAATGTTTCCCCTCTGTCTATGCAATACAAAACAAAATGCAAGAAAAATATATAAATTGTGAGTTTGATTTAATAAATTAATATACATACACTTTTAAGATGTACAATGGTCATTGCATTAATCCATACTTCTTTTGTTTTTCTTCTATTTTTTTTAAGACAACAAAGTCTGCGTTCAAAATATTTACACATGTACAATTCTCAGGCAACTGTTTACAAAGCAAGGCATGAACAACAATACAGACACATAGTTTCAAACCTCTAATTCTTGAAACGTAATCATACTATGTTGTACGACTGCCGGCGACGCGGCCGTACGATACAGTATAAACCAGCCATTACTCTCCTGTTCTGCACCTTCAATCTGAACAGATCACTTGGTTTGCGGCACACATCTCATACAATCTTCCCCCATCCAGCCACCGATTGGGCACAAAGGGCATTTAACAAACTGATTGACATGTATTGAATCCACCAAGATCCACAGGAGATTGCCGAGGAATGCAGTCTTAGGAGCGGTTTGAAACCCGCAGAGGGTAAAGGGAAAGGTGGGATTGGGTGCAAAGATGTATTGACTTCGTCACACACAAAACACTACTCAGCCACAGGGTTGGAAGGCAGGACGACCAAGCCTACTCTTTTGCGTTCGTAATTGACCAGCCTCTGACCGACCAGGTACCTGCACAGAGTGAGAAAGGAGAAATGAAGCAGTTGATTTGAGTTTTTTGTTGTTCAATGATCCTATATTCATACTGTAATAACATTTTTGTAAAGCTCTATATCCTGAATTATTGCTATAAAGAGTTTAAGTAACAGGAGTCTCCCCATCTATCCAGCACTTAAAGTATCTAAATTACTTTTTCAGGACAGAACACCAATTTTATCTAATTAAGAGAGAGAACCCAACTAGGTTAATGTATCATCTTCAACTGTAGTCACACATGCGCTTCATTGGAGTTGATTAGTTTTTAGATTATTTTCAAATTCATTTAGAAAATCCTCTAGTGGACACAGCAGTGTTGAAACAGTAGCACTAGTGCTGGAACATCTGGTCTGTCCATTGTCATTGTTTTCAATGTTGTGACGTCAATATCAAATAAAATAAACCTAAACAATCAGCAAGTCAGCCTCCCCGTAGTCACTTCCATTCTATGGGAGCAAAGGGGTGGACCGCCTAGTTGTGGCACGGTGACAGCTTTGAGGCGTGTGAGGTCCAATAGAGCGTCGCAGTCCCGCCCCCTTTCATGACGACGACAGATACCGGTAACTCCCCATTAATTTCCCCCATAGACGTTTAAGCCTCGGGACAAAGCCAACTCTTGTTGTGACAAATCATGACAATAAACACAACGTCGGGCCGATCAAATAATTAGAAAGAAGAAAAACAAAAAAAAGTGTTGTACCCTCACTACCCTGACCTTTTTTTCTTGATCGGCCCAAAACCTTGTGTTTATTGTCATGATTTGTCACAACAAGAGTTGGCTTTGTCCGAGGCTTAAAAGGACTTTTTGAAACGTCTATGGGGAACATGAAAGGGGAATTATCTTCCGGGCCCGTCGTCGTCGTCGTCATGAAAGGGGGCGGGACTGTGATGCTCTATGCGTGTGAAGATTGGAGTTTAACATTGGTGGACATTGTCAAACAATAGGAAAAGTATCACCACAAAACCGGTACTGCCCACCACCCCAACAGGACAACACGTCTGTCCAACAGTACGAGACAGGACATAACATATCCAAACAATAATGCCACAGACGAAAAACAGTCTAAGTCCACACTATTGATCCATAATGTATAAATGATAGATAAGGATTCAGGACAACGAAGCCTTTTCGTGGAGGGGTCAGAATGCAATTTGGACTTAAGACTGTTTTTCGTCTGTGGTACTCATTATTGTTCACCTCCTACACCCAGCTCCAGACATTGAAAACTGCCCATCTGGCTTTCTAAAGCAGGAATCTGCAAATCCTTACTTGTCATTCTTGATGTGTTCGTAGAGGCGCTTGAACTGTCGAATCTGGAAGGACAGGATACCGATGAGAGAGACGACCATCAACAGGAAGGGGTAGATTCTCCTCTGCATCAAAATCTCCATCTCTGGGGTCACACCTGTGATAAAGAATCATGGCATTGGTTCTTCACCCTCCCTTTCCAAGACTATCATTACTTCATGTGAAATGTTTCATACATTTTCTCCCTGTGTCAAATGCAAGCTCAGCTTGTAGATCTGCTATTTTCAGTGCACGACAACAGCACACAAATATACACACATAAATTAATAATTAATCTTAATTAATCTTAACTGTTGATGCTTTAAGGGCATGGCCAACTCTCCACGGGCCAGAGATTCTGGATCTCAATCGAGAGTTAACCCTTACAATTAACGTAAGGGTTGATCACATCAATGAGAAGCACCAATAGATGTACAGTTAAACACATGTACAGTACATGCACGCACACACACACACACACTCACCCACGGCAGGTACCACGCCTATAGAGATGATGTACGGCACACACAAGGAGAGCAGCAGGACTGTGATGACAGGAGCCGCCAGTTTGCGGATGATGAAGTGGAGATCAATATTCCGGATGCCGTTGGCGTAAACCTGAGGAAGACGGCAAGGAAAAAAACCTGGCTTGTTGAAAATGTTTGTCAGTGGCAAGACATGGAACGGTTACAGCCTCATGGATCCCAGGAACAATAGTCGCCTCTACGTTGTGGACTAATGGGGATCCTTAATAAACAACACCTATGCAATGTGAAAACATTCATCTCAAATTCACCTGTTCAATGACAGTCTTCAGCCACCACTGGGGGCCCATGAGGGTGATGGCAGCGATGATCTTTGCATGGAGAACTCCAAGAGCCCAGTCCTAGAGAGAAAGAGAACGTGAGCAAGAGAGCATTAGATTTTCAATGAAGGCATTGAATTGTATGAGGATCATCATCAGACTTGAAACTCCCCTTAATGCATTTTAAAGCAGTCATTTTGATATGACTGATTTGAAAAGTCTAGCTGAGAATACTCCCCGGAGAAATATCTATTTCTGAATTGAACTGGAATGTCCATGACTTCTTTACTGTGCAATGATGTTTAGTCAGGATCGACTAAATTATTTGGGTATGTTCGGTAACATTTGGTCTCTGTTTATGTTCGATATATGGCCGATACTGTCAATAGACAATAACATGTATAGACAGCAGTGTGGTCCTTTAAAGAGTTACGGTACATGTGATGGGTAAAGACAAACAAGAGTTCCCACAAGTCAAGAACAATGTTCTTCACAATTTCCATGCATGCTGCTCGATAACGCATGCGACTGTTTCATATGATCGCAGATTGACTATACAACAATGGAACGAATCTTGAGATGATATGTCTAGGAATGGAAAAAGAGCCATCACATCACACTGCTGCACACGCATGTGCAAGTAGACACACACAACCATATGTGTCATTCATACCTGCCATGGGTAGAAGAGGGGTGTCTGGTCTAGTGGCACCCTGAGAGGAGCCACGATGACTAGTTCAAACAGCAGACCCAGCAGCAGTGGGATGACTCCAGCTACCAGCA
The DNA here is from genome assembly GCF_951216825.1 of Electrona antarctica. NCBI lineage: Eukaryota > Metazoa > Chordata > Actinopteri > Myctophiformes > Myctophidae > Electrona > Electrona antarctica. The sequence continues at coordinate 8,960,209 of NC_136801.1, read as the reverse complement.
GAGCAACTACAACGGTCTTTAGGATCTGCACACACACACACGCACACGCACACGCACACGCACACACACACACACACACACACACACACACAGTTTGTTTTGTTTTGTTTGTCTCTGTGTGTACAGCAAAATATTGATCTCAATTCCAGAAGATATGAATCAGATTGATGTAATGGCTGCCATAGACTATTCCAAGCTAACTTGGTCGATGCTTCATGGAAATTGTAATAACAAATAACGGCCAAAACAGACAGAAAGGTTGGTTGTATAGTAAATATTTTAGACTATGGTAACCATCAACAATGAGCTGAAATGCACATTGAAAGCATTAAGTGTCCCTAATAGTAGGTAATCAGTCTAGTGCTATTCTGTTCTGAACTTGATTGGTGAAATGACGTAAGCAGGCAAAGAATAATAGGATTTACCAACACATGAAGGCAGTGGGCAAAGAGCACATTTCCTGTCCTGGTACCTTACCATGAATGTCCACTCCTGGACTTTAAGCATGATGACAGTGCGTCCCTGGGGCATCCAGGCCAGCATCACGGTGGCGCCGCGGATGGACAGCCAGCAGGCGTACAGGCCGCATGCTGCCGTGTACAGCTCGTGGATTTTGGAGCTGCCCGTCCAAAAGGACATCAGCCACCGCCCGGTGAATACTGCGACATGTCAGAAGAACATATATATGCTCAAAAACTCTGCACACTTCATAATTATTACTCAATAAGCTAGTAATAATACTCATCAGCTACTAATTATTACTATACATCGATAGAATTGTGGATCTCTAGTCGATCTTACGCTTAACTCCCAAGAGACACATATACAGAACAGTAGTACATACATACACTATACAATTTAGGCATTTAGCAGAAATAGTAAGCAAGAACAAAAAACATGGTAATACATCAAATACATAAAAATAGTCATCATGAATCGTACGTAAGCTAAGAGCCACAACACAGTGGAAGTTACATATAATGAAACTATGTGTATACACTATAGAGTGCTATGTCTACATAAAATGCTATTTAAGTTACATAAATTGAGTTTATGCATACGCCTATAGAGACACACGGACACAGCCTCTGAAGAAGGCAGCAGAACCATACTATTTGTCTGTTTTATATATATCATCTTGAACATGTCAAATAAATACTGAAAGAACTTAATTGAGTGTGGTTCTGTTCAGTGTTTATGGAGACATATACACAACTATACACATTCACTCTTCAATCATGGCTTGGGCGTGGGGTTACGAAGAGGAATGGCAGTCTGTTGGTTGTTGTCTTACCTGGCAGGGTCAAACACACCAAGCTAGCCACCAGCAGGGTGATGCACATGAACGCTATCAGCAACACAATCTGCAGACAGAGAGGTAAATACAAAGTTAATAAAACGTCTTCTGTCGACTGACAAGCTGTTGTGTTCTACCACCTATTTTTGTCTGAACCGTGAGCCAGTAACAGTGATCATGTTATCACTGTCTAGACGTGACACGAGCTGATCTGAATTAGATTATGGTGTACACTATGGTGTAGATTGTGTATATGGTGTATTTTGCCCTGCTACTAAATAGTAGGACTGGGGACTTTTTGTATTTATTCATAGGTACTGTAAGATGTATTCTGGATGTTGTATTTGCTGGTCCAAAATGTAACATTGACGATGTGGTATTGAAGTGTAATTTTATTTCTGCCTCTTGGCCAGTTCCCACTTGTAAAAGAGACGCAGTCTCAATGTGTTTTTACTGGTTAAATAAAAAGTAAAGGAGAGAGAAATAATCACTATCAGGACACCATTGTTGTGTCATTGAGAGTATTAAGAGTTGTCAGTAGTGAGTGCAACCATTGAAGTCTGAGGATGTAGCATAACTTTTCCAGGAATGGCTAGGGGTGGAGTTATAGGGATGAAGCTGTAAGTGGTAGTTAGGGCGTAGGCACATTTCTAAATTTAACTGCGGTGCACACCACAAACTTTAGGTGGTCCTAAAATGCTTTCCAGTGAAGAGGCTTTAATTTGAATTGTTGTGCTTCTACATATACATACTGTACATGTCTGTCTTTAGTAAATGATGAAGTTTTAACAATAACAGTTTCCTATTCACTTCAGTGTTAATGAGACTAACACAGTACACTACAACAAGATGATAGTAACTGATTCAAGCTTTACTCTGAATACTGGTTTAGGAAACCGACTTAAGGAAGTTATCCTATTAGAGTCTAATCTTATTCAATCAACGCTGATGCAAATCAATCCAATCAAGTGCATCCTTAACACAGCCCTCAGGCATCTACAGTAAGCACACCGTTGGCTAATAAGAGTATATGAACTACATCATTGCTAAGGAAATCAGAACTGGCAAAATACAAAGTTGGCATTCACTTGAGCAACTCATGTTTCTCATCATTTTAATTTGCAACATCCTCTTGCAGAATAACTCATGACCGGAGCGTGAGGAACTCATTCAAAACTAGCCCTCTAATTAACAATTTTATGGCACAACTAGATAAATTGCCCCTCGGGGCACAGGTCTCCACCAGGGCAGGTCAGGCTGTGGCCTCCTGGTGGCGCTATGATAGGGCAATGTGAAAAGGGTGCCATTTCTTCTTACGCCTTGGATGGCAATTGGATGATTTGAGGCATTTTGTTCCAAAAATGTGTTTTGCAAAAATCCACCTGCACTATAACCAGCTCAGTGGCCTTGTGGTTAGTGTCCGCCCTGAGACTGGGAGGTCGGGGTTCAATCCCCGGCCGGGTCATACCAAAGACTCTAAAAATGGGACCCAGTGCCTCCCTGCTTGACACTCAGCATCAAGGGTTGAATTGGGGGTAAGTCCCTGCGACATACTAGCGTCATGTCCAGGGGGTGTACTTGTACATCAAGCTGCCTCACGCTACAGAAACAGGAGATAGGCTCCTGCCCTATGGGCCTCATGGCTCGGCTACTTACTTACTTATTATTATTATTATTATTATTATTACTTACTTTACTATAACAGGCCAATGTGAAAAGGGTGGGATATATTCCTCAGCCTAGTAGAAAAGTCTGTGAAAGATTTCACGTAAATTGCATGCTGCAATCTGGAGGAGTAATATAAAAAAATGTGTTTTACAAAAGTCGGCCTCCTGGTGGTGCTATAACAGGCCGTTCATCGGACACCAGGGAGTGTGTGTGCAAAATGTGGCATCGACCGGGTTAACGGTGCCGGAGATTAGCTGTTAACAGACGGACGCACACACAATCCTGCAAACTTTGAAAGCCAATGTTAGCCAATTAGGATGGAATATGAAATATCCGACAGATCCGTCTTGAACACATGACTCTAGAGATACTGTGTAACGAATTGCGGGATTTCTGGACAGAATCTGGAGGAGTAATATAAAAAAAAGGTTTTACAAAAGTCGGCCTCCTGGTGGCGCTATAACAGGCCGTTTGGCATTGAACGGAGTGCAAAACATACTCTCTCCCCATGCCTTTGGCCTGGTGGAGACGAAATAAGAGGCATACGGGTATGCCTCTTTTTTAAATAGCATCAAAAGTAGCAGATCTTCAAGCTCAAAATGGCAGATGGAGCTTGCAGATCTGCTACTACATTAGGAAGGAGGGCCGACTCACCCTGAATGGGAAGCGAAGTGGCCGGTGGTAGGGTTGAAAGCCTACCGGCCCGCCCTGCTGCAGAATGGCCTGGTGAGCGGCATGGAGACCCTCCCCTACAGCAGGCGCGGGGTTGTTATTGTTGTTGTTATGGTGACCTGCGGCGGGGTTGTTGTTGTTGTTGTTGACGGGCTGATTAGGGTCGTTGTCTTCCTGCTCCCCCAGGAGGTAAGAGTGGAGGTCTCTGCATAGTTTACAACAACACATAAATGCGGTTAGTTGACTCAGTTATGTTAATTAGGACCCACATTAGAGACACACCAGTGAGCCTCTAGGCTTCCTGAGGCCCTGAACAAAGCAAATACAATATCAAATATATATACAATATAAAGCAATCAAAAAAAATGAACACAGAAAGACAAATTAATATTATAATAATTATAGAATCAAATCAAAATGTCCAGTCAAATTAAACAAATACATAAATGAGTCACTTGGCAAGATATATATTTTATTAATTATTATTATTTTATGGATTGTAGATTAGATGTTTTTGGAAAGAGAATTTCAGAGTGCTATTGACCTGAACGGCTGAACCAGTGAATATAGAGGACGATTAGGACGATCATCACTCAATAGACAGACAGTGGGGAGGAATAATCCAGTACTTCACAGACGCATGACAATCCAATGCTAACAACTATCAAAGTTCTGGAACACACACATGCAACTGGTCCTGGTAGTGGTGCAAATAGTTTACTAATAGTGTAGTCCTAAAGAAAAATATAAATGTATGCCATGCAGCCATACTGTGTATAAGCATTGGGCTGATCAGTGATCTTGAACTTGGACTACCGGTAATTGGAAAAATAAATACTACCCTCAATTCATCTAACAAATCTGGATTAAAATGAATGTTGACGGATAGACAGATGGCGATAATTACAATGCATTGCACGTGCTCCGCTGGACACAGATGTAAAATAAAGTTGAGCGATTTTACATCATAAAAGTGAAGCACTGTAGGCATTCTGATAGATGTACTACTGTGGAGCATCCTGACACCCTTTACATCAGGTCTCATCTCTTGTTGAGGGGCACTAGCCCCACCTATTCCCAGCTTTGAGGGTTTGGTTTGTGTGAACACAAACATTGGCTGATGATTGGCTGATCACCCCATAGCGATGATTTGAGTGAGGGCAGAAAAGTGAAGACGCCAAAAGTGATTGACCGGAATTACATTTGTGATGATTTGATTGGCTGAGCACGGAATGTGATGTATGATATGTATGATGATGTATGATGATAAGAGCGCCCCTCACTTCACACAAGTTTATTGTAATAACAAATAAAAACTGAAAAAAGTGTTTATCTGCCTTCAAGACAATAGCTATTCTGGGGAGATGGAGTAATTAAATATTTTACAATATCCTACAATGCTTTTTTGTTTGTTGTCAATACAGTAAAGCTACAGAAACTAATAGATGGGAAATGCAGTCACTTGGGAAAACATCAAGTCTTATTATTGTATTCTGCAATTCTGTACATAATGTAGAAATGATTGACTTACAGTAGAAATCCTGCGCTGACTGTCCAGGCCCTCACCAGGCCTTTGAGCCACTGCCGGGTGTGACCCTGTTCCAACAGAGCCGGCAACACCACCTGGAGTAACAGCAGTTCCAGAGACAGCTCACTGACTGGGGCATCACTGGAGAGAGATAAGGAGAGATGTGGTCAAAGAAAAAGAGACGGCTAGCTCAGTGATTAGGCCATTTACTAGGAATATAATGCTCTCTCAGTTGAAACGATGTGAGACTTGGATTTACATTAATGTGAGGTTACACTGAGAGTCTGAGACAGCAACACATCACTGTGTTGCCCCTTTCCTCTCTTTCCTGTTCAGAGAGGAAAGAAGAGACAAGCCTGGGGAAAGATGTGTATCTCATAAACATTAACCGCACTGGTGGTGGGGTGGGGAGTGGTTCACGGCTTGGGGGGTACCACTGATGGGGAAAGAGGAAGAGGCGTTCAGGTTTAAAATACAACACCGATGCCTTGCCTTTCTGGAGTGTTAAAGACAATAAAGTGAGAGCAGTGGATCATTAACACTAGCCTGGCTAATAAGCCAGACCGAATCAGCAGTTGGCAAAAAAAAATTGCCTGCCGGCGGATTACGGTCTGGAGAGGCTCAATTGTACGCCCATTTCCTACACCAGAGAACTGGTGTGGCCAATCGGGACACGGTATGCAATATGGGCGGGCTTTGGTACAGTGATGTTCAATGCTTGAGACCTTTGACTGACAGTAGCTCTGACCAATTGCGTCAAAGAGAAAATGTTTGAACCCGCCCCCCCGGGAAACAAGATCCATACACAGCATCTCCAGACTCAAATACCACAGGACAGTGTGATTTGAGTCTGGCTTATTAGCCAGGCTACATTAACACCACATCAATAGAGGGTATGCGCGTGACATCATCATCATACCAGGAAGTTATGCGGGAAAGCCTACTGAGTGGCAAAAAACTAATTTCTGGCCTTGACAGCCAATACATCCAAACAAAAAATTACTGATTACTTGATTGCATGAAATTACTTTAAAGGAGCATTCAGTGATTTGGAAAACCACCCAGTCCGCCCCGGTAACAAAATGTGCACATGCACACTCTACAGTGGGGGAAGTGCAACAGGCCAACAGCATGTGCACCAAGGCCCACCCCCACTCGATCATGATTGGAGGAAGGCCCCTCTCATCCTGATTGGATGAACTCTTTGCCACCCGCCACCAAAACTGAAACTAGGGTTTTTTTTACCCCAGGGGCTCACTGGGGACAGGGAGGAAGTCCTTATATGGTCAGCACCCTCTATAGTAGGGAGGATTATCCAGAAAAAAAGAAAAAATAAGTGATATTTAAATTAAGTCAAATCACTCAATATACCTTTAAACAACATTAAATTCCCTTTGTCACTCACTTTGCCACTCAATCTGCCATTCACTTTATGCATGCGCATACCCTCTATTAAATGGTAGAAAAAAATGGCAGAGCATGACTTTGTAAGGAGGAAAGGTGACAATGATTATTATCAAAGAAGAGATAACATAACACAGGAGGCAAGGGCTTCAGCTCGCTCCACTGCTAATCCTACCCTGACCAAGCTTCCGTGCTACTGGGTAGGGCTTGGTGTACAGCAGAATTAATCAGTGATATAGAATAGAATAGGCAAGGCGGTCATCTTGTTCTGAGGAAGCGAGCCTCTACGCTAGCTTTATTAGCTACATGCATGATGTTAGTGTGACAAAGGTCACCAATACTACCAAAGATTCCGTATAATGGGGTGAGGCTTTTTAATGCACAACTACTGACTAAGGGAGCCTAGCCTCTATGCTAGCAAGCTTTGTTGGCTACCTGTAGAGCATGACGTTGTAAGGGAGGAAGGTGGGCATCAGCACTTTAATGAGCCGAATTGGGAGCCACAGCATGAGAAGCACGATGGAACCGAACACAACCACGGAGAGGATGAAGCGTCTCAGATGCCTGTAGATGGGCAGGTGGATCATCTCCTGAACCGGGTTGAAATCGGGGTCGTTGAGGTTTCGCAGAAACCACAGCACTCCGGGCCTCAGCACCTTAAGGGAGATGGAGGGACGGGAAAAGAGAGCCGAAGTAAGCGTCATAAATGGGAGAATGGCAGTAGTGTGGTATTCAATGATTTACACTTCAATGGTGATGTGATTGTATTATCCTCAACTGAATGTGCGACCAGTGCCAGTACCTGTAGTCAATAAAGAATCCATAATGTGTGTTAATACATTTATCTTCCACAACAAAAAAGAAACACCAGGAGAGCTATTATTATCCCCTCTTCTCCCAATTAAGTTGTCAAGCCAATTCCCTAATCATCTTATAATTATCTTTAATGTAGTCCCCTGTTGCTGCTAACCCCCCCACTGGTTGGTTCACCAGGGAGGGTGTAGACGAGAACGTTTCAACTGTGATACACCGACGCCACTAATTAAGTGAGGAGTTTGTCCTCCTGGTGAAACTCCTCACTCGATTAGTGGACCGGTGGCGTCACGTGTATTAACTTGTTATACAAGATAACTTGTTAACTTATTATATGTTAAGTCTTTCCTAAAGTGGGTTCTGGGGACACCTAGGGATCGTTGATGGGGTTTCAGGGGGTCCCCAGCTTCATTATTGAACCAAATAGACCCTTACAGGTCTGTAACTCTTAGAGTGAACAAATTACATTTGTACCCTCTCAAGAATTAAAATCAGGATTTGACAGTGTAGATTGGCGTCTCAGAGATAGTACAGAAAAGCTTTCGCACACCTAGAGTAGAGGATTAGGAACAGGTGCGTAGGCAAGTGCACATCAATAATAAAATAGAAAAATACGCCCGCACACTGTAGATCTGCTCGGTACAAGAGGACAAATGTATTATGCGGGCAACGTGTCGGTCCCTATGGACCTTCTTGAGGCACGCCTGAATTTTTGAGTGGTGCAACCACTCCAAGGAACAGCAATGTCCGTGTTAACCTATGTGACTATGCCAAGGAACAGCAATGTCCGTGTTAACCTATGTGACTATGTGTAGCAGTAGGGGCAAAAGTGGCGCTGTTGTGCCAGAAACAGAGAGAGAGAGATAGTGCTGCACTGTTGCCTGCTAATGAGAGAGAGAGAGAGAGAGAGAGAGGGGGTGAGGGGGAGAGGGGAACTAAAATGTTTGAGAGCCACTGCTGTAGGAGTCGCTAGTGCAGCGTGTCACACATGGCACTCCCTAGCCTGGCTAATAAGCCAGACCGAATCAGCCGTTGGCAAAAGAAAAATAGCCTGGACAGTGTGATTTGAGTCTGGCTTATTAGCCAGGCTAGGCACTCCCCACCATGCTTCTCTCCCACGAACACGGGCAACTGTGTTCGTCGAAACACCTGGCCCAGCTGGACGCACCAGGGACTTCAAAGCCATAGTCTCTGCGGTGGTGGGCAGGAACTTTACCCCATCGTGCCACCTGGACGCCTCAGCAGGGCTATGTTTGGAATCAGGTTCTCACCTCTCTGAGGAGGAGGATGAATGAGGCGAAGTAGAACACATAGACCATTCCCACAAGCCAGTGTAGGAACATAGTGGTGCCTGGTGCCGATTTAAAACTCATCTCTCGGTCCTTCAACGAGGCGTCGAACATCTCCTGCAGAAGGATTGATTGATTGATTGAAAAATGTATTAACAGTTTGCAGAATTACAGTACATTTCAAGCACAAACTCAATACAAAGGCTGTTAACTGTGAGTGGACGACCCAATTAAGCATTACACTTGTTTCCAATAGGGTCCACCATGTTCAAATCATCAAAAACATTTAGAGACGTACAAATAGACACTTCTATATAGACAAAGGACAGAACAGGAATTCATCATAAAGGAGGTAAAAAGGGAAAAGAAACATATACAGTGAGGGAAAAAAAGGGGTGGGCGGTGGGGGGGATTCACGTTCAGCTCCGTTAATTTGTTTGTTTTCCTTGGAGGAGCTGCGTTGGGTCCCCAAGTCGGCTCCGTGGCCGTACCTTGAGTTGGCTAAACCCACTGTACATTGAAAAGTGTGGTGGAACAGTAACATGAGAGCAGCTTGGGGTTTTTACAGATGGAAAGAAATTATGTACATGCAAGAGTGACAGTATAACGTTGCTGCTGTCGGGCGGAAACCTTATAGGTCAACGTCCAAAACGGTTACTTTTCAAGAAATAGACAAAATAACCTGTGTTCCAATATATCCAAAGTAGTTATTATTTAGTCACACACTCTTGCTGAAAGTCATTGGTACAATATTGATTTAAAAAAGCGAAAAGTGTGAGTTGTGGAGGAGTCTTACTAGAGAGCAGATGTCAAGCCACCAGCCACAGATGAGTGGGAACACACCAATCTCCACCACAACCAGCAGAGAGACCTAGAACAGAGGCACAGCCGATCCTCATTAACACTACAGCAGCTTATGTTATGTTTATTTATTTGACATGAACATCACAATCACATTGGATGGACAAGACACACTGCTTACAGTGTATTAGCACGAGTGCTGGTGTTCAACACCTGTCCACAGGAGGCTTTTCTAAAATAGAACACTATATAGTCTAAAACCTGATCAAGTACCCCACACACACACACACACACACACACACACACACACACACACACACACACACACACACACACACACACACACACACACACACACACACACACACACACACACACACACACACACACACACACACACACACACACACACACACACACACACACACACACACACACACACACACACACACACACACACACACACACTTCATGAAATACATTGTAAAGTACCCCTAAAATACTACAGTATACTATGTGTAGACAACCACCTCTCCTCCGATACACATTCTGCTTTTTTGTTTTAGAAACAAGAGGCTGGCCACATAAAATGCTAAATGCTCGAGCTGTCAGTGGACGAGAAACCAATGCCAGTGTATCCTGTGCACTAAGGGAAATGGTGACAGTTGGGGTTTATACTGTACCTGCTAGCACTATAATTAAATCTGCCTAATTTACAAACACATACTGTACAAACTCAAACCACTATCGAGTCCCACATACAACCTTGTTGACAACCCTCCAAGACACTAAAACCAGTGCATGTTTGCAGTGCTTATGCAAAGAACACAGATACGGAAAAAGAGTTACCTTGACAACGATGTAGCAGACTCCCAGGAGACGTCGTGAACGCTGGAACCTGACCAATGCAGCCAGACCCTAACACATAGCTGTCAAGGTTCAATATCACACCAACTCAACTCTAAAACTACATACATTATGAAATTCATCTTCAAGTAACCTGGTAAGACACAGCCCACGTAGGCAGCTTACAGTTTGTCAAATTATGTCTGCCTGCTTGTGCATATAAAAATGTATGAAATGGATATTTCCATTCATATGCAACTCCGTGCCTACATGTTAAACACAGAAGACAAATTAATGAATCTATGGGGGCCTTTGTGACATGATCATTTTATATGAAGATGTGTTGGTGATATGGTATTGATTGATTGGGTGATTGATTGAATACAGTGGTACAGTTGTACAATAAAGCTGAAAATATTAAAACAAAAAGCCCTGGCAGCTTGTTTCCATTGTGGTCCTCATCAAGGTATCAGTAGTAATAAGCAAGCAATACGCTAATCAAGACTAGAAATGCCCTAAAGAAGAGCGACCTTTAAAATGTGCACAAGGCAAAGGATACATGACAGAGAATAAGAGTCATAGCCAGTAGTATGTAGCCCACTATGGTTGTGATCAAGCCCTCAAAATGGGAAGCCTGGACCTAAGGACAAGAAGTCACAGACAAATCAAGGAACAATTATTTAGCATAGCTCCATGGTTTTTGGATGTAATGAATTGTTTTGACTGACATGATGTAAATACGTTACTTACATGTTCCTCAAAGCCAAGTCCAACGACAGAGAAGTGCCCAATGTGGTAAGGACAGAACGCTGAAAGAGGAAGTATAATAAGATAATACGTAATGCATTTAACCTGCATCATGAGCCTAGTACCTATACTTAATATAAATTATTATATGCAGTTCCATTCTTTTTTAAATTCTCCTTTATTTAAAGCTGCAGTGCAGTCCATGAGTTTCATGTCCTAACCAGGATTTGAACCTGTGTTTCCCACACATGATACCAGGGGCAATGCATGTACTGTAGGAGCTTCAGGCAGTACTATTTGACAACCAATAGGGGTCAAGCCAGGAGATGAAAGTAGACACAAACTCTTGGCTTCAGTCCCACAAACCTTATTAACGGACGAGAGAGAATAAAATGGCTTTGATTTCTAATTCTCTCTCGTGCATCAATAGTTCAGTTCAGTTTGTGGCACTGAAGCTAAGATTGTGACTACTTTCATCTCCTCCTAGTTCTGCTCCCGCAGCCGGCACCTCAAAAGGTTTGGTGCACTCCTCTGAACTTCAGTTATTATTGTATTAACATACTCATACAAATGAGTTAAAATATTATTGTATTCATTAAACTTTTGGTGTTAGCATTATGCTATGCTTTAGCTATTGAAAAATAGCAGATCTACAAGCTCATAGCTTGTAGTGGCGCGCTATGATCTTGTAGGTCTGCTATTTTTGAACAATCGAAGAACGGCTGACATAGAAACATAGCTTTTTCAGAAAACTGTCAGGATGTAGAAGACATTTTTAGAATCTGATCTCAGGTCAAAATGGGTTAAAATAAGTCAGGAATGCATATTTTACCAGGTGAGCCATTGTGTGGTTATTCACAACATGTGTAATTGTTAGGGTTATTTATCATAGATGCTATTTTATAATATCATAAATAACATTATAGTACCAAATTGTGATTATCTTCACACAGTTTGATTTTAATCTACTCACCAAAGACCAGGATGAAGAGTGTGTTTAGAGACACCACCCAAAACACATGCTCCTAGAAAATGACAAAACACAAAATCATCAGCCGACTGTCTTTCAAATCCCAGACATACTTCCAAGCAATTGTTCCAAGACATCGGATAATACTGTAGGCTTACGTCAACTTACCAGGAAGACCAGAGATCCATCCAGACCAAGCATCTGGGAGAAGGCGTAGAATGACATGACGTTTTAATGAAATAGCTCTAGGTATATAGCAGGACTATATTAGTACTGTAGTGTACAGAATGTGAACTTATGCAATTAAGTGTAGGGGGATGTCAAATCAGTGATATCAATATTATTGATACTAAATTGATATTGTTGTCCAGACTTACCCTCTCCCAGGTCAACTCTTCGGCTGCTCTATCCCACTCCAGAGCATTCCAATTCATGTCATCTACAAATAGGGATTCAGGCTGATTTATACTTTGCCATATGACTGTTTTTTTTGTGCCTTCAAAGTGATTTCCTCAAGGTCACAAAAACTCCAATAGCCCTACATTGTTAACAAGACTTCACCAGTAATATCTCTCTGACAAAAGAGAGCAATTTGTGATCCAAATTCATTGAGGTAAATCAATCCTGTCCTGTTTAACAATGTAGTGGAAAACAATTGCTGGAACTGCAAACTCATGAGGGGTGAAACAATGTGACAAATTTCCAGAATACAACCCCTGTGATATTTACAAAAAAGGAATACTTAAAGTATAGCCCCTCTGTAAACAGTGTTGTAGATTATTGCAACTCCCTCTACACCGGAATTAGCCAGTCATTCTTATCCTGTCTCCATCTGGTGCTAAACGCGGCTGCCAGACTCCTGACTGGCACCAGGAGGAGAGATCATATCACCCCTGTCCTGGCCTCTCTTCACTGGCTGCCGGTTCGGTTCAGAATTCAATTCAAAACCCTTCTTTTTACATACAAAGCATTAAACGGACTGGCCCCCTCATACATCTCTGACCTCCTATCATATCCCTCCTCCATTAGGACCCTCAGGTCAGCAGACAGACGACTCCTAGAAATTCCAGCGACAAAGAAGAGGCTCAGGGGCGACCGTGCCTTTGCTGTCGCAGCTCCCACATTATAGAACAGCATTCCTCTTGCTGTCAGATCTGCCCCCTCCGTTGAGAGCTTTAAGTCCAGGCTAAAAACATTCCTATATTCACAAGCCTTTCAGTCCCCCTGATGCTCTTGCACGTTTATAAATAGGATATGATTGCCTTGTTGCTTTTAAACTGCCCTTACAGTAACTTTTTTTTTTCCTACTGTACCATATGCATTGTTTTTATTGCTTTATTTTACACGGGTGTATTGAATTAATGACCTGGTTGGCACTAAAAACTGTGATTGAATACAACATCTCTCCAACCTTGCGCTCCATTGTTAGCGTCTGCATCTTCAGCAGCAGCCCCATCCTCTATCTCCACATCCTCTTCATTGTTCAGTTCAGCGTCGTCGCCCTGGTCCGGGGGCGCATCAGGGGGCTCTGGTTCTGCCTCATTCTGGGCCGGGAGGTCAGCTGGGGCCGGCTGGGCCACAGGGGGCTCATTAGCTGCTCCGTGACCTGCACCGTGTGCCTGGAGTCAGCGAACATTATAAGTCAGTTTCCAGGAACATCAGAGAGGGAGGTGTTTGTATGGGTGTGAATGTGAGTGTGAGAACAAAAGTGAGACGCTGAGTGAAGACATAGATTTTGCAGTAAGTGACTCCATATAGACTGCAGGACATTTCACAATATTTTTATGTAGATAAATGTTGTAAGAGCCTATCGGTGAAAGCTATGGTGCTACAAAGAAAATGTAGTGTGACACCTGCAAGTGTGCAGCAGTCATTTTTTTAAAGCCCTGGAATGATTCACTTAACCTCTCCTTCTACTTGACCTCAACTTATCCTTAGAACGTTTCAGATTCTATGGAACCTGTCCACAAATTGGAATTGCTAAACAAACACAGGAAAAACATTGATGGATGGGTGATCTTCAGTGCGAGTGCATTTGACCTCGTGGGCTTGTGCAGCCACGTTGGGCGGCGGCGGCTGTTGCTGCTCTAGCCACTGGGGGGCGCCGCCATGGACGATCTGTTCTCGGAGCCACACCAGGCTAATGAATGCACACAAAGTGCAGGTGACCACGAAGCAGCCCTGCAGACAGTCCGCCAGCAGGTTTTCTCTAAAACATCAAATGCACATGCAAGCATATACACAAGTAAGTATACATGAGAGGGAATTTTGAGTGTGCCTGTAGCGAGCATGCTTTCAGGAGTCGAAGAGAACTAGTTGAAATGTCCTGTAAGTTATGCAGGCGTTGTTGGAAAGTAAATTACGTTGATTTGTCTTCAATTTGACCATGGTGCTTTTTCACCTTCACATAAGTTAACCACTTCAACACAGAATTATTTGTTGTACGTCAAGTGAAAATAGCAATCAAATAAGAAATAGGCGATCCGGGTTTAAAAAGAAAAGAGGGAACAGCCTTTATTATACCAACATGTTTGGACCTCACTCCACCAGGGAGGACAGTGGAAATAGCCAATCACACAAGCTTATATATATATCTTCTATTTTCACCAGATATTTGTCTATTTTCACCTATAATGACATGCCCAGTGCAGGGTTTCTAGGGTTCATGTGGTCCAACGACAGATATTACTAAAGTACAGTAGTTTGATCATCACTCACGTGGAAAGCATGTCCAATGGCAGTGTCAGAAGTGAGCTCACAGAGCCAGTAAACAGACACTTGTAGATGCGACCTGTGATGAAACAAAAACGTTGTCGTCATGTAACAACCTATGAAATGTAATCCTCACTGCCCGTTTGAATTCTATACAATGACCTCCAGGTGAGCACAAGACACAAAACTTTATACAACAGAGTTGCAATAGATATGCGAAATATGAGCTTTATTTTCAAAAGAAGACCCTGACACACTGTAAGCACCATATGCGCTCGTCAATCAAATTCACCGATTGTCTACAATGACTGCGGCCACAAATGAGGCGTCAACTGGACACGCCAAAACCTGTTGACGTGTCTTCAGTTTAGGGGTGGGCGATATGGTGATAAATATCGTTGAGACGTATACAATGTCTCCACGATATGCCTTTTCAGAGATATCGTATACATCGTGATACAGTGAATGCACATTCTATGATTTGCAGTTCTATATCTTAATTTATACTTCTGTAGAATGACGGTTTCGTTCACAAAATAATACGTATTTTGGCCTAAAGTTACTCCTTTTTCTTCTAGTTGTTGTTACCCTGGCTGTAGGTGGTTGTACTGTTAAGTAACTTGAAAAATAACCATACAAATACTGCGATGTTATATTTTTCCATATCGCCCACCCCTAGCTCAGTTCTAATTTGACATGCGGCACAGACCAGAGAAAGGAGAAGAGGTGTGAATGGAGTACAGTCCAACGCACATGCTTGCATGTGCGTTATGGTACGTATCTCGTTAAATTCGAGTCAATGTGATGCAGTTCAAATCAATAATAATTGCGGTGCAGCCTGCACTATACTTATATGCAACAAGACACGAACAAGACGAGTGCTACAGTGGACTGTTTTCTGAGTGCTGTGCCGGTGCGGAATCAAGCTACAGCGAGCAATGAGGGACAATACAGATGGTTCAATATAAAAGGCAAAGCAACAATATATTAAAAAGCTGATTATATCAACAATTTTACGTTGTCAGGCTTCCAAGTTGCCTAACTTGCCACGGGTCAATGTCGCCTGCAGTATGTCAGGGCCTTAATGAGTCTAAAAGACCCACTAGCATCTGCTAGAGGGTAGAGATTGCGCAACAGCCCTTTGCTATCACTAGTAGGGCTACAAGTAAAAAAAACAAACATTACAAATGCATATTAATTAGCAATAGTGGCAGAATTAGGGGTGGACATACAATTGTATATTCATTGATGAAGTACTAGAAGGAATGGCGGCAAGGCCATGGGGTCACAAAATTAATAAGGCCCACCTGCAAGGGTGAGGGTCCTTCAAAGGGTTAGGGTTCACCACACTGCAAGTTTCAAGGCAAACCATTCCATTTTCAGAACTTTTGGTCTAATGGTGGCACTAGAGACCAACGTCTCCGAGTCTGTACTGCAGCATGAAGGTGCACTGCAAATTACAATGTAATCCATCCAATAATCTTGTTTGGGAGTAAAATATGATCGAGGTTATAATTTCTGGCCATGACAATCCAGTTTGTATTCAGTGTTGGATGGAAGGATGAACCGTGGGCCGACACAGCTATCCTAAATGAGGATTTACAAGATCCTGATAGAAAAATACAGTATGTGTTATAATAGCCAACCAAAGTGTGTAACTGGTTTTAATTTTAAGATTTTGATCAATGTAATCAATGTCATGTGTAATGTAAAAGAGGACTAAACCAGAATTATCTGGTGAATTCAGAGTTTTCACTTCAGACTATGCTGAAAATTGCACATGAGAAGGAAAGGGCCCGTTGTACTTCTGATGCGATGAGATGAGATGAGAATTACAACCATTGTGTTTGATGTTGTTTAAGATTGTCCTCCCAATGTTAATAAATGCAATAATGATTTTCAACAAACAGATGTGCTTATAACACATACTGTGGGACAATGTCAATTTATAGTAATTCTACCACTTTGCATAATTACTTACTACTTTGTAAGTGTTTGACAATTACACACTGAATTTACGTAACTATGTGGTGTTGTGTGTGTGTGTGTGTGTGTGTGAGAGAGTGTGAGTGTGTGTGAGTGTGCGTGTGCGTGTGTGCGTGTGTGTGTGCACTCACATGCAGTTAGAGGAACTACACCAAGCCATGCGAAAGCCACCAGTGTATAATGGAACCAGTAGCGTATCGCCGTGCCCACGCTGGTCAACAGGCCTGCACAGATGTCCTGTATGGGAAGACGGGACGGCATATCTGGGGAATAGACTGGGGGTAACAGATAAGACAGATGTAGAGGTCAATAACAGAGCCACAGCATCCTTATGTATTACCTTACATCAGGGGTGGGCAACTTTGACGATGCAGAGGGCCACTATATTTCCACACTCACTCCCTAGGGCCATATATTACTGTTGTGGCAAAAAATAGCCGATCTACAAGCTCAAAACGCGTCGCGCTGCGACACGTTTTGAGCTTGTAGATCGGCTATTTTTGCTATATTCGAATAATTGAAATCTTGAATTATTTTTTGCTATTTTTTAATTGGAATCCTGAAAATGAACATTTTCATGTAATTTCAAATGCCTTTAGTTATACTTGTGTTGAAGCAATGAGCTACTAATTTAGACTTGGCGTAATTAAAGCGGGTCATGTTTGCATGTTGTGGAATTGTAAACAGCTGAAATCAATATTATATCAGTATTCTGACATTAACCTGAGGGCCACATTAAGTGAAGGTGGGGGCCGCATGTGGCCCCCGGGCCACCAGTTGCCCATGAATGCCTTACATATACATATCCTTATGTATATACTTTAAAACTGCTGATCCAACAAGAACTATGATCTATTATAGAAGAAAACAGGTCAAGGATAGTACAGTACACTACACATGAAATAAATGAGTATAATGTGTTGTATAAGTAATGTCCCTCCGTAAAAATGCTATTAGAGTCCATAAGATCCCATGTGTTTTGAGGAAAGCTGACACTGTTTAATATGTTGAAGTAGTCTATCTATTCTGTTGATGGCAGAAGTACTTACTTGGTGTGAAAGCAAATCTGTGCTTGCATAATTCACAGTACTCCTTTCTGCTGTGTTTCAGCCACTGGACCAAACTGTAAAACAAACAACATGAACAAGGTTTTTCCGACAGTGCTTATTTCAGACACTATAATTATCCTCATCAAAATTCAATATACGGTAGAAACTTTGATGATCAAAGTCTTTATAATGTTCATAGATGTGTGTTTAAGACAGAGCTGACAGTTAATAGCTACTACTAGTACAACAAAATATGTATCCATTGTGCAAGACAAGCCCTTCATACGATGGCTAAACTTAGAGGAACGGCAATGAACGGCAATTTGCTCGCAGACAGTTGCAGTATCACCAACATCAGGATTATTTATATCCCAAAATTGCCAGTTGAAGTCACTCATTAAAGCACTGGCCCGGCCAATGTGCAAAGTTTTGTTTATTCTCACGCATTTATACGCAGATGCCCTCATCGGAAAAATAATGGCACAATTTGCATATTGTTCTGTTTCAAATCACTTTCTGAACATTTCAGTGTTCCAGACATTTCATTCACCTGAATGAACTCTATTCATGGAGTGTGAGTAAACCAGGTTTGGCTATACAATAAAGTGCTGCAGCAGACTGAAGCCACAGCCTATGACACAGCAGGTCTCAGAAAATAAAGTCAAGATATGATTAGCCTAAGGCGCGATCCATACTCCTATTTTAGAGCCGAATAAAAGTCGGTTCGGCTCTGTAGAGCCTACAATGTGATGGTCCCCCCGAACCTCATTTGAGGTTCGGGGGGGGGGGGGGGCAGGTACCGTCCTAAAGCTCTGTAGAGCCTACAATGTGATGGCCCCCCCGAACCTCATTTGAGGTTCAGGGGGGCAGGTACCGTCCTAAAGTCGGCTCTTCGGTGCTACTGAAAATTTCTGGCGAGCCGAAATCATTTCGGCACTACAGCGGTAAAATAGGAGTATAAGAATGATGACAGTCTCGGCTATGGTGAAGTTGGTGAACTTTTCAGGACGCACGCACGCACGCACACAGGCTGTGAGCATGTCGTAGGCCGATAATATTTCAGTCATAGTAACAGACACAAGATGATATCATGAGTTTCTGATCACAATCTGGTTAACCACCAAGAAAAACAAGACTTGTGGAAAAGTCTTTTACCCTCAGCAAGTCGGTCACTCGGTTGTAATAGTACCATGTTGTTGGCATATTATGACATAAGGCTAGGCTGTGGGATTAACAGCTGGGTTATGTGTAACGTAATGATTAGTCCCAGCTGTTTCCAAACACACTGACCAGGCAGTACAAAATAAACTGTGATAAAACCTACAGACTCCACAATTCTACTATTCAGATGCAACCCCCCCCCCCCCCCCCCCCTCCCCAAAAACCCTGGCCTCAACCTGTTGTTCAAAACTCTGTGGAGTTCATGAGCTAATATGGATTCAGCCACAGGTTCAACAAATGCCACAGAACAATCCAGGCCTGGCCTTTCTGCCCCCCCACCCCACACCCTAATGCTGCATTCACACTAGCCACGACAAAAGCTACAAAATGAGTAAACGACTGAGAAGTGCTATGCCATTATTCCGCCCGCCGTCGGTCCGACTGACCCCGTTATAACTAATCTAACCCTATTCCTAACCTTACAGTAAACTAATGGTCGGAATAATGGAATGTCGGAATTATGAGCGGACCCCCGACTGAGCGTGGCCAGCTACATTTCTCACCATTGAGTCGCCATTGAAGTGTTGCTCAAGACACATTGTGTATGAAAAGGTTAGTGTTAAAGAACTGGTTAACGACATGACTACGTTTTTCTTCCTTTTATAGAAAAGAGCAGGAATTTGGAGTGAAAATGGTGAAACAAAAACATTGATTGATTGACTGATTGATTGATTGCGTCATAGGAGCACTGAAAGAGTAGAAGACAGGTCGACCTTTTTGTAGAGCGTCACACCTGTCACACAGCGACAGCGGTTGTCAGCTCAAACATTCTATACGTCGTACTGTATATATACACACATATGTCTTCTGTTACACACCGGCTGTCAATGCAGCCATTATCACATACATTACCCTCAGTAACATGTCATAGGATTCACTGTCTACTTGACACTGTAGTAGATGAATGGTAGAGATGGTAGTGTGGTGTGGAAGATGGGCAGGGTCACAGTCAACAATGACTGTTTTATTTTATGGAGGAGACAAACTCACATACCATTCCTGATGGATGAATTTAATACTGCCAGTGCAGACGCATGGGTGATAGAGGGGTTTGTCCGGGGTCCCCTCCGAGCGGCACACACGACAAATATCCGCTGCACATATGAAAGTGAGGAAGATATATTTGAGATATAAAGACAGGTACCCATGGCACAGGGAGGATGGGGAAAACAGCATTGTTAGAGGCATCATGTTGAGAGAATATAAATTTGAACAACTTTCAGATAATAAGCGAATTGGATTGATGTATGATTAATTTGACTATTGTGGAAAGAGACTTAATACAAACTGGGCTCAGCTAGGAGCATGCCAAGTTGGGCTATTGCTGTCCACCTGACCACCATAACGTGGCAAATTGACACATACGTTTATATGCGCCCTGACGTGTTGACAACACATCACATCAGCTTCATTGAATGACAACATTATTCTTAGCAGTATGATCTCTTGTAGCTAAAAAACATTCACTATAGCCTTGGTTGATTGTTAGCTAGTAAGCTTGCTTAACCACTAGGAGGCCACCATAGCACCACCAGACTTGATTCTCTTTCAATGATGCAATTTGTACAGTCAGTTCATTTACCTTCCTCGGCGGTATCCATTATGCTCGCAATGTACCTTTTCCCCCAGTGGTATGCTCTACTGAGAACCCATCCTCACGTAATAATGTATAGCTGGCTAACAACGTTAAGCTTGCGAGAGATCAGAGTTTATCCTTGGGGTTCGGATGCATTGACAATCATAAAATGGTGTCCGTCCACACAGTTTTTAAGACCCAGCAACGCTGCTTTGCTTCTTCACGTCCGATCTTACAACCAATTTTTTGTGTTTACAAAAGGTTTTTTTTTATTATTATTATTATTTCTACGGTGACATTTCCACCAGAAACGTGGCTGACGTTACCATCCTCCTCTTTTTTTGCTCAATAGTGACTCTGTCTCTGACTCTGACAGACAAAATATGCTAACCTCGCTAGTTGTTGCCCAAGTCAGTGAGCCTTGCTACCCCACGGCCCACATCTCCTGTCACAACAGAACACTCCCATGTACGGCAGCGTTCAGGCCAAGCGCTACACACAAATTGGTGACCTATCGACTACTGTGACTCCAGAAGTCGCAATTGTAAAAGGCAAGAACATGAATATTTATTCGTTTCGGCAAATGCGCTCAGTTCACTGTAAAGAAAACAACAACAACAACAACAACATGTGATTGTTTTCTAGGTTGTAAAATGCAAGAACATGGATTTGATTTGATGGATTTATTTTTATAGGCTGACAGGAAATGGGGAGAGAAATGCAGTAAAGGCCGTCGGGATCGGGAGTCGAACCCGCGGCACACTGCCAGACTGGATTACCAGCCAAGGTGAGCTGACCGCTGAGCCACGGCCTTTATAGTTTTAATAATTTATATTATTTATTCGTTTCGGTAAATGCGCTCAGTTCACTGTAAAAAATAACAATTGATTGTTTCCTGGAGTCACAGAATTTGACAGATCACCGATTTCGGTGAAACGTTTAGTTTTACCATGAGTTTTACGGCAGGAAAACATCCGTGACTGTTGTCACGTGGTATACAGAAAATAATCAGATACCGGTCTGTCCACACTGGTAGGCTACACAGTCACACATGGATATTTTTTACTAACACAAGTTGTGACTATAACCAAAAAACAAACACATTGTTTGTTTACACAAACAAATAAACAAACAAACAAACAAATAAATAAATAAATAAATAAATAAATAAATAAATAAATAAATAAATAAATAAATAAATAAATAAATAAATAAATAAATAAATAAATAAATAAATAAATAAATAAATAAATAAATAAATAAATAAATAAATAAATAAATAAATAAATAAATCACACACACACACACACACACAATAGGTGCCCAGACTCGGTGGCCACTCTTCCTTTATCCTCACCATCCCTCCAGGTCTTTAGTAAATAAATAATTTCAGGTTGGGATGTAATGTAACACATTTTATCCAACCAGTTCAGGAGAGAGAACTCATACTTTTATTTTTTTAATCTTTAAGTGAGATATAGAAGTGACGAGGAAAACATGTTCTCTGTCTAAGTTAGCCCCGTAACACCCGGATATATTTCTACTTGCAAAAAAGAGATTTCAACCTTAATACTACTTTTTACTACTAGGACTTATCAGAGGAAATTATGTAAAAAATAAAAAAGGTGTTTTGCTAATTATTAAAATAATAATAATAAATTAATAATTTACATTTGGGGGATATCTTTCACAATAATAAATAAAACATGTTCTAGACATTCTAATGATCACAAAAAAAACATTACAGTTATTTGAATTACTTTTATCAGGGTTAAAGGTCAAAGGTCATAGGTTAAGAGTCCAGAGATTTTTAATTTGTGTGAATTTCAGCCTCTGTGGGGGGTATTTATATGCAATTATCATGACCAATGGCATTGCAATGGCATTGCAATGAACATCAATGATGACGTTTAGGTGAAAAAAGAACATAAAATAAATTAATTAATTAAAATATATTGTATTATTGCAACGCTGGGTGTTACAGGGTTAAAAGTTTCCTTAAAAGTTTATGTAGAGACTAGAGCAAGTATTTTTCTACCAGTTTTCCTTTATGTTTTTGAGACCATTGTTTTTGTGACCATGCAGTCAACCCTGAACAAAGGGCACAATTATGTTTCCTAAAGTACAGGGTACTTTAGAAAAAATAGCAGTTCACATTGGAACAGGAGCAATATAAAACTGAAGCTGATAAATGGGCTCTCTCTCCTGATTTGACGAAATTAGCCCAACTGAACATATTTTCCTGAAGAGCTGGAGAGACGGGAAGACCCCTGTTGCTGAACACTACTACCACAATATCTATCTTTAACTCTGCTCTGAGGTCCTTTTTAGGAGCTTCCGTGTCTATGTGTTCCGGTAGCTGTCATTGATTGATTGATAGACGCTTGATCCTACGTGTTTGTTAGCCTTGGATAGGCTTATATATTGAAGATTACAGCAGTAAATCTTATATTATACAGAATATACACCTTAAATAAATGTAATCAGAATTATATTATAAAATTCTAGCCGTATCTGGCTAGTATTTTTCACACAGCAAACTGTTAATAAGTAGTAAGTATCGGTATACAATCAATCAATCAATCAATCAATCAAAAAACTCTTGGTCACCCTCTGCTTGTACGGCTGAGTGGTCTTTTATTTGGAACAGACCATGGTCGGTAACAGACAGTCCACCACCAAGCTATTATTGGCCCCTTTCCATTGCACTGGCACAGCACGGCTCAAACTTCATTGTTTGCCTAAAGTTTCCAATTCCATTATGAGGTAGACAGTCCACCACCAAGCTATTATTGGCCCCTTTCCATTGCACTGGCACAGCACGGCTCAAACTTCATTGTTTGCCTAAAGTTTCCAATTCCATTATGAGGTAGACAGTCCACCACCAAGCTATTATTGGCCCCTTTCCATTGCACTGGCACAGCACGGCAAACCTTCATTGTTTGCCTAAAGTTTCCAATTCCATTATGAGGTTTGGTCAAGTTATAAGCAAGCTGAGCAGTTTAGGTCAAGTAGTTCTTTGCGCTTTGACAGTAAAATAATAATAACTTGGCTCTCAGCCTGAAAAAACTGGTTGAACTTTAGTTTTTTTCAACCAAGGTTCATGTTTTAGGGATTTTCGCTATTTTTGACAGGGGGGCTAAATATGTATTTTTTGACAAAATATTATGGCGATTTATTTTTTTATTATTTACTATAGTCCTACTAGACCTCAGGAAATGACATCTGACCACAGAAGATCACAGGATCTACTGAATGTGAAGGTAGCCTACTGGGGGGAAGCCACATTGTGTGTCATATAGGCTCAATATGTCAGTTTGACACATTCAGTAGATCTCGTGATCTTTTGTGGCCAGGTGTAAATTCTTGGTGTCTAGTAGGACTATAGTAAATAATAAAAATAATAAATCGTAAATACATATTACATAAATACACATTTAGCTGTCCCTAAAACGAAAGATAGCAGCAAATGAAAAAAATGTAACACTTCATCTTTTACTTTCTTTAATAACAACCTAAAACATGAACCATCTTCCAACAGGCTGGAATGGTTTTCATTGGATAAATAGACCTTCAATGTGATGAAACATTAAAAATAAATAAAAAAAAACATCCCATGAGATGCTCTCAGACTAGGTATCTCAAAACAATTGCGTGTATATCAGAATTATGACTTTGTGTCTCAAAACCTCAAAATAGTAGGCTTTCTGAAAATAAGGAGAAACTTGGTCAAAATAGGCTAATGACTGATTCTGCATTTACTAGCCTACACCAGTGTCGACAAAGCAACAGGCTACTGAGACTAGCCTACAAGACATTTCCTCAGGGAGGTCAGCGACATACAAATCGATGCGCGTGCCTGACACTGTCACTGCATGACGGATGTCAAAAAGTTGAGCTGGCTCCAACCTTTTTTCTGTGTTCCAATGACGCAGTGAAACATCAATCAATACATGTTTTCATTTAATTATTTCCACTCCCCTTCTCTCTCTCCACAATTCCTGGTATGTTCCAAAAAACACTCATTGCCCTTAACCAGTTCCCTGTGCTATGTAACAATACCCTTTTCATGTACACATGTGTGGCTTGAGAAATACTGAACACAACTCGGCATCAATGAATGTAGCTGACCATAAATGGTAAATGGTGCATTTATATAGCGCCTTTATCCAAGGCGCTTTACATAGATTGTGCATTATATTCACCCATTCACAGTCACACACACATTCATACACAGATTGCGGCGGAAGCCATGCAAGGTACCAACCAGCACATCGGGAGCAATTTGGGGTTCAGTGTCTTGCCCAAGGAGGCAAGGACACTTCGACATGTAGACAGGAGGAGCCAGGATTCGAACCGCCGACCCATGGATTATTGGACGACCTGCTCTACCTCTTGAGCCACAGTCGTCCATGCTTGGTTGTTTTGTAGCTTTTGTCCGTGCTAGTGTGAACACAGCATTATTAGTGTAGGAATAGGCTACTTAACTCAGTAGAAAGAGTGGCCCAATCCCAATCCACAACGGTCAAGAGGTGCACACACATCCACAAATTGCAACAGGTGCAGGATCCAACAGAATAACTAAGAAATGAAAGAGGAGATCCACACACCGTTTTAAAAGCTCCCAAAACAATCTATTGACAACAGAGCGGAAAACAATACAAAGTTTCGGCCTCAAGGGCCTTCGTCAGGTATACAATCCTAATCCACCCCTTGGCTTGGCCCTACCCCTAGTTTTTGTAGTTCCCTTGACTGGATAGCCCTTCAGGTCAGATGGAGCTACAGTGGCTACAAAAGGAAGAGATTGTTATGAACTGTGACCTCTTGACTCACCAAAGAGTCAAGAGGAGAGCTTAGGAGAGAGGACAACCTAATGTTCCATCAGTCAAAGGCAACAGAGAAACAAGAAATTATCACATAGTGATATTTGTCAGGTGAAAGAAACGCTGCCAGTGCCGTCTCTATAGGGGGGCATTGGGGGGCATTGTCCCCCCAGATAGGATTTTGTGCCCCTCCAGTCCAGATTGGCCAGTAGTACCCTACCCTACCAATATTTTAATGTTTTACAAATGTTAAATCTATAAGTTCTCCATGATTATTGCAGAGTTGGGTGTAACTAGTAACGGAGTAATTAGTTACTGTAATCACACTACTTTGGTCGGTAACGAGTAATGTAACGACACTACTCCTCCAAATTGGTAATCACATTACAGTTACTGGTCTGGTCACTTTGGAAGTTACTAGTTACTTGTGTCCTGCATGCTGCATGCTTTCAGCAGTGTTGCGTTGGAGAATAATGCACACAACTAAGGAGATGAGTTGAACAGGTATACTGTGAGCTGAAAAGGTGCGCCGGCCCGGCAACGCACTATGCACATTACAAACCAGTGTCAGCAGCAGCAGCAACAACACACAAGACAACACATTGGTTGCGGAGCGGTCTTGATACCGGAAGGTCGCCAGTTCGAATCAGCGGTCCGACACGTTAAAATTACCACCGCTGAAGTGCCCTTGAACAAGGCATTGAACCACTACGATGAAATGTTCTATGAGCAGGGCCTGGCTGGAAACAAGTTCTTGAGCTTAGCCCAGATACCCTGGGTAAATATAGTAATCATTTCATTTCATTTCATTTCATTTCCTTACGGCCGCAGGCACACTTTTCGTTACTGTCGTAACAACATGGGGAAAGTTAATATTTGCCTATCAATCAATCAAACCACCCCTCTGGTGGTTTGTCTTATGGGGCATCCCCCCACTTCCAAAAACACTGCGTAGACCTACGTAGTATAGCTACAATACTAATAATAATAAGGGAGTGGTTGCAAAGGGTATCTTTGAAAAACAAAGAAAAGGTTCCAGTGCACTGCACTGTCAGACACAAAGGCAGCAAGTCGCCTTTGTTTTAAATGCAAGTCCACAAAACCGGTGTCAACTATATCTGCGATGCTAATTGGCGCCCAGTCAAAACTTTTATCCACACTACACGCCTGTTCTCTCAAGGTACTTGGATACTTTGTATCCAAGGTAGAATGTCCCCCCCAACCCCCCCCCCCCAATAAAATAAAAAGCAATTGGGTCATAACTGTACATTTAACTGTAAAATGTATTGTTTTGATTTCACAAGTTTAATCCACTCATTTTATTAAACTGAAAAACAATGTTAATGTGAATTTTATAATGAGTTTTGCAATTCTAGCCTATTATATGCAGATCATTTGTTGACCGGTCTCCTATGAGTCTCTTATTGACTGATGACCCGGTCATCAAATTATTGGCTCAGGAATGTGACAAAAACAAAAACATTCAATGCGTCATGGGCTGTGTAATTGATTGAAAATAAGTAATTTTTTGGGTGAAATACTCCTTTAACCAACACATATGTTCTGACTGATTAATCACATTGAAAAGCAAAATGTTTTAATCAAAAATAAATGTTTGTCATGTGGAGGAATGTTGATTTGCAAATGTACTGACACACGTGCACGCACGCGTGCGCGCGCGCACACACACACACACACACACACACACACACACACACACACTGTCGCCTAAGGGTTTAAAACGTTAGTTGAATTTGTAATGTAATAAATAACATATCTCTCTGTGTATCAATGAAATCATTCAACATTCAAACATTTCGCCGTGGCTTAGATGGTTAAAGCGCCTGTCTAGTAAACAGGAGATCCTGGGTTCGAATCCCTGCGGTGCCTTTTGAGATGCACTGTCTGCAGTGACACGCAAGTCCAAGCATGCGTGGGTGGTGTTGGCGTCATTGCAAACAACATGGCTATTCTGGCTTTCTCAAGCATTTTCGGAACGAATTACCGGAAGAAATGTGATTGGGGGTGTGCATTGTAAAGGGGGCGTGGTCTAGGCCATTAATATAAACGGTCTTTCTGAGCATACCTTTACCTTGTGCTCTTGAAGTCTTCAATACAGCTTTCCTCATCCTCACACAGAAACTGTAAGGTAAGTTTTAGATCTGAACATTTGCAAATAGTAGATGGACAAATCTCTTACAGGCTTTGGTTTTTGATATAATTGTAACAGGTCTGTCTCGTTTTTCTTCTTTTTTCTATTTGCGGCTGCCTTTTATTATAGATTTTTTAAACTATTCTTCTACACCGTACTCTCTTTTTAAAAATATTTCAATTCTACTTCTTTAGTTTTTACATTATTCAAATATACTTTTATATTGTAAGAAGGATAAATCTACTGCTTGTTTTTTAGAGTACACATTACAGTCCACTGTAATTTGTACTGTGGACCCTAATAAAAAGGCAATTGCTCCGGTGCCTCCTCTGTTGCCATTTTCCTTCTCCTATGATGCACCACCGGACCTGCTGGGCGGGGGACAGAGGTCCTCAGCACCCCCTGGTCAAAACGACTTCCCGCGGCTATCTCTGATATTTTGTAGTGTTGTTTCTTTTGAGAGGTCTACTCTGTAGTATTGATTTTAGTGACAATGAGGTGTTAGGGAACCTGGCTGGAAACAAAGCTTCCCCCTGCAGCTTTTCACATGAGTTTGTATTGATTGGCACAAAACTCTTTGCCTATATACACTACACAGTATGGTTATTGTGCATAAGGGCAGAAGCTGAGCTTGGCTGCAACTTGCATAATAAAGAACACAAGAATGTCACTGTCATCACACTTGATGACTCTTGTGTGTCTCTTGGCAAAGTGGATGGCATGCACTGTAGCGCCATCCAGGTTCCCGGCCTCTGCTTGATCACTCAACAAATAGGCTAGCCTTATGCACTATTCGTTTCTTCCACATCTTCATAACTATCTTTCTGTTTCTGTTTATTACAGATGGCAGATGTTAGTGACAAGGCGGAGTATGGCACCCTTGGCCAGGAAGTCCAAATAGAGCACATCAAGGCTTACGTTGTAAAGCCGTCCAATGCTTCTGACAAAGCCGTCATTGTTGCACAGGACATCTTCGGATGGAAGCAAACTAATACTAGATATCTAGCTGATATGCTGGCTGCTAATGGATACATGTGTGTAAAATCTAATATTTAATAATCATACTAACATGAAAGCTGTGCTCTAAAAAAACAAACATACAGATACGGATATTGTATAAGAGTTCATTTTGTAGTAAACCTTTTTTATTGTGTTTGAATGTTCTTCGTTGTGTAGCTTACACAACGGACTGACCGGTCTGATATTGTAATGGTGACTTTGTCTCCCGTTTTGCCAATATCAGTGCTGTTGTGCCGGATTTCTTTGTGGGGAAGGAACCATGGGGTACTTCACACGAGTGGTCCAAAATCAACAATTGGCTGGCGGACAAGAACCCCACAGACGTCAGCAAGTAACTATTATCATATTCATCTTATCTGATCTTACTAAACTGATGCAGGAAATTGAAAGAGCTCTATTTTCCCCCCGCAATAGCCTACTTTATATTTAAGCTACCTGGGTTTTACTAGCACTCAGGACATAAATTATAGAAGTCCTTGACCCAGGAAAGTCTATTATGACAAGCTTGAAAAACTCAGGTCCTCCTGGTTCCACTCATGGATATGCTTTAATTTATGCAAAATACCTTTCATTCAGTAATAGAACAACCAAATAAATCAAG
The DNA here is from genome assembly GCF_951216825.1 of Electrona antarctica. Lineage (NCBI taxonomy): Eukaryota > Metazoa > Chordata > Actinopteri > Myctophiformes > Myctophidae > Electrona > Electrona antarctica. The sequence goes on along the minus strand of NC_136801.1, from coordinate 8,931,034 downwards.
TCATATCACAATATCTCACATTGTGAGTTTGTGCGTTCAAATTCCCACGACAGACGGGGCCTTGCCTCTACTAAGTACGTCAGAAGCCGTTGACGGCTGATTTCACCCTGTGCATACAATTCCCTCCAAACTTGGTTGGGAAATTTATCAGGCTAGCTTTCATGCTAGCCTGTCAAGTGTCATACATTTTTATCAGCTTGCAGAGCTGATCGTGTATCAGCCAGCTCACACTTCAACACCCAGCTCCTCCTACTCTCCTCCTACTTCAACACCCAGGTCCTCCTACATCAACACTTCTCATTCAACTCCATTCAACTCGTATCTTCTTTTCACTTCTACACTTTGTTTCCTGCCTAGGGAGGTGGATGCAGTGCTGAGATTCCTGAAGGACCAATGTCAGGCAAAGCGCATCGGAGTAGTCGGCATGAATTGGGGAGGGGTTGCTGCACACTTAGTGGCCCTGCAGTATCCAGAAGTCAAAGCTGCAGTCTCTGTTTATGGTAATGTGATTAATTAATAATTTAACTGAAAAGCTGTTAATTGACATTCCATCATCTGAACTCATTAGTCGACTGACATCTGTGGGGGAAACATTCTTGCTGTGTCGTGACTTCATATTACAATTACATCAGCTACTGCTGTAATTACTAGTTTATGTATATAGTAGTTGACCCAAAGTGCTTTCGAGAAGACAATGTTCTCCTTCAACAAAGCATGGATATTATGTTGTAAAGGTATACGGTATAATTTCCAGATATGTTATGAAGTGATGAGAATTACCATTATTTTACAAAAATGTAAAGGAATCTTCAGTATACTGGCCAGCTTTGTGACATATGTTTTTGTCATTCCCATGAGGGCAGGTATCATCAAGGACAGGGAGAACTTGTATGAGCTTAAGTGTCCAACACTGTTCATCTTTGGGGAGAAAGATACGGTTATCTCATTGGACCAGGTTAGTATGTATAATAAACGATATAAATTATATACTATGTACACTTGCACTATTCTTTCTAAACAAAAACATGCACGCATGCATGCACACACACACACACACACACACACACACACACACACACACACACACACACACACACACACACACACACACACACACACACACACACACACACACACACACACACACACACACACACACACACACACACACACACACACACACACACACACACACACACACACACACACACACACACACACACACACACACACACACACACACACACAGTGGCAGCGGTGGCCGAACGGATTGCGGAGCGGTCTTGATACCGGAAGGTCGCCAGTTCGAATCAGCGGTCCGACACGTTAAAATTACCACTGTTGAAGTGCCCTTGAACAAGGCATTGAACCACTACGATGAAATGTTCTATGAGCAGGGCTTGGCTGGAAACAAGTTCTTGAGCTTAGCCCAGATACCCTGGGTAAATATAGTAATCATTTCATTTCATCATCACACACACACACACACACACTTTAAATGATATATATTATATTACACACAATTATAATACACACAATAAATACATTCCTTATGTACGGTATTGCTTGTTTGCACTGCAGTCTAGGGAGCTTCAAAGCTCACTTTTTGTTGTGCCTAAACTTATGCAGTAAGTGTACCATTACAAAATGGGTTGGGTTGAATGTAATTTAATTAATTGCTTTGTATGATTTCTGGAGCTATCAGAATGACAGATTAGCCATTTTATATGGCTTTACAAAGGTTCTCTTGCATGCTTTGACTTGTTAATACTAAGAAATGAACCCAATTGGCATTTGGTCCCATCCAATGGACCAACTCATTGCATACAATTATTCTACTAATTTACTCTCAGGGCACTTAAAATGTTCACTTCCTCAGTGGCAAAGAAAAGCATAGAAGTGGATCAATTACTTGCTCAACAAAACAAACATGGAGGTGACAAACTCCTATGGGTGATGCTTGGTCATGCACATGACACCATATTGTCTCACATTCTCTTTTTATAATGTGGTCTCCTCAGGTAAGTGCCCTTGAGGCCAAACTAAAGGAGAAATGCACCGTGGACTTCCAGGTGAAGATTTTCCCCGGTCAGGGCCATGGGTTCTTCAATCGCAAAAGAGAGGAGATCAACCCTGCAGACAAGCCCAGAATCCAGGAGGCTAGGAAAGACATGATCAATTGGCTGAACAAATCCATGTAGAACTTCAGTGTGGCAGTAATTGATACTGATACATTTAGTAGAATTCTCGCACATCGCTAACATTGCATGTTATCTTTTCACACTTTGGTTTCATAAAGGTATCCTACCTTTATGAAAAGGTGAAATAAATGTTAGAGGGGGCAGATAATGAGTGCTGTGATGTGTTGCAGAACTACTGTGGTGGTGGTGGTGATATTCTATCTAGAGAGGTGATTTTCTACCTATGTTGGAACATCTGGGTGTTATAAAGATGTTTTTTTTTTACTAACAACAACAGAGACCGCAGGCATTTTGTTTTCAAAAGAAAAGAAAACAACAACACTTTCCTTTTACCTGCTTAGACTGTTGGACAAAGCAGTTAGTGATTTTAGTCACAATGAAAAGTGGACTTAAATCATGGTTCAAAAACAATATTTGGCACTAAACCTTTGTGTAGATTACAATTTGAATGCGCAGTATAATCATTTTATATGGGCATATGAATCAAGGCATCTTGTTGTAACCTAATTTATGTATAGGGAACCCACTACATTCTAATTCATGTAGGCCTACATGTGTGTGTGTGTTTAAATTATCACACTTTTTGATCATGATCAAAGTTCTGTAAGACCTGTGATATATACCTCACCAATCACCATGTCATATACAAATAAAAATGAGCAAATAAACCAACTTGAACAGAACATTTTAATGACTTCAATGTTGGGAGGGAGGGATTTTGTATCAAATGATAAATAACAGTATGCAGAATGTTTTGGACAGTGCTCTGGGAAGTACCTTCTAGAACAGGGCCGAGCCTTCGCGTGTGCACACGCAGGTGGGCATCCAGTTTTCTGTGATGAGGTGACCACTTGACTGAAACCCGTTTCAGTATTACCCAACCGGGTAACAGTGTCAGTGTTACACATAGGTCGCACAGTCGCACTAATTCCAAAATCAAAAGGAATAATAGGTTTATTCCTTTGTTTGACATATTATATCAAACCAATAACCAATTTCCTCCATCTGAAAATAATAAATGTCAATCAATGTAATTACAAAATAATAGAGAACACTCAATTGCTAGTACTAGACTTATTTTTTTTTCTCTCTGCATGTAAAGCTCTGTGAGAAGTGCTATATAAATAAAATGTACTTACTTACTTACTTCTATGGATTGGAAAAATGATAAACAAGTTCTCGTTTTCTTTGGAATAAGATGAATAATTAAATGAGGAGGTGATTAGAATTGTATTTTCATTCATTTCATCACTCTTAAGCAGCAAATTATGTTTTCACGTGGTTTCCATGGCAATGATGATTGTCCTTCCTATGTGCCATGATGTGACAGACAGACAGCCCTGACTGTGGGAGTCAGTGGGACACATCTCGCGTCACCAGACTTAGTGGGTCAATCAAGTCAACCAATCAACTCAGTGCCAGGCCAGTGCTCTAATCGAGTCTTACGTTTACTTTCGTATCTTATGCAAATGTCAAAACTCAAAATCGATAAAATGCGACTATGAATCTGATAGACTCAATAGATCCAAGGCATGGTCCTTTAATCGTCAAACAGCACTGCCACTGGACGAAATGTGATTGGCGGTGTGCATTCATATAAAGGGGGCGTGCGTTTCAGCCAGCCATTCATATGATCTGTCTACAAGTTCTGAATCTGAACATACCGTAAAGCAGTCGTTTTCCTTCAATAAAGCTGTCCCGAGCATAGATCATGCATAGATATATATAAACTCTAGATAGCTCACCCGCGCTGTTGGCCAATGGAGAGCGACGTCGTTACGTGGCGGCCATCTTACCTCGGGACACATAACATTGTGTCTATGGGGCATGTACTCTTAAATGACCATAACTTGCTCAATTTTCAACCGATTTTCAAACGGTTTGGTTTGTTATAAACGTCAGAAACGTCCGCATACGTATATGATTTTATACAACGTTCATATAAAAAACATAAATTAAGCATCATAGCCACGTTGACAACGTTTGTAATAAACCAACCCGTTTGTAAATCCGTCACGATTTGAGCGAGTTATGACTGTTTCTGTTTGAGCTGCCATTGAACATACTGTACTGTAGCCCCGAAGTAAGATGGCTGCCGGGTGAACGACGTCAGAAACTCCGCCTTGAGCCATCTAGTGTTTATATATATCTATGGTCCCGAGTCCTCACTGGCTCACTCGTATCGGAAAGAAGGTAAGTTTGAGATCTGATCAATACAATATCTGATAGATTGAAGAAGTATTTTCACTATTTTGGTTTTGGGGAGAACGGTCGACTCATCATCCTCACCAACATCAACCAGCTATAACAAACTACTTTGGCTGAGAACTATTTTTTTTAATATCCATTAAAAAATGAATACATGTTAAAGTAAATTGTGCTGTGCATACCTGAGCCATCGTTCCTCCCTCCCTCTAATAGTTTCAGAGAGAATTCAGAGGAAAGCTAGCCTATTGAACTATTTGAACTAAACGAACTTTGGATATTGCATGACTCAGTCACTCACAGCACATTGATTGATTGATTGAAATATTGATTGATTGATTGATTGATTGAAATATTTATTAACAGTTTGCAGAATTACAGTACATTTCAAGCACAAACTCAATACAAAGGCTGTTAACTGTGAGTGGACAACACAATTAAGCAGTACACTTGTTTCCAATAGGGTCCACCATGTTCAATTCATCAAAAACCTTTAGAGACGTACAAATAGACACTTCTATATAGACAAAGGACAGAACAGGAATTCATCATAAAGGAGGTAAAAAGGGAAAAGAAACATATACTATCTATATGCCATTTTGTGTTGTTCTTTATTTACCCAGGGTAATAGCTGAGTGAGTGCTTGTTTTCAGCAACACCCTGCACATAGAAACACACATTAAAACCTGGGAGCTGACCAGTACGTATACCACAGTCTTATACTGTGGTATACGTTATGCCGCAGTGATAAGCGACTCACAGCTCACCCCAACACTGTTTTTACTAACCACTTATCACCTTAAACTGGGAGTATGAATAGGCCTTTAGGCCACCGCTGCCCCTCACTACTCAGTACAAGATATGCACACCTAAGCTATATTTCTGTGTTTAATGTACTACAGATGGCAAATGAAGCAAAGCCATGCCCGTGTGATATTGGTGACAGGATGGAGTATGGGGCCGTCGGCCAGGAGGTCCAGATAGAGCACATCAAGGCTTATGTCGTAAAGCCGCCCACAGCATCCGACAGAGCCATCATTGTCATACAGGATATATATGGATGGCAGCTGCCCAATACTAGATATATGGCAGATATGCTGGCTGCTAATGGATACATGTGTGTAAAATCAAATCTTTAATAATCTAACATTGACAGACAGTTCAGGCTTTTAAAAGCTGACCGCTCTGATATTGTAATGATGATTTATTCTCCCGTTGTGCCATTGACCAGTGCTGTTTGCCCGGATTTCTTTGTGGGGAAGGAACCATGGAGTCCTACACATGATTGGTCCAAGTTCCAGGAGTGGCTGGAGGACAAGAAGCCCACAAACATCAACAAGTAACTATTGTCATATGTATCTAATTCAATAGTCCATTTTTTGAGGGGCGCTAGCCCCTAAAATTAGAATCAAGAAAAAAAGGGCAGGGTACAACACCTTTGTTGTTGTTTTTCTTTTTGAGTGGTGCAACCACTCCAAGGAACAGCAATGTCCGTGTTCACCTAACTATGTGACGTTCACCTAACTATGTGACGTTCACCTATGTGACTATGAGCACGAGTACCAATGAGTACCAGTAGGGGCGCTGTTGTGCCAGAAACAGAGAGAGAGAGATATTGCTGCACTGTTGCCTGCTAATGAGAGAGGGAGAGAGAGGGGGGGGGGGGGGGGAGAGGGGAGTTGCACCATTGTTTATTGTCATGATTTGTCACCATCCGAGTCAGCTTTGTCCGAGGCTTACAGGTCTTTAAATAAATACCTTTTGAAACGTCTATGGGAAAAAATAATTGGGAAATTCTCTTCCGGGCCGCTCGTCGTCATGGAAGGGGGCGGGCCTGCAACGTTCTATAACAGACCTCTACTCTTCGCCCCTGTGTTTCCTGCCTAGAGAGGTGGATGCAGTGCTGACATTTCTTAAGGAACAATGTCAGGCGAAACACATTGGAGCAGTGGGCTTCTGCTGGGGAGGGGTTGCTACACACTTACTGGCCCTGCAGTATCCAGAGGTCAAAGCTGGAGTCTCAGTCTATGGTAATGTGATTGGTACCCAATAACTTGTTTAATTGAAAAGCTTTTAATTTACATTCCACCATTTGCACTCATGACTCCAATCAAATGATGTTAAATGATTCCAATAGCTACGCTAGCGACACTGTCACACTACTCTCTTATTACGATGACTTTGTCATTAAATCACAGAGACTATGTTGTACAGACACTGATAGTATATCTTAAAGGTATATTCAGTGATTTTACTTAATTCAAATATCACTTATTTTTTCTTTTTTTCTGGATAATCCTCCCTACTATAGAGTGTGCTGACCATATAAGGAGTTCCTCCCTGTCCCCAGTGAGCCCCTGGGGTAAAAAAAACCCTAGTTTCAGTTTTGGTGGCGGGTGGCAAAGCCTTCATCCAATCAGGATGAGAGGGGCCTTCCTCCAATCATGATCGACTGGGGGCGGGCCTTGGTGAACATGCTGTTGGCCTGTTGCACTTCCCCCCACTGTAGAGCGTGCATGTGCACATTTTGTTACCGGGGCGGACTGGGTGGTTTTCCAAATCACCCAAATCACTGAATGCTCCTTTAAGATGTGACTAATAATGAGTGATGAGAATTACAATTATTTTAGAAAAATGTAAAGGAATCTTCAGACGGCATGCACTTGCTAGCTTTCTGAAATAATGTATTTTCTGTCATTCCCATGTGGGCAGGTATTATCAAGGAGAAGGAGGATAAATATGAGCTTAAGAGTCCAACACTATTCATCTTCGGGGAGAAAGATGAGGTTATCCCATTGGACCAGGTTAGTCATTTTCTTCACTTTCCACTAGTAATCAAGTTTTGAAGAAAAATACTGCAAAAAAAACTGTTCTCCCGTAATATAATTCAAAAAGTTTTATATATTCTCAATTCATTGCGCATAAAGTAAAGTATTTAAAACCTTTTTTTGTTTTAATCTTGATGATTATGGCATACAGCTCATGAAAATCAAAAGATCCCATCTGAAAATATTAGAATATTTTACGAGACCATCTGAAAAGTATATTAATGTATGCAGTCTGGGCTACTTTTGAAATGATTTCATCAATGGGACGTAGCATGGAGGTGATCAGCCTGTGGCAGTGTGGCACTGTTGAGAAATGAAATTAAATTAAATGATTACTATATTTACCCAGGGTATCTGGGCTAAGCTCAAGAACTTGTTTCCAGCCAGGCTCATAGAACATTTCATCGTAGTGGTTCAATGCCTTGTTCAAGGGCACTTCAGCGGTGGTAATTTTAACGTGTCGGACCGCTGATTCGAACTGGCGACCTTCCGGTATCAAGACCGCTCCGCAATCCGTTCGGCCACCGAAAGCCCAGGTTTACTTTGATAACAGTCGTAAGCCATTCATTTGTATTGTTGAGTTTTATGTCTCAGACCTTCCTCTTGACAATAAAACAGATTCTCTGTGGGGTTCAGGTCAGTTAAGTACAGTAATACCATGGTCAGTACACCAGTTACTATAGTTTTGGCACTGTGGGCAGACTGTGGGGAGCTGGAAAGGAAAATCAGCATCTCCATAACGCCAGGCTGTCAACATATGGAAGCAGTGTTCCAAAATATCCTGATAGATGGCTATGTTGACTCCAGTGTGATGTTTTCATTGTCAGTGATGACTTGGGGTGCCATGCCATCAGTGGAAAAGCCAGAACTGAAGTTTTGGGTGGACCTGGCCAGGAGTGGGTGGGCCTGCATGCACACACGTGACGCCGCAGAACATTATTCATGTATTTGGGCGGGCCAGCTTTCTATCTGGCTGCATGTCATCTGCTGGTGTTGGTCCACTGTGTTGTATCAAGTCCAGAGTCAACACAGCCATCTACCATGATATGTTAGAGCACGTTGTGCTTCCGTATGTTGACAAGCTTTATAGAGATGCTGATTTTCCTTTCCAGCAGGATTTGGCACCTGCCTGCAGTGCCAAAACGGCTGGTGTATTGACCAACTGACTAGCCAACTGGCCTGACCTGAACCCCACAGAGAATCTAGGTTGTATTGTCAAGAGGAAGGTGTGAGACATAAGACTGAATACAAATGAATTTACGGCTGTTATCAAAGAAAACCTGGGCTTCCATAACACGTTACCACAGGCTGATCACCTCGATGCCACGGCCGGTGATGAAATCATTTGTTCAAAAGTAGCCCAGACCAAGTATTGACTGCATACATTAATGTACTTTTCAGATGGTCGACATTTCTGGATTAAAAAATATTTTTTGTTAGTGGTCTTGTAAAATATTCTAATATTTTGATAGATTTTCATGAGCTGTATGCCATAATCATCAAGATTAAAACAAAGGGTGTTAAATATTTCACTTTATGCGCAATGAATTGAAATAAAAACATTTGCAGAATATTCAATTTTTTTGAGGAGCTGTATGTGTAATGTATCTACTGTATTCAAATTGTTCTTCTAAATTCCTAATGTAATGCATGTGTACTGTAGTCTAGGGAGCTTCAAAACACTTATTTTACCTGAACCTATGCAGTTTAACGTTACAACAGTTGGGTTGAATTAAATTTGTTTAATATAATTTCAGGGGATTTCTGGAATGATATTTTAGCCATTTAATATGGCTTTACAAAGGATCTCTTGGTTCCTCTCGTTAATACCAAGAAATTACCCCCTTGACATTTGGTCGATTTCCCTGGGAAACCCATTGCATACAATTATTTTAAATAATTTAGTCGGGACAAAAAAAAAAGGGATTCAGTTCAAAAGCATAGAAATGGTTCAATGAATTGCTCAAACGTTTTGGGTGGGGTGAGAACATTTAAAAATATTTAGATACATCCCTTTTTGTAGGAAGCTTTTAATAGTCTAGAGACCTGATGTCATGTTTCTCATGCTCTAGTTATGTGGTCTTCTCAGGTAAGTGTCCTTGAGGCGAAACTAAAGGAGAAATGCACCGTGGACTACAAAGTGAAGATTTACCCCGGTCAGGGTCATGGGTTTGTCCATCGCAAAAGAGAGGACATCAATCCCACAGACAAGCCCAGCATTCAGGAGGCTAGAAAAGACATGTTTAACTGGCTGAACAAATACATGTAGGGCTTCAGTGTAAAACCATATTTGTTCAGCTTAACATTGCATGTTAGGTATTCACTATTCACACTTTAGTTTCGTAAACTAAAGTGAATAGATCTCCCCATATAGGAAGATCTGGATATTGTCAAGATAGTTACCATTCCAACACCAACCATTCCTTTTCAAACCTGCATACCTTGCCGTTGTACAGCGCAATTTAGTTTTAGTGGACTTAAATTATGGTGCTACAAATTACTTGGCATTGAAACTGTAAATTGTAGGGATACCGTTTTAAATAAATAATATTAAATAAAGGCTTTTTGTAACCAATACAGTAATTTATGCAGGGCACCCACTAAATTCAAATGTATATATGCATGTTTCACATTTATCATAGTTTTCAAAGTTCTGTAATACCTGTGATATGCTTCATCATGTCATACCAATAAAAATGACCAAATAAACCAACTTGAACAGAACATTTTAATGACTTCAGTGCTACAACACGTTGAAAGGGGAGAGATTTTGTATCAAAGGATAAATAACAGTATGTAGAACGTTTTGGACAATGCTTGGGGTTAGGAATAGGGCAGAGCCTTCACATAATGCACACTCAGCTGGACTTAGTCTTCAGACTCTCCGGGGCTTCTGATGTCATCGATTTTTAAGATCATCTTAACCACTTGAGTGGCCAATGAGATCTGCTGCTTCTTGCCAATCAGAGTCTCAATTACATGTTGCTGCTTCATGTCTGTAGTGGAGTAAAAACAGATGTATTAGTTCATTGACCAAGCGCAGTGTCAAGACACTAAGGTATATATACTGTATATGTCCCTTCAAAAGCAGACCAATCACAGCTCATGCTATGATAAAGACATGAGAACCGCCTCCAGCCATGAAAGCCTTAAAAGGAACCCTGGGTGATAAGACTTATGGCTTTAAACATTATACTTGCCCTCTAGAACTAAAATTTAAAATGTAAAACACATGCGACATCTTATTCACTTTAAAAATAGTTAATACTTTAATCCTAAGGGGGGGTGCCATTTTACAGTGTCTGGCGAGTACGACGTCACTCGCCTCGTTGACTTGTCGTCAACAAATAGCATAGCAATAGCGTGTCTGTCTGTTCAGCCTTTAGATTAGCGTTGGGTGGAGCCAGGAGCCTGAGGCTGCCTGCGGACCATTAGTAGGCTACCAGCCAGGAGCCTGAGGCTGCCTGCGGACCAGTAGTAGGCTACCAGCCAGGAGCCTGAGGCTGCCTGCGGACCAGTAGTAGGCTACCAGCCAGGAGCCTGAGGCTGCCTGCGGACCAGTAGTAGGCTACCAGCCAGGAGCCTGAGAGGAGCGCATCTTTCGTCTGCAGTGCTTGCGGTTCTCACTCTCTGTCCTTCTCGTTTTACCACCATGTAGCAGCAATGTCTCTGTCTGCACTGCACTCGGCCAAACCCTAATCTAATAAGGCTGAACAGACATGCTATCGCTATGCTATTTGTTGGAGTCAGAGAAAGACACACACACAGTGAGGGAATATTTCTTACCAAGAATTTTCTTCACCAATGTGTTTGTAAAGGTGTCACTGTCTACTAACATATCCATACAACCACATTATAAGGCAAATGTTTCAAATGTCATTATGCTTAAAGTAGCATGTGATGTGTCAAACTAAAACTAAACTTTTTTCCCCATCATTCTGAATCCATTCCAAGCATTAGTTTTGCACGAAGGACACTCCTTGGGCTAAAAACAGCCATTGCCGTCATCACAAATGTGATGAGGTCAACACATTTCGGCATATTTGGGCAAGTGGCTATGGCCAAACTAGGGGGTTTTCATGATTCTGAACCCATTCCAAGCATTCATTTGCAAGAAAAACACCTGGGCTAAATTCAGCCATAGACACTAGACTAGACTAGACACACCCAAATGTGCTGACTTCATCACATTTGTGATGACGGCTATGGCCATTTGCCCAAGGAGTGTTTTTCGTGCAAAAATAATGCTTGGAATGGATTCAGAATCATGTAAACGCCCTAGTTTGACACATCACATGCTACTTAAAGCATTATGAAATTTAGAAAATTTTGCCTTATAATGGTTGTATGGTACCACAACTTTCAGCAGCTGTCAAAAATTCCCCTAGGGTGGATGTTAGTAGACACCCTTATTAACAGTGAAGAAGTGAAGAAAAGTCTTGGTAAAAAATGTATTCCCAGATTATATTAATATCCTCTGACTAATATATATTTTCTCATTAAGTCAATGGGAGTGCTGGATTTTGACGTTAATTACGTCAACGGGAGTCCAGGGGTTAAAATAACCACATTGGCTACTTCCACTCCACTCTCCCCTCCCTCTCAACAGACTCTGGAACCGCCTCAATCCTTTCCACCGTTTCATTCTGTATCACAGCTAGCACAGCAGCTGTCCACCAGCTCCTTGGTTATCTGAAACTGTTCGCCGTTTGCTGCTGAGCGAACACATCTCAAGCAGCCGAAAGAAAGTGGCACAAGATGAGGCTCTCACTGCCTTCAGCTTATGGTCATATATACTTTTATTGTTGAATGTTCTTCATTAAAGATGTCTGTCAATGACTATGACACTAACAAGATTCAGTCCTCTGTCTCTAATCCAATGAAGCTCTTTTCCACCTTACTCTTAAATTGCCCCTTATCTTCTCTCATTCTTTCCCACCACCTTAAACACATACTTAAAACTCACTCAGGTTGCGTCCCATCCCATCTGCCGTCAAGTCAGCCACAGTTACTCCACTCCTCAAGAAACGAACCCTGGACCCTCCAGACGTCACCAACTACAGACTGGTATCACTCCCTTTCTTTGCTAAATGCCTCAATCTCAATTATGCTTAAGTCCCCCCACATGAAGCTGGTTACTTACCATTGGTGTTAAGGTGGAGGCAGTCAATGCCCAGGAAAGGGTTGTTCTCCGTGACCTGTTTGGCTCTGACCTCCGTCATAGTCTTGATGGGGTTCAGCCCACTGTTCTCAGCCAGTGCCATTGGGATTACCTCCAAGGCATCTGCAAACGCCCTCATGGCATATTGCTCCAATGACGGGCACTAGAAGAGAGAAGAGCTGGAGTCAGGTATCCATCGGCATGGGCATAATATTTGCGCAGTGCATCTACAGATTTAAATCTACAAAGTAAATCAAGCATCTATATACTGTGGTTATTCCATCCTAACACTGGGTGATTTCATTATTACTTCCAATTACTATTCCTGTGCCATTAGAGAAATCACCTACAGGTATTATAGTACTCAGAGGAAAGTAAAGTCTGAATACACTTGTATTCCTGTAAATTACTGAACACTACTATAACATTGCCAATGTATTAGTCATAAAGACTATAATGTTTTTTATCCTTAGTACTTACTTTATCAGCTGCCTTGTTGACAGACAGGGCACATGCAATCTCAGAGGCTCCTCCACCGTAGACAACACGGTTGTCTCTGACCAGGTTGCGGATCACACACAGAGCATCATGGAGGGCACGTTTGGCCTCTTCAACGATCTAGCAGTAAAGAAAAACAAAATAAATCATTGTCAAGCAATCATCTAAATTACCTAACAAACATCTGCAACAGTCATGGTTTCTGTGGATAAAGATTTTGGCTATTTTAAATATTCAGAATCACTGGCAAAATGTGCCAAATAACATTTGGTTAGCAGAAGCAATCATTTTGTGAAAATGATGTGCATGATCCACATAGGCCATTTCACTTTTGCTTATTATAAGCACTTAAGTGCCGGAGGTTCATAATTCTAATTACTGCCTACTGGAAGTTAATGAAATTGACAGGAATGTAGCAGTTTGCCGTTGGAAAAGAGCTACATTAATTTGATCCCCAGTGAAAATGACATTAACAGGCTTCTGTTGGAACAGAACAGAATGTACAATTGACTAGAACCATGTTCAAGTTTTGCAAAGTGGAAGGCACAACAGCGACAACGAATGAGGCCTACTAGTCAGAACTTAAGTGCAATTCATCATGGTATGAATTAAATCACCTTTCCTTTCGTGATTCGGTAAATGTTAACTTTTGTTTTGTTTCCATGCTAGTGCTAGTCTTCCTGGGGTCCGAAATCACTCACAACATACACACGCACAGTGTCGCGCACACAGAGTGGAGAAGCTTGATTTCCAGATGGAAATCTGGAATTTCACTTTTCATCTCTCACTCACCATCTTGTTGCCTCCACGGATAAAGATGGTCACAGCTCTGGAGTTTTTGCACTCCTCGATGACCAGCATGCGATCCTTGGTGGTGCCGAAGCAGATCTCCTTCACTAAACCGGCTGAGCCAAGCTTTTCAGGGGTCAGCTCAGAGAACCGTGGCACAATGCGACCACCAGTAGCAATGGCGATCAACTGTGGAGGAGACGCATATTTAAAAAAAATGTTGTATATTTGGACATGGACAGTACGTTTCTTAGCATTTTATAGATTTTTTACACATGGGGAAACGCCAAGCGCCAAATCCTTCAGGATTATCAAGGCCAACGGATAGCATGGCAGTGTTAAACCAATAATTCAGAGGTGTCAAATGTTGAATTACACTGGGAAAATAGCCAGCTCTATGAAAAATAATAAGTTGCATTTGTTCAGCCGTTACAATGAAATTATTTAATCTATACAGACATGAATCCAAATTAGGTGACACGTTGATTAATTTAACGACAAAATGTGTAAAAAACAATAATTTGACAGTGTCAGGAGTCGAACCCGCAGCCCGGCTGGCTTGGCAGTTTAGGTGCCCAGACGGTTGAGCTAACCATCCGGCCCAATAATGGCATAGTTATTGCGGTCAGACCAGCTCATATGATACGTGTTCTCTCGAATCTGTCGAACCACATCTGATAGGTCTAGGTCTGCCCATTGATAAAATAGCCAAATCCTAAAATGCTTTACTGAGATGTGGTTTCAGACAAAATTGGCTTTTCGTTTTAGTTTTTTCACCATCGTCGATAAGACGGGGAAAGAAATGTATCATCATTAACCACACTCAGCAGTCAATGATCACAATGAAGGGCATGTCAGCACTGCATGGTTTTCTAGCACCATGCTGTTGAATTCTAACAGGCAGGGTTCGAACACACAATCTTCCGCATTAAAAGGAATTTATTGTATAAAAAACTATTATTTGACAATGCACCTTTATCAAATTCTAAGCCAGCGTGTTGTTTTGGGGGGATACAATTTGCACATTTAAATAAAGGGTCTTGTCATTTTCTGCCTCACCTCGATCTCAGGCCCGCCGACCCAGCGTATGGCAGGCAGCTCACTCTGAAGCAGAAGGTGGTTGGCCTCATCATCAAAGCCCCACTGACATATGGCCAGGTTGGCTCCATTGTCTTTCACCTGCATTAAGAAATACGCAAATCGTTTTGTAGTGATCAATAGTAGAACAAGTACTTGACGCAATCATTCAACATTTGTTCAACATTTGTACAATAGATTGATTTCAGTTTTTATTGTAAGTGATAGTACCCACTAAAAGTATAAATTTAACTCAGACACCCCAAATTAAATTAGCACTTTGGTTTCTGGAATATGAACAGTACATGTTTGAATATAATAAGGCATTATTACCATTACGCTACCCGTCTAATTGTTGAAGGATGCTGACAACACTAACCTGCTTGATCATCTCCAGGAACTTGTCTTTCTCATACTTCTGCAGGGCTTTGTAGTCTTCCACACAGCACACATCCAACTTATGCTTGGTCTTGGGCTTAGGGGGCTCAAACGGGCAGGTAAGGATTGCAATCTTGCAGTTTCTCAGAGTCTGTCCACAAACAAAGACATTGCTTTTACTGGCAACAGTAAAAAGGGAAGCAAATGCAATGACTTAAGAAATCTCTTCAGGTCTTACGAAACATTTTCATTATTGCCTTTTCCTTCAGTTTTCTTAGGTAGAAGTCTGGAAAAGTGACTACAAAGAATACACTTGATCTTTGCTTGTGTGTACCTTGGGCATCTGTGGGTGGCTGAATTCTTTGTCCACAATGACTCCCTTGATGAGCTGCGTGTCCTCCAGCTTTCCTCCCACCTTGCCCTCCATCTTGATAAGCTCAAAGTCCACATCCTTCCTGTCCATGTCAACCACAGTGAGGATGGCATTCACTGCAATCTCAGCCATCTGTCTGTGACAGCGATTGATACTGAAAGGCAAAAGGTGATATTTTGATAAAACATCTCCAACAGTCTCGACAGCAAATGGAAATCACTCAACCATCCTACGTACCACCCGTTTCTAAATGTCACATAATGCAGGACACTTAGACACTGAAACTTAGAAACATAATCCAATGTAGGGCATTTCTTGACAGAAAGTAGCTCATAACGTTTCTATGGTGGATTTTTATGAAACGAAAACTTTGCAGATAGAAAGAGGATAATTCAAGCTTTTCGTACAGCTGCAATGTTGGTGAGTTTAACATTGTTTAATGCAATCAGACAGGACCTTTCCGTTTGGATGAATGGGCTGTCAAGGCCAGAAAGGCCACTCAGTGGGTGTTCCCGCATAACTTCCAGGTACGATGATGTCATGTGCATACCCTCTATTAGGAGTAGCCAACCAACCCAAACCATGTTAGTAATATAAACCTCATGGTTAACAATTTGCACAGGTAGGGACTAGCCTGTCTGGCTAGCAGAAAACAAGTGGAAACAAAGTGAAGCAACGTCCAGCAGAAGCGGGCCGTTGGGCTCGGGAGTCGAACTCGCGGCACGCCGTCCGGCTGGCTTGGCAGCCTAGGTGCCCAGACGGTTGAGCTAACCATCCGGGCCAATAATGGCATAGTAAGACAGACCAGCTCATATGATACGTGTTCTCTCGAATCTGTCGAACCGCATCTGATAGGTCTAGGTCTGCCCATTGATAAAATAGCCAAATCCTAAAATGCTTTACTGAGATGTGGTTTCAGACAAAATTGGCTTTTCGTTTTAGTTTTCTCACCATAGTCGATAAGACGGGGAAAGAAATGTATCATCATTAACCACACTCAGCAGTCAATGATCACAATGAAGGGCATTCTAGCACCATGCTGTTGAAATCTAACAGGCAGGGTTCGAACACAAACAATAGAAGATCATGTTCATTTTTGTATCAAATAACTGAACACAGAAGTACTTTCAGAATACTCACACTTTGGATCCCAGAGTTGTCATGGCCGTCTGGATGAGAGGCTCTATGTTGTTGGGGTCAAAGGGGAAGGTCTCGCCAATCCTGTCCAGCTCCGCAATGGCAACACGTGCAGCCTGGTCGAAGCCGTCAGAGATACGAATGGGGTGGATGCCACGGTCCAGCAACTGCTCGGCCTCCTCCAGAAGAGCTCCAGCCAGAACTGATGGGAAGAAGAAGTTAAAAAAGGCCAAAAGAAAAACTGGAACAGTGTAGCAGGCAGCCAGCCAGAAACACTGTGTTGGTCTGAAACAAGCATGGACTACTAGGCATACACATACCCACAAAGGCACAAAAGTTCACATCAGCTTTCAAGGTGTTTCGGATACTTTGTACACATGCATTTAAAAACACAATACTACAGGTGTGAAATTGGCATTAATGCTGTTTCAGTCTTCTTGCAGTCTGTGTAGTCTTGACTGTGCAGATTTCATGCACTCAATCAGATTTATTGTCACTTCCACAATATACACTGGGCATACAGGAGAGCAAAATACCGTTCTCCACGGCTCATGATGCTTCACATTTAAAAACAATAGACACATTCAAAAGAGGAAAAGCCTTTTAAAAAACATTAAAAGGTAAAAGGAGCAGACAACATCGGCAGGAGAAAGTACTGTTGCATTCTAAGTGCATATGTGTAAAGTGCACTCTCTCCAAAACAATCAGGTAATGGCATAGTTATTCTTTTTGAAAGATATTTTTTTGCCTTTATTGATAGGGTAAAGTAACTAGAAAGGAAAGGGGGAGAGAGATGGGGAGTGACACGCGGCAAAGGCCGGTCGGGCTCGGGAGTCGAACCCGCAGCACGCCGTCCGGCTGGCTTGGCAGCCTAGGTGCCCAGACGGTTGAGCTAACCATCCGGGCCAATAATGGCATAGTTATTGCAGTCAGACCAGCTCATATGATATGTGTTCTCTCGAATGTGTCGAACAGCATCCGATAGGTCTAGGTCTGCCCATTGATAAAATAGCCAAATCCTAAAATGCTTTACTGAGATGTGGTTTCAGACAAAATTGGCTTTTCGTTTTAGTTTTTTCACCATAGTCGATAAGACGGGGAAAGAAATGTATCATCATTAACCACACTCAGCAGTCAATGATCACAATGAAGGGCATGTCAGCACTGCATGGTTTTCTAGCACCATGCTGCTGAATTCTAACAGGCAGGGTTCGAACACACAATCTCACGCATTAAACGGCATATGCACTAACCCAGTGGTTCCCAAACGGTGGTACGTGCACCCCTTGTGGCGCGCTAGCACCTTCTAGCCCATTTTGACCTGAGATCAGTCTAAAAATGTCTTCTACATCCTGATAGTTTTCTGAAAAAGCTATGTTTCTATGTCAGTCGTTCTTCGATTTTTCAAAAATAGCTGACCTACAAGCTCGTAGCGCGCCACTCGGTGGCGCGCTATGAGCTTGTAGATCTGCTATTTTTCAATAGCTAAAGCATAACATAATGCTAACACCAAAAGGGGTTCCCGCCCCAAATGGGCTAGGGGATGCGCGACATGAAAAGGCTAATGGTGGTGCTATGGTTTTATTTTAAATATATCATATTATGGCAATTTATGGCAAGTATATGCAGAATATAGCCTATATGCTGCATTGCTGCATATATATGCCATATTCAGGTTAATATATGTGCATATACCTGTATGTGGTAAATAGGAAATATATGTATTTATCTTATGCAATTTATATTTCCATGTGGGGGGGGGGGGGGGGGGGGGGGGTGCGTCAGCTAGGTTAGGAGGTAACAGGGGGTGCATGGCCAAAAAGGTTTGGGAACCGCTGCGTCTAACCACTACACTAGGGCGGCCCCGCGAAGGCATTTGTATAATCTTCTTCCTTCCTCCTTACCAACTACTCCAGTGGTTCCATCACCAATTTCATCATCCTGGGACTTGGAAAGCTCCACCATGAGCTTGGCGATCTGGTGGTCCACATCCATCATGCTGAGAATAGTGGCTCCATCATTTGTGACAGTCACTTCCCCATCCCTGTCAACCATCATCTTGTCAAGGCCTGGTCAGAGATAACAGGAGAACAGTTAAAAGGGAAGTGGGAATCAAGGACACATTATTTTTCATATATAATCCATTATCCAAGTAATTGAATTTTAGTAATTTTAGAAGCTTAGTAAATTAGTCCATCTCAACTAGTCTCTTTTCATATGTGTGATGAGGATATAACACATTGTTTGTACTCACCGTTTGGTCCCAGGGATGTTTTGAGCGTCGACGCAACTGCTTTGGCTGCCATGATGTGAGACTGCAAAAACCACAAACACTACAGTGTCAACTAACATCATTTTAAAAACATCAGTTTATTTTCTTTTGCATAAGATTAGTTGAAACCGCACAACTCATGGGAATGACTTGACACATCATGAAAAAAGGATGAGTCTTGTCTACATTTCATTCACGTGAAAAAAAAATCATAATGTCAATGCTTCATTCTTTAAATTACTAGTTATAATATACACACTTCATTCGAATGAGTTATAGTGTCCATGATACTTTCAAGTTTAATTTATGATGTCCAGTCCACACTTCTTTCAACATGCAGCATCATTCTGAACCCGAGACCGCGAGACAAGGGAGCACATGGACTGTCGTGCTAGCATGCAGGGAGGCTAATCCTCTGGCTAATCTCATCCGACTGCAAGAACATCGCACACTACATAAATACAATTTAACTTAAAAGGGTACCAACGGAACAAACAGGGGTTTAATAAAAACAATGTTTAATCAAGGATCCTTCCCGTTTCAACCACGATGAACATGCATCCAGTTATGCTATCAGCATGCGTCACTGTTAGCCCATTGTACCTTCAGAGCGTCCAGGCCCGTTAGTCGTGTCTTCTTATCCTGGTCTTTGATGATGATAAACGGCCTTCCATACTCATCGAAGGCCAAAGTCCCCAAACTGGACATGTCGAGGGAGGAATTGGACGCTTACAAGCGTCTTACCGACCAAACCGTGACTCTTTAACTGGAAAGGGTTGGGAGTGTGCAACACTGCAAGCCGACCAAGTTTGCCGGCGACTTCTAGAAGGGTCTCGGGGCGTGAACAGTGTTGCCAGATACACAGAGAAGAAAGAGATAAATAAGCAACATATATGAAAACAATACCAAAAGAGGCCACATAAGCACTCGGCTATTTGAAAATGCAACGCGTTGTGAACTTGTACTGATCTGCTATTTAAACATTGTAACAACAACACAAATCTTGTATGGGGGATGGGGGTCCCTCCCCGGCACAACATATGTTTAGATGGTGTCTGCTGACAAATGTATATGGGATTTGTGGACTCTTACATGCAGTCCACAGGAAAATCAGAGCACTTAATTGTTTGAGCCAGAAAAGCCAGTGCAATTGAGCCCAGAAAACATAATAAAAAGAAAAGAAAAATTACAAAAACCTTTTTTTAATGTCACAATCCAACAACAAGCAAAGCAATCTAAAAGAAAAATCCCGCAGCCACCCAATATTTACAAGCATCTTTACAGAAACGTATGCTTCGCTTGTAATAAGCAGACATGGCAACAGCTAGACTAGACCAAGAGCTATGAGTTGCACGCTAGACTGGCATCATTACTTTACAGATCACTGATCCGGTCTGGGTGTAGAGCGGATACGGAAACGATACATGCATGCATATGTGGGTTTGCAAAAGACCGGATACAGTAGGTGGGTTCTAGACCAGATCAGACTTAATTCGGAATAGAAACCAGGCATTCCCCCTATATTCCCCACATACTTGAGGAAGTTGAGGTTAAAAGTAAAGCACATTTCAATTGTGTATGATAGAAACTATGGGTCTGAAAATATGTTGAAACGTTATTAGTCGTTTTTTTATTAACATCTGTGACTGTAAGTGTCATTTTTACCCCCTTTTTAACATGGATTCGTCCAATCTCGTGCGACCATCTCGCGTGACTGAATACATCAATGGATCAATGGAGTACACACACACACACACACAAACACTATGGTCCGACTCCAGAGTCCACACACACTGACAGACAGTAGAAGAAGCTATTTTGGAGGTACAAAACACATTTTTACACATTCCGACAAACATAATTGCTGTTATGTGCATTTCGACACGTTTCAGTTAGTTGTAAATGTCACTGGTTTATTGTTTTGATAGTTTTCTTTTGACTGACAGCTGAGCTGACCAGTGCTGACACCGTCTCACGGTCTCAGTGACCATCATGATGTTTACCACAACAATAGCCATTCATTTACTGTGTAACTAAAGCAGTACTACTGTCTGTAGAGAAGACAAGCAGCACAGAGTGACTTATATAAATGACTATCCACGTGCTCACTCCTGAGTACGTCTCTGGACGTCAAATGTGACGTAATGTCCGGAGGTGGTTCATGGTCTTCTTGAGGTTGCTTTTAAAAGATCTCCACAATGCTGCAGAGCATTTTCTGTGGCAGCCAGTCTGTTTATTTTCCAGACTCTCAGCGACTAGGTAAGACTGAGTACTATATGCAAATATGTTTTACTCTGTGACAGCTAAAATCATGTTTTAGTTAGGTGAACTTTTTGATTGATTGAAGTATTTATTAACAGTTTGCAGAATTACAGTACATTTAAAGCACAACTCGATACAAAGAACTGTTAACTGTGAGTGGACGACCAATAAAGCACCAGACTTGTTTACAAGAGGGTCCACCTTGTTCAATTCATCATAACGTCTGTGTTGATCAGCAATGATTCAACTGGCACACCAGTATTAATTGCTTGCAGATAATATGCATAATTTGCACATATTATTGCTAGTCTTTCCAGACATCTATACTATTATGTCTTTATAGCTGTAATATGAGAATGATATTTTAGCTACATATCAAAGCATTCCATAGAAGGCTTTTGAGGACCAGTGCAGAGCCTATCTGGTATTCCTTATTGAAATAATTTGATTGTGTTTCTTACTATTGCAGAATGCCCTGTGAAGCGAATCGCCGGTTCTTGATTTTGTATGGTTCTCAAAAGGGACAGGCCCAGTCCATTGCAGAGGGGATAGCTGAAGAGGCAGGGGAACACGGACTGGTCGCTGACATTAGCTGCTTGGACCTGAACGAAAAGGTAGTTAACATTTGTAATCCGAGCAGAATAAATCCTGCATGACTTCATGCTATTATGTGGGAGGGTATCACATTATTTGTTACCAAATTCAAATCAAATATTCCCAATAATTGGTGTTTTCACAAAGTATTTACACAATGACAGTTTTTGATAAATAATTATGATGAATTATTGCTTAAACGTGTTAAGGCAAATAATAGAACGCTAGAACAGTCCGGCAAGTTCAGAAAATGTCATCACTTTGCTTTTATATAGCCTTTAAAACCAGGAAAATACATTTTCCACCATATATATTATTATGACAATAGAGAGGGTATGCGCGTGGCATCGTCGTCATACCCGGAAGTTATGTGGGAACACCTACTGAGTGGCAAAAAACTACTTTCTGGCATTGACAGCCCATACATCCTATCCGACTGCATTCAACAACATTCAATTGAATTCACTTTGCCACTCACTTTGCCACTCGATTTGCCATTCACTTTATGCATGCGCGTACTCTGTACAAAATTCCAGACAATATTATCTAGTCTCATAATATATCATGATATCAATATAATATCAACATGTGTCCAGAGGCGTATCTACAATAAGGCGAGGGCAGGCGTCCGCCTGTCCAAATCCATTTCTGGCCTGACCAAAATCCATACAATGAGAAAAAAGAGGACAAAAACAAGACATGAGAACTATTAGTGGACAGCTGATTGGCCGTCGCGGTAGAGCGCGACCCTCAATCACCTATTCGAATGTAAATGCATGCCTTTCAGCCTTTGTATCCTACTCGTCTGGCAGGTATATCTCTTTGAAAACCTTTTGTGCTAAGATTGTGCGCGGGGACGACAATTAACACATCTTGCCTGTCCAAAATGTAATTCTTGCATGCCCAAAATGTAATTCCTGGAAACGCCACTGCATGTGTCCCAGTCCTATGCATTGTCATTAACAGTAATGTTAACACCACTTGCTGATCATTCTTGCCGTTTCCAGTATGACGTGGAGAGGGCGAAAGCTCCAGTGGTATTTGTTGTGTCTACTACTGGAGACGGAGAGCCACCAGACAACTCGCTCAAATTTGTGAGGATCATTAAGAAGAAGACGCTCGCATCAGACCATTTAAAAAACCTTTGCTATGCTCTTTTAGGTAAGCTACTGCATTGTGCGGTCTATCTATACGTCAATATTAGAAATGTACACATTGAACACAGACAACAGTCAATCTATGACGACAGTTTACTCTACATAACACTTTCATTTTTTTGTGCAAAAATGTTCTCAAAAGGTAACCACTAGGCGTCATTTATAAACTATAATCAGAGAACTTTGCAAGCACTCAGGTTATGTCATTCAATAGGTACTTGAAATTTAATTTAGGTTACATATTGTATAAACCTGAGTTATATTTAGTTGCAGGCGGGTGTTGTGCACCGAAAATTCAAGGTCTACAATGCGTCACAGCTTGATGTGTTGTTTGTGAGTGAGCTTTTAGATCTAATATTTCAAGTGCACAACACCGGTGTTCAACCAAGTGTAAATCAGGCATTGCAGTGACTGGGTAAACCATTTAAATAACCCCTAACACAGGCTTTGTTGTGTACACTCCATCCAGCCTTGGGAGACACAAATTATGCAAATTTCTGCAACTGTGGCAAGACAATTGACAGTCGTCTACAGGAACTTGGAGCCAAACATTTCTATGCGACAGGACATGCAGACGATGGTGTAGGGTAAGTTCAGAGAGAGAGTGTGTGTGCGTGTGCTGCTATTTCAACATGCTCAGGATTTCATGGACTGAATTTCACAACTGTAGCCAGGTACTTTCCCAAGTTGACCCGGTAGCCTTCTTCCAATCCTCTGGTACAACTGAGATATTATCAGGCTCTGTCTCCTTGTCACCTTGTGGACTTTGCTGTCTGTCTGTCTTTGCTCCAGGTTGGAGCTGGTTGTGGACCCCTGGATTGAAGGACTGTGGGAAGCAATCAAAGGTGCCTTATCAATCATGGCCACTGAGAAGGACACGCATATAAAGGAAACTCCCAGTCTTCCGGATGTCAAACTAAGCCTGCTAAGTCTCACTGACACTGACGGTCAGAACTCTGACCCAGACAGAGAGCCTTTAGCAAGCGACTCCAAATCATTATTTGTGGCTTCAGCACAAACAACTGTTTCTGAGCCCAGACAAGCATCTTTGTCGGATAGCCCTGGGGTATCGTCTGGGTCAGATGGCATTGCTGATGTTTCTAAATCAGAGCCAGAGAGACAGACTGGGGATTCTGGAGTACCCCATACTGATTTGGAGGCTTCACTGACGCACTCACTCCCGCCTTTGTCACAATCAGCTCTGAACGTTCCTGCACTGCCCTCTGCCTTCCTTGATGTCTCACTTCAGCAAGACAAAGTGGAGGAGGTGAGATTTGCTGCTGCACACAATTCAGGCATTATATCTCTGTGTCTTTCTTTAAAGGCCAAATGCAGTGTTTGTTTTGAACATGAACATACATACACAGTATAAATGAGGGTTATATTCACATGCATTCACAATAAGTCAAAGTCGTACGATTTGTCACACAATCATTACCGCAGTGAAATTTGTTCTCCGCATTTGACCCATCTCTTGGAGCGGTGAGCCGCAGCCAAGGAGTGGTGAGCTGCAGCCGTGCCGCGCTCGGGAATCATTTGATTAGTTGATTTGACCCCCTATCCAACCCATTGATGCTGAGTGCCAAGCAGGGAGGCATTGGGTCTTTGGTATGATCCGGCCGGTGATCGAACCCCGACCTGAGACCTCCCAGTTTCAGGGCGGACACTCTAACCACAAGGCCACTGTCTGGTCAATAGTTCGATTTGTAGATGGAAAATATGCTATTTGGAAAGTTCTTACCTTGTCATAAATACAAATCACACCCGTGTGAAGTGAGGGGCGCTCTCATCATCGTACATCATCATACATCGTCTCATTCCGGCCAATCACAATTTGCGTCCTCACCTTCGTCATCAATGTTTGTGTTACGCAATGTTTGTGTTACTGTTCAGTGTTTACACATACACCAAAAGATGGACATAGGAGGCCCTCAAAAATATAGGCATTTTAATTTCAAACATAACCAACATAAACACAATGTTGCAAATACTGTTTAAAATCACACTTGTGTGAAGTGAGGGGCGCCCACTGAAAGCCAGACGTTGGAGGAAAATTATTTCTGTTTTCTAGTGTTAGTCTAACGTTAGTCCTTCAAGAGCTGTGTCACTCACCTCGAGACAATACAAACATGTATCCACTACTTTATTATATTTTATTTTTGGTGGTGGGGCTGGCTACCCATTTTATTTGTTCTGTTTGAGTGTCTCATAGAGACGCCTTATCAGACAACGTCACACTGATAAGAAACAGCATGCGCGTGCATAAAGGCAGCAGAAGAACACCACCTCTCATAAGATGCAATGGAAAAGTTCTAACTGCAGAATGATTAGGATTTTTATTGTGATCTCTCGCCCTTGAAATATATAATCCTTGGTTTCTGTTGTGTTTGAACAATAATAGCAATTCAAAACAGTTGTGCGCTCATGATCACGGCAGCAGAGCCCGTTTGTGCACGGCTAGACGCGCACCTGCAGCCCATCAAGTATAATTTATGCTTCGTCCCGCAATGGTGTCGCGCACGCAGACCTCTACGCTCACAACAGTCGCATCTGCGATGCGATGTGAGCTTGTATATCAGCTGTTCTCTGTTCGCAATACTGTTGGGCTTTGAAGTATAAATGTCTCCTAGGGTGCACCTCACTAGCCAACTCACAAGAGGAGGTTGAATGGACTGAAACCAGCGCTCCCCAAAACAACAGGTTTGGAGATCTGTTGGGAATTGATTACATGAAACAGTGAAATGAAATGAAATGATTACTATATTTACCCAGGGTATCTGGGCTAAGCTCAAGAACTTGTTTCCAGCCAGGCCCTGCTCATAGAACATTTCATCGTAGTGGTTCAATGCCTTGTTCAAGGGCACTTCAGTCACTTCACTTCAGTCACCCGTGCGCCCAGTCCCAATGTTTGTAAACAAATAATTGGTCTATTGTGCCTTTAATAATTGTCTGAGAGAGCTCTGGGGTGTTCCTGCGTGACACTACAGTACCTCTTTTGGCTTTGTTTATTTGAAATAAATCTTTTATTTCCTCAGAGCTCTACTCTACTGAATACCGAAATGCCTCAGGAGGTGCCCATATCCAGGGCTGTACAGCTGACCAGGGGGGATTCAGTCAAGACAGCCCTTCTGTTAGAGCTGGACATATCTGTAAGCACCACAGCATATACTGTATTACTGTGTTTGTCTCTTTTGTTCTAAATGATGAAGGGCTACAGCATGATATTGCAGCAAGTCTGCAGTGTGCATTGTAGTAAGCACTGTATGAGTTATGTCTTCACGCCTCTTGTTCCTCTGCTGCAAGGAAGTTTACAGCCTGTAAACAAAGAAAGTAAAACACCAACTTGAAATTGTTTTGTTTACAATGTTCCTTCTTTCTGTGTTCGAGGCCAATCCTGCGATGACCTGCCTGCCGGGGGATTCGTTTGAGGTGCTATGCCCCAACAGAACGCCTGAGGTACAACAGCTTCTCTCTAGACTGGGCCTGCAGGAGCAGAGGAACCACTGCGTCCAGCTCTCCCTGCGCAACGACACCAAGAAGAAAGGTAATGTGCAGGATGGTTATTTTATTTTTTTTATGTTATTTTTTGTGGCTTTCGCCTTTATTTTATATTTTTTATGGAGGGACAGACAGTAGGCTGACAGGAAATGGGGAGAGAGATGGGGGGAAGACATGCAGTAAAGGCCGTCGGGATCGGGAGTCGAGCCCGCGGCACACTGCCAGACTGGATTACCAGCCAAGGTGCCTGGACCGCTGAGCCACGGCCCAGGCCACAGGATGGTTATTAAATCTTTTCCACAACCAAAATACCTGATATTTGCACTAAAGCATGGAATGGGTCAAATTTATTTATATAGCACATTTCATAAACAAAAGGTTTCCAAAGTGCTGCACAAAAGGAAATGCATAAAAACAACCAGGACAAGTAATACGGTACATAGTAATAACATCACATAGTAAATCCATAAAATAATGCAAAATAGGTACAGATAAGATGGGGAAAATGAGTCTTAGTCATTATGTTCTATCATACAGGACTCTCATATATCACTCAGCTTTTGTTGACAATGGTCAATCATTTACCCACTGTTTTCATCTTCTAGGTTTTGGATTGTTAGCTTCATGGCATTCACAGTGTCATGTAAAGAGTTAAGTCTTAAAAAGACAAAAGAGTGGTTGCACACACTGATAGCCAAAGAGCCGATTATTTATTAGGATGCAGAGTAAAAACCAACGTTTCGGCAGTACAACTGCCTTCTTCAGGGTATATGATATATACCCTGAAGAAGGCAGTTGTATATACCCTGAAGAAGGCAGTTGTACTGCCGAAACGTTTATTTTTATTTTTAGGACTCTTTAGATGTTTCTGCCGTGAGCTCGCACCACTACTAAGACTGGTGTGCGTTTAGCATCCTCCTGCACAGTATTCACAGTGTCATGAACATGACATAACTTTGTCTGTGTTTTTGTCTCCCTGCATGTAGGTGCCCAGGTGCCCTCCTATATCCCTGAAAACAGCACTCTGCAACACCTGCTCACATGGTGCCTGGAGATAAGGAGTGTGCCTAAGAAGGTGTGCTATTCTTAAACTCTATTGTAAAAGTTTAAGCCGCTAAGTTTGCAATACTGTATCTGTAAAAGCACTAGGTATACTTTTGTGGGCTGCTATTCAGTCACACCAATTATTTGTAGTTGTAATAAGGGGAGGGGAAGTTTTTCAACACCAACATTTTTAATTATTTCAAGTTGTTATAAACCAAAAACGGTTGCATTTCATGTACTAGTTTAATTGACAACACTGTTCTTACTGCTGAGAACAGTAATAGTCACTCAACAAAGCGGAGATCCGGGCACACTTAAAGGTT
Organism: Electrona antarctica; assembly: GCF_951216825.1. Classification (NCBI taxonomy): domain Eukaryota; kingdom Metazoa; phylum Chordata; class Actinopteri; order Myctophiformes; family Myctophidae; genus Electrona; species Electrona antarctica. The sequence goes on along the minus strand of NC_136801.1, from coordinate 8,903,237 downwards.
AAAAAGGAGGAAAACTTTATTCAACCAAAGTCACTCAGTGTTGTTGTTTTAGTTTTGTACCTCCCCGATTTCAGTTCTTATGCCAAATAATTCCTACCCACACATGTGTGTTGTCACTGCTGTTGTAATCCTACTGACTAACCTGCCAGTGAGGAGCCCCTACCGGAAGGACGTAGTAGACTAGAGCCTCTGTCCTACTCCTTCCACCCAACTCTCCGGCATAGGTGCCCGCCTAGCCCGTAGGAGTACGTGTGCAGTGACAAATATTGCCCTCCCTGCCGGGCTTCCCTTCCACAAACACTGGCCAATAAAGGTGGTTGCACACCGGCCGCGTTTTTCGGAAAACCCGATGGAGAAACGCCGCTTAAAAATCCGAATTCGCGCTCGGTGTGTGGGGACCTTAAGGGCCTTTCTCGGCCCCACCTCTCTCCCATTGTGTTCTAGTTTCCAAGATGGCCGCAGCACCAGGAGGGGGTGGCCCATAGAGTATATAAAGGATAGAGACCGAACTGGAGCGTTAGCACCCCCCCCCGCTATTCATTTCAGTGGAAGTTGCTCAGTGGCGTTTTGAAGCACCCGGAAGACTTCCGGAAGTATAATGATAACTCAATGGCTCGAGCGAGCGGAAGTTTAGCCTAGCCTAGCCCCGGACCTCAATTTTGAGGTCCGGGCTTTTCACGTGACGTCATGAACGTCCGTCCACTTCCATTAAGTGCTGCAATTCCTCATTTCGCCAGTAGGTAGTGGCATCTTCAACGTTGGATAGCCTTACTGGGGGCTTGGGGTGGCCTTACTGGGCTGCGTTCACACATTCAAGACACCTGTCTTGTGTCTGTCTTGTGTCTGTGTATAATGGCTGCTCCAATGCATTTCCAAAGGAAGCCCATATGGTTTGACCAAACATTTTGTTTGATGGGGGGAGGGGGGCAGAACGCATCCATCAAAGCTGTGTTCAGGTGTCAGTGTCAAGGCAAGTGTCTTGAATGCAGCCCATTAAGGGCATGTCGACCCCGCCCACTCACCTCCGCCCCACCCCCTCCTGGTGCTGCGGCCATCTTGGATCCTAAACATAATATAAACAATGTGAGAGGGGTGGGGCCGAGAAATGCCCTTATTGTGTTCGTATAGACGCTCGACAAAGCCGGATGCACCGCAGTGGATTCAAACCCCCAACCTCTGCGGTGGTGTGCAGGCACTTTACTATACTGCGCCACCCACTCACAGTTTTGCATTGCTTTGTGGCTCAACAACCAGCCAACTTTCTCAGAGAGACATCTCCCTGACTTACTTTCCTGGATCATTCTGTTTTCATAATCACAAATTGCACAGTGCAGATATGACAAATGAGAAATTACTGACACAATTTTAATAATTCTATACTTTCCAACACATTTTTAAATGGCAGAAATAGCTGATCTACAAGCTTACAAGTGATGTGTTGATTAGGTGATTATGTAATAATTGTGACAGGCCTAACCAAAGAACCACAGAGGAATTCTGTCCCCCCAATGCAGGACATACTCTTAACACATTTTGGGCGGGAACCCCTTTTGTTATGCTTTAGCTATTGAAAAATAGCAGATCTACAAGCTCATAGCGCGCCACCGAGTGGCGCGCTACGAGCTTGTAGGTCTGCTATTTTTGAAAAATCGAAGAACGACTGACATAGAAACATAGCTTTTTCAGAAAACTGTCAGGATGTAGAAGACATTTTTAGAATCTGATCTCAGGTCAAAATGGGTTAACAACATTACAGGTGGATTTATGCTTCACTACAATGTACAGTAAAGTAATGTCTAATCACCCAGAACATCCTATTCATCACAGCCGTATGGCTCAGAATATATTATCTCAACTGATCAGAATGCATTTGGGACTTAACAGAATAAAGAATGCAAATTAATGTAAATTCATTGCAAATTTGTTGATATTTACAATTCTCTCATCTTGGGATTACAAGTAATTGAGTCCAAACAAATGGCCTTCTAATGACTTCACTTAGTATAATGCTGTGTAAAGAGAGTTATCTGCACCATATCTATGGCATCACTTCTAAAATACTGGGCCACTGGCCTGTTTCTTTTGGGTCCCCATTTTACAAAAGTTCCAGTACATTTTAATGAGCTCAGGACTGAGACTGGATTTTCTAAATATGGCTCCCAGAAAGTGACAAATGTTTAGCTTCATATTCTGCTATGGTAAAGGAGATTCAGTTTTTATACATGGTTTTATTCTGTAGTGTGTGTGTCCAGAAAAGAGGGCCTTAAGCTGAAGGCATTCTAAATTGCTGTTGATGTCCATTGAAATTAATTGGCTCCTTTGGCTTGACAACATCACAACATTGTTGAACATGCTGTAAATGTGATGACTGCCGATGGCTTTTCTGGCAGTCTCATTTGCAAGTGTGGCGTCGGCATGCCACAAGACATTGACATTGTATTACCATAACGTGAAGAAAATACGAGTTCTCACAGGTTTATGTTGCGAAGACGTAGACAGGAGCACAGCATTACAATTTACAATTTAAAAGCATGGCAATACATCACATACATAAAAAGTAGTTTTCATGAAACATGCGTAAGCTAAGAACGTAACAGTGGAATCTCTATATAATGAAACTATACATATATACTATAAAGTGCTATGACTACATACAATGCAATTCTAGTGATGTCTACATCACATGCTATAAGTCTGTATAAAATGCTATCTAAGGGCCTGGGCCATGGCTCAGTGGTCCAGGCACCTTGGCTGGTAATCGAGTCTGGCAGTGTGCCGCGGGTTCGACTCGCCTTTACTGCATGTCTTCCCCCCATCTCTCTCCCCATTTCCTGTCAGCCTACTGTCTGTCCCTCCAAAAATATAAAATAAAGGCGAAAGCCACAAAAAAAAACATTTAAAATGCTATCTAAGTCTACAAAAAGGGCTATCTAAGCCAGGCGCTAGGGGGTAAGTGCTACGGGCCATGATGGAGTCTGAAAAGGTGGAACTTTGCATAAAAAACAACCGGTAGATTGTGCTCCTAAATGAGAACTGAAGTGGATGTGTTCCTCTGGGGGAAAATAAAATCCTGACACCATTGACTAAATGAGATGCAAACCAACCACACTACTTTTCTTTCTCTATCCCTTCAGGGGTTTGTCAGAGCGTTGGTGGAATATACAGGGGACGGCATGCAGAGGAGAAGATTGCAGGAGTTATGCAGTAAACAAGGCTCTGCGGACTACAATCTGTTTGTGAGAGACACACGCCTCAGTGTGTTGGACCTGCTCTCTGCTTTCCCTTCCATCTCGCCTCCTCTCAGCCTCCTCATAGGTCAGAATTTTTCTGAAATAACTAATGTTTCTGTATCAGTGGTGCTCAATATTTCATGTCAAGGACCCCAAAAATGTAATTGGCCACCGACCCGCATCTTAAAATGGGTGCATGTGTTTGGTCCGACTAGTCATTGGTCCGGAAAACGACAACCCACCTCAAACCCTAACCTAACCATAACCCTAACCAACCAAAGCACGGGAGCAGGCGCTAGTCCGAGGTGCGGACGCATGTCGAACCAATGCTCCGTCGGACCATAGTATGCCTCCCTCTGAAAATATGTTGTTCCAGGGACCCCCCAGAATCAAAGTTCTGAACAAATATATATTCCAAATTTGCACCACATTTTCACGATTTTTCAAAAATAGCAGACCTACAAGCTCGTAGCGCGCCACTCGGTGGCGCGCTATGAGCTTGTAGATCTGCTATTTTCCAATAGCTAAATTATAGCATAATGATTAAAACACCAAAAGGGGTTCCCGCCCAAAATGGGTTAACTATAAATAATGAGGAAAGAGGCACATACATCCACACGTCTGTCCATCTCGCCTCCTCTCAGCCTCCTCATAGGTCAGAATGACAAACACTTATATATTGTCTGTCTGCAGTATTTTGGTGAATGGGAAAACAGTGCATGTTCCTCAAAGTATGGGCCTTCTATACTTAAATGCCAATATGCCCAGGGGAGAATTCCAGCCCAATGACATATGACGGGTGTCACATTTCTTTGGTTTCTTTCACATTGTTTTTTTTTATTATTATTTCACAATGAGATAGTTTTTCATTTTATATATTTTTGCTTGGCATTTATGCTCTGTCTCCATCATCTTTTTATATGGGAAAAACTATATAACACCCTGGGCTTTTCAGTTTTTGAAGATGTGGTACATTAATTTTCTGGACTTTCAGTGTAGACATTAAGTGAGTTACAATACAATGCCTTTTATAACCGTAAGCGTTTTGAATCAGATGTGATTAATTGTAGATATTGGATGGAGACCGCAAAGGCCTTTTGCTGTAAACTACACCTGGGAAAAAACTATCAGTGGAATAATATACTCTATTCTTTACTTTTGAAAGGATCCAACACCAAGTGCTCCTTAACCTATAACAAATGTAGTCAAGAGAGGTCTGTCCGTATAGCATATTTGCATTCACTAGGGGTCAGTATAACCCCAGCAAAGTATGGATCTTGTTTATTGTCCTACTTGTCATAACCCATAATTACATTAAATGGCTCGCTAGAGATCCCAGAGCTTCTCCAAATAATGTACATTGATTCACTGGTGCAATTATTAACCCCATTAGACACAAATGAGATTTTGAGATAGTTTCTGTGAAAATAATGACCTGACCATTTCAAAAGATAACCGTTTCCCCCCTCATTCCCTGCTAAATGACATTGATCAGTTGTTTCTCTGCCTTTCCCCTCTGCATTTCACACGATCACCTTTGTGATCTTCTAAACCGGCGCTTAGTGAAAGAATGTTTTCAGTGAGTTCATTAGAGAGTTGGCTGGTCATTCAATATACATCTAATATCCTTTGACTGAAAACTACCAGACAGTGAAATGAGTTGGCTACAACTTTACATACAACTTGAATTGTCCTCTAAAACAGCTGTGTCACATATAGTTGGCCTACCCAATGTCGGTTATTTTTGGCCTGTATGCCAACCGCAGCACCTTTCTCCGTGGTGAACCGATGCAGAAATTGGCAATCAGGAGTGGACATTCGTGCCCCCGTGAAAAATGTGCTGCTGGAGGCACTTCGGGGCAACAGCTGTTGCCCAGGAATGTGGCGGTCCATTCATCGGTCAGCGGGTGAGCTTCACAAGGACATAATGCAGGGTCAACCAGGACTCAGGAGCATAGGTTAATGGTCAGCCCTTACTCTCTGTACACTGTTAAAGCAAATTAACACATTACTTTACCATTGGTGCTTCATTAGCTTGACCGAAAGTGGAAGGGTTGTGCTGATTGATGTTTATGCCATTGTACTCTTAACTATAAATAATGAGGAAAGAGGCACATACATCCAGACGTCTGTCTGTGGCCCTGTGCCTGCAGGGTATAAAAAGGGGTATATAAATTGGTTCCTGGATTTAATGTCCGTGTAATGTGGAACAGGTGGAAAGCCCTCTGGATTGAACGGTTTGCACCATGAAAAACACAGAACTGAATCGTATCTAGTCTGGGCATCTTTTATTTAAGCTGTAGGCTTAACTGAGATTGAGAAATATATGAGATTGAGAAATATCTGTAGGTCTAATGTAGTGTGACTGATATAGCGTTAAAATGTCAGTATCCAAGGAGTCTTGGATACATAACAAGTAAAAACATACACCTGAGAAAACCCTGACATTTCAAAGTCTTATATCATGAAGTGAGAAAATCTAATTTATAGATATAGTATCGGAAAATAGATATATTCCGATACCATGTTTTTTCCCCCTCCCAATACTCTTTACAGAGAAGGGTTCCCATGCCCAAGTAATGAATGACATCGGCAATTTGACGGTAGAATAAAAACTGCATTGAGCACAGAATCGGATGTGCCTCCAGTCCATACACACACATCCAAATTAATGGTACCTCTGCATACAGACTACTAGACTAGAGGGACTTTTGTGCGGCATCGTTCGACATTGAAACCCGAAATCGATTATAGCGGTTAGATCAGAGATGGTTCTTGGCCATCTCGTATGAGTCACTTGCAGAACTTTGAACTCGAAAGGGTTAAAAGTGATATTATATCCCTATCCCAATTGTGTCAGCGGCAACGGTATCCTCTGTTCCAGCAGTGGGAGAGAGATGATGGATTAATTCACCTTCGTTTTCCGACATTGCTGTCACATAGCGTATTGAGGAGACAGTCACAGTGATACGTGGCGAAGGCAGAGGGTGTGTGCGTGTGTGTGTGTGTGCGGCACTGTGCACGTGTACACACGGTGTGTGTGTGTATTTTCTTTAGACTTGTGCCTAGAAGCATTCGTCCTTCAGGTGGTCCTGAAGAATGAAGAGATTTTCTCCAAAGTTAAATCAATTTTGCTGCAGTGTGGAGTGGTTGGTTGGGATTGATTTTGGGATAACATGCCCACTAGCCCATTTTGGGCGGGAACCCCTTTTGGTGTTTTAACTAAGCATTATGTAATACTTATATGTAATACTATAGCAGACTATAGCAGATCTACAAGCTCATAGCGCGCCACCGAGTGGCGCGCTACGAGCTTGTAGGTCTGCTATTTTTGAAAAATCGTAAAAATGCGGCACAAATCTTTGAATATATATTCTTTCAGAGCGAACGTTTTTTTTTTTTTCGACGTCAGGCCTAAATGGGCTAGGAGACATACTGTATGTGAAGTGTGTTTCAGCCGTATGTATACTGTATCTCTGCAGCCCATCAAATGCACAGCTCGCAATCAATATTTATTTTGATTACGATAGAAGTTCTCTGTAAAAATACAGTGTTGGGCTTTATTTAACCCATTTTGACCTGACGTCGAAATAAAAAAAAAGTTCGCTCTGAATGAATATATATTCAAAGATTTGTGCCGCATTTTTACGATTTTTCAAAAATAGCAGACCTACAAGCTCATAGCGCGCCACTCGGTGGCGCGCTATGAGCTTGTAGATCTGCTATTTTTCAATAGCTAAAGTATAACATAATGCTAAGTTAAAACACCAGAACGGGTTCCCGTCCAAAATGGGTTAATGACCGATATAAAACATTGAGATACCATAGTCAACATTATAATCCGTAAAGCATCTGGTATAGTAGTGACAGGTTCACTTCCCATTTTGTAATCAGAAGTCTCATCTGAATGCAATTACAATTTACAATTTAGGCATTTAGCAGACGCTCTTAATCCAGAGCGACTTACATTAAGCAATAACAAAAAGCATGGCATACATCACATGTATAAAAGTAGTTATTATGAAACATGCGTAAGCTAAGAACGTAACAGTGGAGTATCTATGTAAACTATACTATATTATATATTATACATGTGTACTATAAAGTGATATGACTAAATAAAAATGAAATTCTAGTGCTGTCTACGTAACCTAGTTGCTCCTGATTATGCTGGTTGGTGCATGGTTTCCGCTGCCATCAGTGTATGAATGTGTGTGTGAATGTGTAATGCACAATCTATGTAAAGCGCCTTGGATAAAGGCACTATATAAATGCACCATTTACCAATTTAGTCGTTATTATGCCAAATCCCAATTCTCCCATCCAATGATAATGATATTGACCTACTTGCTCACCCAAGTGGACATTTAGTTTCAGCTCAACCCAGATGATCGCTGCCCACAGAGGAGAGGACCAGTTCAGGGGTTAGGTGTCTTGCTCAAGGACACTTTTGTGGGGACTCCGGCTCTCCAGGCGGAATCTCTCACCATTCACTGCTTAGTGCTTACCCCTTCTGGTTGGTTTTGGGGAGGGTTTAGACAACCATGTGTCTCCTCCAATATATTTAAAATCTTTACAAAAAATCACACCCGTGTGAACTGAGTGGTGCAACTCTGTGTGGGGGACCCCGGGGGGTCCCCGGAACCTCCAGACCCACAGGAACAAGCCCAGGATGCCGGCCCGGTTCCGGCAAGCCACCCTGTGTCCGAAACGGTCAAGCAAAACGATGGCAATGAAACTGGGACTCTCATACAGTTCTCACATGACCGACAGAGAGCGAGAGAACGGACTCAAAAATCTTCCATAAGACTGTTGTTGAACAGAGAGACTTTCTCACACACACACACACACACACACACACTGACACTAGTGAGAAGTTTGACTTTAACGAATTAGAAAAATGCGCGAGGACGAATTAGAAAAAATTGCAAGGGAGCATCATGAGAAGTTTCATTTTTATGGCGGCTTTTGCGATGCACAATGCAGTTTGCTTTTATTGGTTACGGTTACGGGCACGGCTGTTATTGAATCAAGTTCAATACAGCTCCTACAGCTACAGGGCCTGTAGGTCCGTCTGACTGACTCCGAGACATCCACCACTGCAGTTTCTACATGCAGGCTGCTGCTGGTCAAAGTATGCGAGTGAAGTCCGGACTTTAGCGCTCTATAATGAATACGAACTAGTATAACGCTTTACAAACGCATCAAACAGTACTGGACCTATATGATCTATATTATGTAGCGCTTGTTGTGCCGCTTGGCTTCAGCGTTGGCTGTCATGCTGCATGTTGCAGATTCATTTTCTTCTCACTCCGCTCGGCCAGAGAACGGGGACTGGGGGAGGCGGTGGGCGCAGGGGAGACCACAGAGAACGGGGACTGGGGGAGGCGGTGGGCGCAGGGGAGAGCACAGAGAACGGGGACTGGGGGAGGCGGTGGGCGCAGGGGAGAGCACAGAGAACGGGGACTGGGGGAGGCGGTGGGCGCAGGGGAGAGCACAGAGAACGGGGACTGGGGGAGGCGGTGGGCGCAGGGGAGAGCACAGAGAACGGGGACTGGGGGAGGCGGTGGGCGCAGGGGAGAGCACAGAGAACGGGGACTGGGGGAGGCAGTGGGCGCAGGGGAGACCACAGAGAACGGGGACTGGGGGAGGCGGTAGGTGCAGGGGAGAGCACAGAGAACGGGGACTGGGGGAGGCGGTGGGCGCAGGGGAGACCACAGAGAACGGGGACTGGGGGAGGCGGTGGGCGCAGGGGAGACCACAGAGAACGGGGACTGGGGGAGGCAGTGGGCGCAGGGGAGACCACAGAGAACGGGGACTGGGGGAGGTGGTGGGCGCAGGGGAGAGCACAGAGAACGGGGACTGGGGGAGGCGGTGGGCGCAGGGGAGAGCACAGAGAACGGGGACTGGGGGAGGCAGTGGGCGCAGGGGAGAGCACAGAGAACGGGGACTGGGGGAGGCGGTGGGCGCAGGGGAGAGCACAGAGAACGGGGACTGGGGGAGGCGGTGGGCGCAGGGGAGAGCACAGAGAACGGGGACTGGGGGAGGCGGTGGGCGCAGGGGAGAGCACGGAGAACGCAGGGGAGAGCACGGTAACTGGCAACACTCTCTCTCTGTGTTTGTGTTTGTAGGCAACAGCGCCACTTTAGCACCTGTTGTTACCCTAAACATAGTTAGGGACAGACATAGGGATGGACATATGGACATAGGGAGGGACAGACATTTCTGTTCCTTGAAGTGGCTGCACCACTCAAAAATATTTTCACCTGACCAGTGAGGAGTTTCACCGGAAGCACATACGCATGCAGACAGAGATACATGCTATTCATCTCAATTCTGCTCCCTATATATTGAACAGGCCTCGACCAACCTGTAGTAACGGATCGCCCTCCTGCCAAGATGCACCATGTTTAGACCAGATCCACACTTTGTTCCCATGTGGATCCCAAGATCCACATGATTCAATTTTGGATTTTAGAAGTAGTAGTAGTAGTACTACTGGGTCTTTCTTTTAGCTAAAACCTGAGCTTGTTGTGTAGTCTCTTCTGTCGGGAACGTGATGCACATAGGCCTATCTCACAGAATTTCCCCGCCCCCTTAATACGCCCCCTTTCGGGGCTAGTGGTGATGTGACGTCACTCCATAGACGCTACATGTTAACAGAGGTAATTTAAGAAGTCTACAACTTTTGTTTTCTCAAGGTAAGGTTTGTTCTATCTGTTCGAGCTGATTTACCATCTTGTTTGCTTCATAATAATATTGGTCTGTCACATTTTTACATTAGGAAATGTACTTAGATTCTCCAGAGAAAAAATCGTGTAAATGCTAATGTTAAATGACACCACTATCTACCGGAAGGGGGCGTGAAAAGGGGGCTGTGAGATTTAGAAGGAAGACCAAACCTGTTCATTTGTCACCAGGCTTTAACGCAAACTACGGCTAAGTGGTATCATTCATCATCAGCTTTTGTTTTGTAATCTTCAACGGCACACAAAGACATGGAATGCAGACTTCATACGTCAACGTGGGGAGCTGTCTCACCCTGAGCTGTTTAGATGTCAGAGAAAGAGGGAACGTCGGGCAGGAGAGAGCTGATTTCACCCAGCTGCTTACTTTACCAAAGGGCTTATCGGGAAAAATGTGTGTTTTTCCAAGGGCTCAGCTGGTACACATGGTGCAGCCTAGCTTTTGGGTTCATTTATCATTAGATTTAATGGATGAAAAATAAGAAAATTCACTGTGAGCATGTTGGGTGGGGGGAAAAAAACGACGTCTTGTTGCTAATGCCTACAACCTTTCTTTAGCTCCCTCAACTTTTATGGCTTTTTATTGAAGCCTCCAACACGTACTGCATGCGCCACACACCACATAGCTGACCCAAAGGAGGGCACCTTCAGGGCTGCTATTGAAATAAGGTCTGCATAAGCAATCTGTTTCCTACTGGCTCCAACATCTGGACACTTGGGATTCCATAACCCTGAGTTTGTAAATTTCATAAATATAGAAGTGTGTCCTAGAAATGAGTTTTTAACCCTGTCAGGACAGGCGGGGGATAGATCGGTAGGTACTAGGATGTCCCCGCAGCCCAGGGTGACATTCACTGCCTTTGGTTATTGGGGTTTGACGGCATGAAACAGTCAAAAGTGAGAGATAACGTTATGACTCATACATTGCTTGTTTGCTTTGCAGAGCACCTGCCAAAGTTGCAGTCTAGGCCTTATTCAGCAGCCAGGTAAGGTGACAAAGAGACTTATCTTTTGTTCTGCACGAAACCATGTAAACATGAATCATTGTCTGTGTTCACTACAATAGCTACCACTGTAGCTATTGTGGTACACTTAGCTGGTCATTGATTCATGCTCCAGACTGGTCAGGTTACTACTTGGCCTCACTCCCCAAACCCACCTCACCCCTGCCCATTTTGACAGTCCGGAATTGGAATGGCTTAGGCTTGACGACAGAGTACAGCATCTTGCAATGGGTCTGTTCCACAAGATTCGCTACACCACCAAGATACCCATGTACCTGTCTAAATACTTCCTTAATGTCAACGAAGTCCACACCCACAACACCAGAGGGAGTTCAACAACCCAGATTCGGCACAAGAAGGGACTAAATTAATTTCGCTCCTATGCCACCAAAATGTGGAACGCCCTACCGACAGCCATTAAGACATGCAAATCCCTTGACTCATTCAAAACCGCTCTCAAAGGGCACCTACGGACGGCAGCAATTCGAAACTGGCCCCCGTAAAATCTTGAATCCCCCACCCACCCCTTTTTCCTCTCACTGTATATGTTTTTCCCTTTTTACCTCCTCTATGATGATTTCAATTTTTTGGCTATATAGTGTTTATTTGTTGTCTCTAAATGTTGAACATGGTGGACCCTATTGTAAACAAGTATAATGCTTTATGGTGTCGTCCACAGTTAACAGTTTTATATTGAGTTGTGCTTGAAATGTACTGTAGTTCTCCAATCTGTTAATAAATTCTTCAATCAATCAATCAATCAATCAATCAATCAATGCTTCCTGTTAAATGTGCCTATTCGATTTGCTTTAAACCTCACATGGAACAGCAACATCTAAAGAAACCAATGTCAGAACTGCCTACCTCCTCTCATTAGTTCTCCACTAATCTGTTCTGTTTGCAACTTTGCACGCAGGTACATGTGTGTGTTCACTGTTCATGCTTGTATGTGTATGTGTGCACACTAAAAGAGAAAGGAATGAGAGATGAGGTCTGTAGTTTATCAGATGGCACTGAGACATTACAGAGGCTTGCATTATTGATGCTGTGGTCAATAGAGGTCTCCAGTGGCACACAGGAAATGGAGAGTGAGAGTTGCGGAGAGCGTGCTTTCCTAAAGCAAGGAGGTAAAGGATAGAGGAAGCACGGGCGCAGTTTTGTCTGTTGGAAAGAGTCAAGTCAGTCGTTTTGAATTGGCGCTGTAGTTGGCAAAGCACGAATTGGCATTAACGCACAAATTAGGTTTAATTTACATTTCATGTAGATCATGATTTAGCGTTCTCATTTTCATTCTACTTCTCCCATGCTCATTTCCATACTGTAATTAGAGTTGCATTTAATGAGTGCTTAACCTCATTCCTTTGATTATCCTTTGTTGGAATGCACCTCCTCTAAAGTTGGGTTCTTGGTGAGACCAGTGTAGCAGATGAGAACGGAACATATCTTCCTCTACTGCAGGGCTTTTCAAACGGTGTGCCATGACACATGTCCACCTGTGCCTTGGGATTTTATGACAAATACACATTATTGTTGCAATATATACAACTATCATCATTTTTCCCGACATTTCCCAATACAGAAACGGGTGAAAAGTTGTATTTTTATGGTGGCTATTTGCGGGTCCTTTGCATGGAAATGTTTTGGAACCCCTGTATATAGAGGGTATGCGTGTGACATCATCATCAAACCCGGAAGTTATGCAGGAACGCCTACTGAGTGGCAAAAAACTACTTTCTGGCCCGACAGCCCATACATCCAAACAGAAAAGTCCTATCTGATTGCATTAAACAACGTTAAACAATGTTAAACTCACTTTGCCTGTTGCTTTGCCACTCGATTTGCCGCTTAAGTGCTGCATTTACATAATGCACAGTTCCCATTATAAGTTGAATGTCTAGCTGTTAAAGGTTTACATGTTGCCAGTCTGTAGTACGGTACTACAGACTGGCAACATGTAAACCTTTAACAGCTAGACAACCTCGGCTGAGTATCTTTAGGAAAATTTTAATTTTATGAGGCATTGTTTTGGAGCCAGAGTCTGCATATCCAGTATCCATTATTTGCTCTGTCGATAAGATTCTGAATATGAGAGATTGATTTGTCAAATCATACCGTAGACCAGGGATCTGCAACCTTTTTGAAACAAAGTGCCATGTTTTTATTTTCTAGAATCTAGATAGTCAGTGTACCATGTTGTCATTTTAATGACACCACAATTCCAAAACATATTTTGATTGTCCATGAATATAACCATTTCCCTTTTTAAATATCACATTGTTATAATGATCATTAGACTCGGAGCATAACCCTCCTGCCTCCCCAGTCAGAGTTCAGAGTAGAACGTAGAATGATGTGCAGGATGTAATTCGCATACAAATATAAGTGAATTCATTTATTTGACGTGGTCTTTTTAAATAGTTTATTTTAAACACAAAATCCTCTCTCTCACACTTATGCCAGTGTGCCAGTGATCACCCTCCTTTGTGCAAATGTTGGCACCAGTGCCAAAGCTTGCCTACCCCTGCCGTAGACGAGTAGGGAATGGATTCTCACATTTTGTCCATAGAAAACTTTGTAAACGTTATTTGGGTTGATTCAATAATGTCTGTCTGTCTGTCTACTCCTGTGTCCTCAGCTCCAATCTAAGGCACCCAGGAAAGCTGCAATTTGTATTCAATGTGGTGGAGTTCCCCGTCTGCTCTGGGAGACCTGCTGGGAGGCAGGGCCTGTGCACTGGTTGGCTGTCTGACCTAGTCAGTTCCATGCTGGTGCAATCTGCCGATGCTCCCTGCTGGCCATCTCCCCCAACGGTAAGGAGCCTATCAGACAGGGATGTGAAACGATGTGAAACGTCTGGCCATGTCAACATCTCTGTTCTGGTCGATAACCAATGTCGATATTATCTGTATAAAAAGATAAACATGACTAATGCGTCATGCATCAGATCATAAACGTGTGTGGGCTCTGCCTCACTGAACCCTCCACGGGTCCAATCTTAATGGTCTCGGTTGATATACTTTTAATTTTGTTCCAGTATTACATTACTGTACAGGGAATTTGGCTTGGGGAATTGCTCACATAAAATACAATAATTATAATGTAACTAAAATTGGTTAAAGAGCGGGTATAATCAAAATACAAAAATCATGGGAGCAAGGGAGCCTCACTCAAGTTCAGAGGTGATGTTGTGCATCAGAATGACATACTATATTCCTACTGACCTCGGATGAGATGCTGCTAGAGCCGTCTCCCCAATGTCTCTAATGCTTTTACAAATATATATTTTTGCTTTGACTTTGTACCGCTGCTAGGCACTTGAAACCCAGCATCCATATTCTGGGAGAACATTAGCCAAAAGTAGCAAATATACAAGCTCGCAATGCGACACATTGGCGAGCTCCTACAGTAGATCGTCTATTTCTGGCAAAGAGATTTTGTATAGAAAGAAACAAAAGCAGACCAAGTACGTACACGGCCACACAGCCCACTCAAGGTACGGCCACGGAGCCGACTTGGGGACCCAACGCAGCTCCTCCAAGGACAACAAACAAATGAACGGAGCTGAACGTGAATCCCCCCCACCGCCCACCCCTTTTTTTCCCTCACTGTATATGTTTCTTTTCCCTTTTTACCTCCTTTATGATGAATTCCTGTTCTGTCCTTTGTCTATATAGAAGTGTCTATTTGTACGTCTCTAAATGTTTTTGATGAATTGAACATTGTGGACCCTATTGGAAACAAGTGTAATGCTTAATTGGGTCGTCCACTCACAGTTAACAGCCTTTGTATTGAGTTTGTGCTTGAAATGTACTGTAATTCTGCAAACTGTTAATACATTTTTCAATCAATCAATCAATCAAACAGAGCCAATCCAACTCGGGTCCGTTTCACTAAGTATAGAGAGTTTAAGTGGTTGATGGGGGCAAAATACCAGTGGAGTTGGAATGATCTTATTATATTGACATTTCCGTTTTATTTCTGATGGTGGCTGAGAAAGGAAAAGCAGGAGAGCTAGAAGGGATGACATGCTGCAAAGAGCCTCGGTCGATTAAAACCCGGCAAGCAGCGGGCGGACTACAGCCTCCTTTATGTGGTGGTGAGCCACCCGGGTGCTCTTTTCAAAACAACAAGAGATTTTTGAGTTTTAGGAGTGGATAGGGAGAGGGGTCTGAGTCACAGGAAAATCAGTTGTACAAGTACTGCCTCAGCTAAGCGAGACTAGTCTGAGGGCCTGGGGAGTTCAAGACATCTGGCATTCAGCCAAGGTTTCCCTGCTCACCAGGAAGAGAGACCAAAGTACGTCTTGTTCAATACTCGGGCAGCCCCCAGATTGTAACCCCTGTCACTTTTCTTAACTTCTTTCATTTCAGGGCTAGATCAAATGGAAGGTTTGCCACAGCTAAAGGCTGCACCGTATATTCAGTGGTGCATGGAAGAAGTATTGATTTCTTACTTAAAGTAACAATACCACAATGTAGAAATACTCTACTAAATAATACTAAACTACAAAGTTTAAGTTCTAAATTAAAAACGTTACTCGAGTATCTTTAAGTAGTCCATATGGGGATCCATATGAATAAAGCATAAAGTAAATTTTGAGTGTTGGGATCAAATTCTACTTAAAGTATCAACAGTACTTATTATAGAGATCACAATGCAACACGTTGTGCATAGTGTTGTGAGCTTGTAGATCGGCTATTTTCGAATAGACAAAGTATAATATAGGTCGGGTTGCCCAATTAATTTTCCTCAAGGGCCATATTTTGACTAGGGTACCAGGCTGGGGGCCGAGTCCGCACGCACGAGGTCGAGGTCTTGCCCTGAAAATTCATTTTCAGGGAAAGACTCCATTTGAAAAGGATTCCCAGTTTGACATGCATAGGCTACTGACCCCCATTTAATGCCATTTATATCTGGGACCCCTTTCTTTAAAAAAAAAAAATCTTCCAGGGGCCACAAGGGGGCGCTCCGCGGGCCGCCTATTGGGGAACCCTGTAGGACATAATGGGTAATGTCTGTGACTTTAGTTAGTTAGTCACCCACGTCTCCATATATGGTATCGCCCCTCGTGACATCTTGTGACATCATGGAGACACTTAGATCTCCATATATGGTTTTCCATATATGTCAGTCTGACATCAAACCGACATCAAACCCTCTAATGCCCATATATGGAGATCCTTGGTTTGTCATCAATATTAAGCCCATACAGTATATGGGAATATCAATATATGGCCATACTGTGACAGTCTCATGATGATAACCAGTGTGGTTGCCGCGATGCGAGTCACACTTGCAAATGAACCAAGTGAACCAACACATGGATTTCCATATGTGGAGCTGATAGTCAGCTGATGGTCATGCCAACGCGCCAGCGCTCGGCCAGCAGTCTGCCCCCAGCCAGGCGGATGCGTGCGAGGTCGCTTCTCACCCTCAGGGCCTTAATAATAAAAAGTACAGTATTCCTTCTGAGATGTAGTGGAGTAGAAGTATAAATTATCAAAAAGGACATACTCAAGTAAAGTAAAAGTACCTCAAAGACAAGTTGTACAGGTCAATAAGAACAAGATGTTGTTCTACTAGGGTAGGTCAATAAGAACAAAATGTTGTTCTACTAGGGTAAGTCAATAAGAACAACATGTTGTTCTACTAGGGTAGGTCAATAAGAACAGAATGTTGTTCTACTAGGGTAGGTCAATAAGAACAGAATGTTGTTCTACTAGGGTAGGTCAATAAGAACAACATGTTGTTCTACTAGGGTAGGTCAATAAGAACAACATGTTGTTCTACTAGGGTAGGTCAATAAGAACAAGATGTTGTTCTACTAGGGTAGGTCAATAAGAACAAAATGTTGTTCTACTAGGGTAGGTCAATAAGAACAAAATGTTGTTCTACTAGGGTAGGTCAATAACAACAAAATGGGGTCAGGACCGCCAGAAGAACTTTGGCAGTGGTTTTTCAAAACTTTGTTTGCTAGTTCTTGCACCTCCAAGGTTTTCTGTCAAAGTTCTTAGTTGAATATTGTGTGCGATTTGGTCAGCAGTTCGAGGTGGGTGTGATTTATTTTGTTCATGTATTTCTTTTCCGCAATCTGCCCAAGGCTTCAATCTGCCAGCAGTGGAAACAACAGAGTTTGCCTGGGGAGTTTCCGAGTCACCATAAACACAACCTGTCTGAGCTAGAAGTGTACAACGGTTTTGTGTGAGGTCAACAAGTTCTTGTTCGTTTGGGGTATGCTGCAATCTTCCTGTTGCCAGAAACTTAGAAGGGTGGGTTATTGATGAAATAAGGTGTATTCTGTTGTTGGACTCATACATGAAAGTATTTTTTATTTTTGAGTGGTGCAACCACTCCTATAGACAGCTATGTGTGTCCCTGGCTGTGTCCCTGGGTCCCTGGCTGTGTCCCTGGGTCCGAGCACGGAAATAGCATATTTTCACCACCAAGTGTCACTGTTGTGCAGCCCAACACACCACCAAGTCTCACTGTTGTGCAGCCTCACACACGCACACACACACACACACACACACACACACACACACACACACCGTTTAACAATTTATTTATGTCCACACACAGGGAAAGCATACAGGAACACAAATATGTTAGGTGCAGTAAAGGTTACATTCACAAACTCATGGATATGTCCTCATGATATAACACACATGTCACTTAGCACTCCATGGCCACAAGCAGTGGCAGCTCCGCCATATAGGGCAGCAGAGATGGCACACTTTTGCCAGCCTTTCTGCCTCGTCTTTGGGCGGGCATCCCAAGTTGTCGAAACCCTCTGACAACCAGTCCGACCATAGGAAACAAAGTTCTTAGTCTTGCACTGTTGCTTGGTGTTAAAGCACTCTCTGTAGTTGTTCTCATGCATACGTTTTTTTATTAGTGCCTTTTTGTATGCAAGTTACATAGTCCACAGAAATTGCAAATGCATCCATGCAGGTACTACATTGACGATGGTAGTTACAACGGAGCAGTTTAACGTCATGCCCAGGACACACACACAGGCCAGGAAGGAGAGCTTGTACAGTACAGTACAGTACAGTACAGTACAGTACAGTACAGTACAGTACAGTACAGTACAGTACAGTACAGTACAGTACAGTACAGTACAGTACAGTACGTACAGTACAGCGCCACTCACTTCAGACGGGTCTCCCTTTTTGGGTTATTGTTGATTAGCGGTTCGGTTCTCTTTAATCATCAATCAAGGATTGTTTAACCTTAAGCCTTTAATCCCTGTATACTTTGTTGACCAGGGTCCCCCAGCGGTCTAAACTTGGTCCCATCGTTTTTGTTTTCTCCCTCAGGCTCTACACTAAATCTCTTAGGCAATAATAGGTGATCTCGCATCACGTTGCGAGTGCGACCCATTGTGAGCTTGTAGATCTGCTATTCCCGCAAAATGTTTTGCCGAATGATCACCATAATCACCTATTCAACATACCCAGAATAGGGATTCTAATTGGTTTCAAGTGGATAATATGGTTTTATCCGGAAGAGGTCGACTTCTACTGGCCTTCATTATAAATCAGAAAATTATTCTCCTATGCTCTTATTGATTCTAAGAGCATAAATGACATAAAAATAAATGAAACCTGACAGCCATATCCTGCCCAGTTTCCAGGGGGACCTCTTGGGTCTCCTCACCGGTGTATTGTTTTGGAATAGGTCCATTAATTTCGATCATTTCGATCATTATATGTGGAGGTTTCTCATTATCGCAGTAATTTCTTCTAATTGAACGTAAATGACTTCTAATGATTTCTGACCCCAGATCCGCACGAGTCTCCGACCGAACTGCACCTTCCGACCACCCTCTGACCCGTCGCTGCCCTTCGTTATGGTGGGACCAGGAACAGGAGTCGCACCCTTCATTGGCTTCTTACAGCAAAGGTACAGCTGTTTGAAGAGCACGTATTGTTTGTAGCTGTAGGACGAAGTGGGGCATTCATTTGTAACGGTCAGATATTTATATCACAAGTTAAAATTTCACGGGGTATTAATGATCCTCCTTAACCCATTTTGGGCGGGAACCCCTTTTGGTGTTAGCGCGGCACCGAGTGCCACGCTACGAGCTTGTAGATCTGCTATTTTTGAAAAATCGTGAACATGTGGCGCAATTCTTTGAATATATATTCTTTCAGAGCGTTTTAAAACTCAAATCTTTGCTTCTGGGGGGGTCCCTGAAACTACATATTTTCAGATGGGGGTCGGCAGCCAATTACAGATAATTTTGGGGTCCTTGACATGAAAATGTTTGAGAACCACTGACATAGAAACATACATTATTTGTATAATCCTCTCTCAGGTCTAAATGGGTTAAGATAAAATGTACATGTTTCAACAACGTAGCAACCAATGCATGCTTTACGTTACGTATAAACCAATGACACCAACACAGAAGTAATGTCTCAGAATAAATAGTTTATCTATATGAAATAAATAAACAATTGCAATCAGTTACAACACAGTTCATGACAGGTTAAACATTTGTTAACCCAGGGGTTCTCAACCCGTGGGTCGCGACCCTTCGGGGGGGATGCCAAATTATTTTGGGGGGTCCCCAAATAATTTAAAAAAAAAAGAAACTTTTTCTTTTTCTTTTGCAACTGAATGGCTAGAAAATGGAAATGAAGAGTTTACATATAGTACACATAGTACATGCACCTTCCCTAATGATTATATCTGGTTTCAGTATTTATTTATGGTGTTTGTCTCTATTATTAAGGTTATTGTAGCAGTCAATTTATATTGGGGGTCGGGAGGGGGTCCCAAGACATTGCCAAAGCATTTCCGGGGGTCCCCGGCCAAAAACGTTGAGAACCCCTGTCCTAACCGAACGCACCATTCCGTGCCTCTCACGCATGCTCACTCTTATTGTTCGTATTGTTCCTTGATGTTCCTTGATGTCCCTGACGCTCCAAACCCGAAATAATAAAGTTAATCCAAACGTGAAGATGATCCACCGAACGAAAACGAATCCAACAGAAGTTCTACTGTCCCTCCAAACGGAAACCCAACCGGTACTCCTCGCTGGATACAAACAATCAAACAAAACTCTCACCGGTCCGGAGTAGATGATGGTCCCAGCCGGGTTACACTCTTCAGCCGGTTAGTTGGAACATGGTAGCCTTGGCTATATTCCACCGAATAGCATTTAGACAAGATTATTAAAGATCAAACATGATCAGGTCTCACGTGGGCTCCCTGCTCGTTTGTCTGTCTCCACTTGTCCGGAGCCGGCGACTTCCGTGTGTTTTAATCACGTATGTGTCACGGCCCGTCAATCGATCAATCTCCCTCTCAACATTGACATTGACTTTGACATTTAATGTTGACTTAATATGTGATAAATGATTATTTTAAAAATAATGCATTAATTCATATTCATGTCATTGACATTCAAGTGATGTCAAGTGAAGATAATCTGCATATATTTTGAATCAACAATTGCAAAAGACTTGGCTTAATGCAACACAAACGTCGGCGTGTCCTGGCGCTCCGTGGACGGCCGTTAATCTGGCAGACAGGGCTGTGAACACGTCAGGGATTATACCGGGTGCTTCAGTTGTCCCAGCAGGAATAAATCAAGCCCTCTCCAAAGCCACCGTTTATGACTTCATCTGTAATGAACAACCACGGGTCAGGTGAGAGCAAAGAGACGTATTGATTTCGACGTAAAGAGTTCTAGGGGGTGGTGAGGGTGTTAATGTAAATCATGACTAGTAATTGCTGAGGAGGTGAAGTGGGGATATTGACTGTTGGCTGCCTGCACTATGTCCTATATGCTCTTCCACCAATCAACTATGCATGCATAATATACACAACAAAAGGCTTACTACAATAAGGTTATGAATTGATATCATGTACGGTAAAACAATGGTTAGAGTTATAGAGTTGCGCCTCCTAATATTACTGTCGTATCATCTTGACATTAAAGCCCTGTAAAATGCATCTTTATGAATAAGTATGTGTCAGAGAGGGGGCCAGAGAAATCTTGCAATGAATGATTGCTTTACAACAGCAATTCTCGTTGGACGGCTTTCCAATGACAATTGGATGGGTTAACTTAGGCCACGTTTAGACGATGACGGACTCGATGCCTTATTCTGCATCTAGAAGGAGGCACGAACGAACGCACGTGGTGCTTGTTTACATCAGCCGATGTGAACAGAGCCATGACATCACACATTTTGAGGATTTCATGTTGCCATGGAGACGCCAGGTGCAGCGTTTTCAATGATTTCCACTCTGGAAGGTATACACTTTGTTGCTTTTTCAACCCCCGATAATGCAGTTGCTTTAGAGACCGTTGCCGTGTAAACGACAAACAAGTTTTTTTACCAGTAGCACAGAAGAATGAGTAAATGTTTGTATTATGCACTTTATTTCCAGTAAAAGCAAAGCAAAATGAATGCAACTTGTGGACATTGAAATGCTTCATGCCTGCGTAAGCCTACACCCATGGGTGCATCAGTGGGTTTGTCAAGGAACTGTTTGAAAGCCGACAAACAGCACTTATAACACAAGGCATAAAGAAAAAAGAAACGATCCGGTCACTCAAGGTTAAAATGAGGAGGAAAGCCTTTATTAGGGACCAAGAAGTCACGCAGTGACTTTGGTCACTTATTGTTTTTGTGTTTAGTTTTCTTCTCCTTCTTCTCCTTCTTCTTCTCCTTCTTCTTCCGCCAAAAATAGCTGTTCTGACTGAATGGTGCAGTCGGTTTTCGCGAAACGCGGTAATCTGGTAGAGGGCCATTTCAAACGGTGAATATGCGAAGCCCAAGACAATTGGCCAAATGGTGGCGCTATAGCGCTCAATTGAAAATGCTAACTTTTAACGTGCATAGCTCATGAACCGTTTGACAGTTGGCAATGACACTTTGATACCCATATGCGTCTCCTCATGCTGAACAACTTTCGTGTTCTGACTTTTGACCTCTGACCTTTAGATCACCCGCCATTTTGAATGATATGATCAGTACTTCTTCTCCTTCTCCTTCCGCCAAAAATAGCTGTTCTGACTGAACCGTGCAGTCGGTTTTCGCAAAACTTGTCAACATGATAGAGGACCATGCCAAACGGTGACTATGCGAAGCCCATCACGATTGGCCAAATGGTGGCGCTATAGCACTCAATTGATGCAAAACTTGCAAACTTGCAAACTTTGAACGTGCATATCTCATGAACCGTTTGACCGTTGGCAATGACACTTTGATACACATATGTGTCTCCTCATGCCGAACAACTTTTTTGAGCCAATGAAAATTGCGCACGCACACACACACACACACACTAAAGTTTGAGTACTTATGCTGAACTAACACTGAATGATTTTCCTGTTAACAATGGAGTAACTGATTGTCTCCGTGTAGCTCAGTCAGTCGAGCTCTTGCCCTTGGACCGCAAGGTTGTGTGTTCAAATCCAGCTACTGACAACTCAGCTTGTCAGTCTTATTTGTACATATTGTTGAACGCCCTATGGGCTATATCAGTGAGATCAATAACTTTAAAGACTGGTGTGATAATAGCCACCTTATGTTAAACACCACAAAAACTAAAGAGATGATCTTCAATCCAAATCCATGGTTATGAACGATTGGCTGCCTAACACACACACGCATGCAGCCACGCACGCACGCACGCACGCACGCACGCACGCACGCACGCACGCACGCACGCAGGCAGGCAGGCAGGCAGGCAGGCAGGCAGGCCTAAAATGAGGACACACCTTCTTGTTACCAAATCACTGAATGGTTTTACTGTTTACAATATAGTCACTGATTGTCTCTGTGTAGGTCAGTCAGTAGAGCTCCCGCCTTTGGTCCACAAGGTTGTGAGTTCAAATCCCGATACCGACAACTCAGCTCGTCAGTCTCATTTGTGCATGTTGTTCTTATTGCGCATTGTTCTTCTTCTATCTTGGTCCCGCTTTATCGCTGCTTGCAGCTATATTTCAATATTGAATCTGTCCATTTTCAATTGTAACCTTGCATTCATTTCCTCCGTTTTATAAACCTGCTTCAGTCTCTTTTCTTTCAGAAAATAAATGACTGACATGACAGGCACAATAACCCGAATAAATAATGTACTATGGCCAAAACGGACCATATACAGTTTTTGAGTTGTGCAACCACTCCAAGGAATAGCAATGTCCGTGTTCACCTAACTAACTATGTGACCACTGTCACTATGAGCACGAGTACCAATGAGTACCAAAAGTGGCGCTGTTGTGCCAGAAACAGAGAGAGAGAGATAGTGCTGCACTGCTGCCTGCTAATGAGAGACAGAGAGAGAGAGAGAGAGGGGGGGGGGGGGGGGAGTGGCACCACTCAGTTCACACGGGTGTGATTTTAATATATATGTTATACTTAAAAAAATGTGTATAAAAACAACTGCAGATCTATACAAGCTCATAACGCGTCACATCTCAATGTGAGCTTCAGCCAGAGAGGACATGTTCTGGTGGACAGGACGCTGATTAATAACCACGCACCACGGGCATGGAGACTTTTATTTGGTCCCCCCTCCCCCACTTCTTTAATCGTTTGAATTATAATTACACCACGGCCGAGTGGCCACATCTTTTAGAGTCCTTATGGTACCCTTATGGACACTTGCTGCGCCCAATATACAGGTCTGTGTCTGATCAAATAGGCTGCCTGCTATAGTCTCAACCATGTCTGGGTGAATTTACTTCTCTGTCAGTCGTTTTCTGTTCTATTCTGGAGTTTAAATTTGCTTTGATGCCTACTATAATAAGCCTAATGTCCTATGATATCAAATCATTGATCTTTTCCACAAATGCTTTGAGTAGCCACAACACGTTATTGTAGAAATGTCACATGGTACAAGTCCAAATGAAGCTGCATGGTAAGATAATATATTGTGTCCTGTGAAAACAACGTTTGTGAGAGTGAGTGCGAGTGCATGCATACAGAGAGAGATGCAGAAAGAGGGAGAGATTGGGAGAGAAAGGGAATATTCAAGTGTACAGTATGTATATTAGGGCTGTCTCCGACTAAGGATTTTTATAGTCGACTAGGATTGGCCAAATCTTGTCTATAGTAAACTATTATATATTATTGTGGGGGCTGGTGAATGATACAGGTATGGTGTGTGTGATATGAAATGTGAGCTATAGTTTACCATAATCACAGTGTTCCATAATCCAGTCACTTTACTGTAGAACTGAGGTGTGTGTGTGTGTGTCTGTGTCCAGCTCATATATTGCTCGTTAATGCATCAAGGCAAAAAAAAATCTGCAACTGTCAAATAGGTCTTCTACATGTATTTTATCTAATAAAATTACATTTTTGTGGCACCAGCATGTCACCCTAGACACAATTTGGCCCTTGGGGAAAACTAATTGGGGAACTCTGGGGGTGGGGGGGGGGGTGCTTAATGTCTGATAACATACAGTATAGTTGCTTGGTTTCTACCGATAAATCATGATATATAACCTATTTTTTCAAACTATTTGTTAATTAATACAACAAATTAGGCCAATCTCTAAGTCGAATCATGCAACAAAAAAAAAACCTAAAAAACATTGACTAATCGACTAAGAGATGGGTAGTTTAAGACTCATTCCGATCGATTATCCGACTAACCGAGGTCAGCCCTAATGTATATCGGACACTAATCTCTCAAGGTAGATTCAGAGCTCTGCAACAAATTCTAAACTGATGGGTTCCCAGATTGATCAGACACTGACCGTATAAACAGTTTAGGCTCTTCTAACCTCAGCCAAGTGGCTTATTATCTTTACAATTACATTTCTCAAAATAAATGATAACGGTAAATGTTTTGTGGTTCATTGATATCTGCACGGGACCTAAAAAAGATATTCCCTCTCTACTGCCTATCTGGCATTAGTCAGACTACGCTACTTCAAAGAGACTAATTTTCTCTGGGAGGAGGAAGCCATGTGAAAGCATCTATCAAGTACATCTTCTTAGAGTCTCCATCTTCCTTCCTTGCCGTCTTCCTATCTCCATCGATGTCTCTCTCTCTTTGTCTGTGTCTCCTGCCAGCTGTGCATTGTGTGTCAGCGCAACGTGAAAAGCTGTCATGGGGCACGGCGGTGTACACAATGTGACTCGAGATTCCAAACAAAGAACCGGCTGCTGATGCTGCATTTTGATAAGAGATAACAATCACCATTTTGTCAGCAGGATGATGTATGCTGCCTCAAGGTCCGAGCTAGCAGGAAAACGACACAGGGACACTTCCATGCTCCAATCTCTAAGCCATGCACGCATGTGTGCGCGGCACGCACACACAGCACACAGCACACACACGGCACAACACACACACACAGTCACACCTCCACCTTTGTCAATTGATGCCTGTTTTAGCTTTTGTCCGTGCAACTGTATACTTTCCCCATTTTCAACTGTTTTAATATTTTGACACTTGCTTTGGTAATGTAAACGGATGTTTTCTCATGCCAATAAAGCTCCCTTGAATTTAATTGCTTGTTTTAGAAACTCCTTTGTGCTAGTTTGTAGCTATATTAGTAACAAGTGTAAGTAGGGTGAAACAGCTGAAAGGTCAAGAGTAGACGCTTGAGCTGCTGCTATCTGGAGATGTAGAGAAGACCCTGGGCAGTCTGGTATTGATTTCAGTCTGAGTGTATATATGAGTAATGGTGGGGCATGAGATTCTCACAATCTGGATATTGGGAAACCTTTCTATGTAGGCTGTAGTGCCTATAGTTGAAGGGATATCATTAAGCTTTTATAACATTTACCTTTTACTTTTTTTTTAGCAACGTGTGTGTGTGTGTGTGTGTGTGTGTGTGTGTGTGTGTGTGTGTGTGTGTGTGTGTGTGTGTGTGTGTGTGTGTGTGTGTGTGTGTGTGTGTGTGTGTGTGTGTGTGTGTGTGTGTGTGTGTGTGTGTGTGTGTGTGTGTGTGTGTGTGTGTGTGTGTGTGTGTGTGTGTGTGTCCAACTGTCCATTCATCCGTCAAATGGCTGATTATAATTGGAGTGTGGTGCACATGTGTACTGTATTGTGGCGTGCTGAATGCATTGTAAAGTGGACATGCAGAGAAGTAAACATGTATATGGAATGCACTGTCAAGGCAATTGTGAGTTGTTGTGTGCAAGGTTTGTTTGTTTATCCTTTCATTGACTTTTGAGACTCTCCCACGGTGGATCACAGAGTATTAGAGCACACCACATAAACAGGCCCACGGTGGATCACAGAGTATTAGAGCATACTGTACCACATAAACAAAGCTACTGTTCTACCCACAGCCGTCCTGGGTTAGAAACTCAACCTGGGGCCATTGGCGTGCACAGATAGACACTAGGGGGTGCCCCTTTCCTTCTGGACAAATGTGCCTTTTGAAGAAAAAAAATATATTTTTTATATTTTATTTGTTTACAGTGTACACTGTACAGTATGTGGGCCATGGTGACATTGATCAATTCTTGATAAAAAACTTCTAATATATGATTTAGGCCCCAAAATCTATAAATCTCACACTATTAAGGCAACTGGCCGGTTCCACACGCTGCACAAGGTGCCCTTTTTTCACTTGAGCACCTGCCCCTCTAAATGTCTGTGCACGCCACTGCGTCCTGGGGCTCTTTACTGCATGTCATCCCCCTTTCTCTCTTCCACCTTTCCTGTCTTCTCTATTCACGGTCTGTCTGAAATAAGAGCACTAAAGGCCAAAAATGTATATTTACATCAGTATATAGAAGTAATCACGAGTGTTAACCATGTCATCCATTGCGATTTCCTTCCACCCGCTGTTCACTCTGAATGCCACTGAAAGGTGACCGCCCCCAAATGGAGTGCACTGGCAATGCTGCTGTCCCCTC
Organism: Electrona antarctica; assembly: GCF_951216825.1. Lineage (NCBI taxonomy): Eukaryota > Metazoa > Chordata > Actinopteri > Myctophiformes > Myctophidae > Electrona > Electrona antarctica. The sequence continues at coordinate 8,876,409 of NC_136801.1, read as the reverse complement.
TGGGACTGTGTTGCAGACCGTTCAGTGTTGGCTATGCAATGTAATTTGTATTCTGGAGATGACGGCTTGTGTGGTCTGCTCAGAATGGGATCCTGGTTTTTCATATTGGTATTGATCCCTCCGGGGCAGGGCGAGGAGAGGAGATAGACGGAGCCGCTAAAATGAGTTTACTTGGGGGGCTGTTTGCACATCTGAAGAATCTCATCCAGGATGCTAATGGTTGGGGATCAGAGGGTTCCCGAGCAGCTCTGCCATGCAGCCTGACCCCATTCTACTAGCACAAAGTTGAGACAAACTTACGTGTACAAAAACTGTCAACTTACCTTCAAATTCAATGAGGCGAGGCTCTGTGTAGTATGCTTATTCAGACCGGACACAATTTTTGTCCCGCCACAGAATAGCTGTCAACACTCTTCTAATACCTTTTTAGGTACCATACAACTCAATTGTGTGACACTCGGCTTCCATTTTGTTATTGTGACCACAGAGAATTCAGCACTTTCTAGAGGTGGGGTGGGGAGTGGGGGCGACAACAACCTGAGTCATTCAGTATAAGAATGGCGCAGGTTGGGGAGCAGTGGAAGCAGACGTCTTATCCTCAAGGTGCAGAGACACGGCACAAAGGCCCCAAATCTCCATGCCTCTCTGTGACCCATTGTACCCTGTTGGTAATTTCAGCAACATTCCTGTCTCTTTTTATCCTTTTCTCTCTCTTTGCATCCTTCTGTCCCCCTTTGCCAGATGGGGATAACGGATAAGGCCTGGCCCTTCGGAGGGTCAACTGACTGATGGCATTGTACAAGGTTGGGGGTCAACTGTTGTTATCTGCACGGTGCTGTCACCTTCCCAGCAGGTGTGCATCGCAGATAGCAGCATCCTTGGTGCCGGGTGCCATCACGCTGCCATTATTTGCAAAGCATTCTGGGAGCCATGCCAGATTTCCGGGCCACAAGAGGAATAGCTTTTACGGTGGTTTCACATGCAAGTGTAGTTGAAAAGACACGCCTGTGTGCATGCACACGTGTCGTGTACTGCCGAGGACTTGAGCCAGTTTAGCAGCAGTTGATGGTGATGCGATCCATCTTGCTGTTTGTGGGTAATTTAATAATAGTAATAACCTCATTGCAATTTGCAGCACACACACTCATTCCTATGCATTAGGAAACTGTGGTGCTTGGTTGATTGTCTCTGCAGACAGAAGTTAAAGGACTCTTTTTCTCTCTCCAGTCTAGCTGTTTCTTAATATTGATTGAGCACTGAGATACTCTCTAATTGCCTTTTAGGGAGAAGGAGAGGCAGATGAAGCCTGAGGTGCCGTTTGGTGAGACCTGGTTGTTCTTTGGCTGTCGCCACAAAGACAGAGACTACCTTTTCAGGTAAGTTAAATTTATGTCCCTCTAGTGTGACAGTGAGTAGACACCAATGATTGATATGCATGCACGCACGCACACACACACACACACACACACACACACACACACACACACACACACACACACACACACACACACACACACACACACACACACACACACTGCTTTTAGAGCGCACCTCCAAAATGCTTTCACTCCTATAGAAGATGGGAAGAGTTCTACTGTATGTCGGTGAAATGCTATTTCTCCTGCAGCTTCCTCGGGTCCTGGCAGCTGCAACCATAGACATATATAAAGGCTAGATGGCTCAAGGCGGAGTCTCTGACGTAGTTCACCCGGCGGCCATCTTGCTGAGGGGCTACAGTACAGTATGTTCTATGGCAGCTCAAACAAAAATAGTCATAACTCTCTCAAATCTTGACGGATTTACAAACTGGTTGGTTTATTACAAACGTTGTCAACATGGCTATGATTCAGGACGCTTATCTGCTTAACACCCTCCGCGCCATTGCCGACGATTAAAGTCAATTGAAGCCTAATTTTGATAGTGACGCTTATCGCCATTGCCGACGGCCTCCGGCAATTGAGCTTTTATAGCGCGTTCGATTGCTCGAGCCAAAATGCTACTCACGTTAGCCGGTTAGCTAGCTGTGTTGTTAGCACAGAACTGGATCGCCCATCTTAGATCGTCGTCGCCATAAGCATCCATTCTATCCATTTCTTTCAATCGCCTGTAACTCCTATTCCTTGTCCCAGATGGCATTTTTGGTCAAAACAGCGTTTCTTTGACGGCACAGAGCTGACAATCTAGAGCTCTCCGGAGCTCCGGCCTGGATTCACTTTGTAAACAAGGCCCATCCAGCTGTGTGAAAACTCCTAACGTAGGACTACCGGTTGTGGACCGGAAATGGCGGATTTTCAAAATAAGAGCTCAAATTAAAAAAATGCTGGCGTGAATTAGATCCTAATTTTTCAATAAATGATAGCGGTCTAAGTGTTAATTTAAAAAAAAGAGCGTCGTATAAAAGCATATAAGTATGCGGACATCTCTGACGTTTATAACAAACCAAAATCGGTTGACAATTGAGCAAGTTATGGTTATTTATAAAGTACATGCCCCATAGACTAGAATGTTTTGCTGCCCCTCGGTTAGATGGCCGCCACGTAGCAACGTCGCTCTCCATTGGCCAGAGCGCGGGTGAGCCATCTAGCTTTCCTATGGCTGCAACCCATGACTTGCACAGCCTTGTGTAGGCCACCCAGCCTGGTGCAGTTCTGCACTCCACAGAGCACCCCTCTCTAGTTACTTATTACTTACTTGGGCGGCTGTGGCTCAGGAGGTAGAGCAGGTCGTCCAATGATCCCTGGGTCGGCGGTTCGAATCCCGGCTCCTCCTGTCCACATGTCGAAGTGTCCTTGGGCAAGACACTGAACCCTACATTGCCTCCAATGAGTCGGTCGGTGTAAGCTTGCCACCATTGGTGTGTGAATGTGGGAAGTGAGGACGCTGGCGTCGACTGTTCGCCGCTTCACCTCCCAATGTATGAATGAATGAACCATTGTAAAGCGCTTTGAGCACTTGGAAAAGCGCTATGAAAATGCAATTCATTATTACTTATCAGTTCACAAGGGTTAGAATCAGTGCAACCTAGTCTCTCCTTCAGACTGTTCACCTTATCCTACAACTAAAAGGGGGTGGGGGGCTTTGGATATCATATCATATAGCACTAGTCTAGCATGCACGTTGACGTGGAATGTGGCCCCATTACTGTAGAACAGTGGTTTTCAACCAGCGGTCTGGAGACCACCAGTGGTTCTTGAGGGGTTGCCAGGTGGTCCCAAGCTAAACGATGGAGACTTGTTAACCAAATGCACCCTTGGATTATAGATCTTTAACTCTTGAGAGCGTAAATTGGTTTCATTTTACACTTTCAAGAGTTACATTAGTGTTAAACATCTGCATTACATAATTCATCAGAAGTCTACACAATTAGAGAATGTAAAATAATTGTTATGTTCAACGTTTCAATACAGCATGGACAAATCTTTATCCATGACAACAAATATAAGTCTGAGAGACTAAATCTCATCAAATGGTGGTCCGTGGCTCACATGTCGAATAATTAATGGGCCTTGATATGAAAAGGGTTGAAAACCACTGCTGTAGAACTAATATAAGGGCCGATTCATACTCCTATTTTAGAGCCAAATAAAAGTCGGTTCGGCTCTGTAGAGCCTACAAGTACAATGTGACGTCATTTGAGGTTTGGCGGGGCGGGTACCGTCCTAAAGTCGGCTCTTCAGTGCTACGGAAAATTTCTGACGAGCCGAAATCATTTCGGCATGTAAATGTATGAATCGGCCCTAAAACCTAACCTCATACTAACCTAATGGTCTGAATAATGCAATGGCAGAATTATGAGCAGACCCCTCCAACGATTTCACCCGGCTCGTAAATGGCCGCATTGTCACACACACCTGGCATCCACGGATCCCTTGGCTGACGTCCGCGACGACCTGCCTCACACAAATTATATTTAGGGACGTGCCCATACCAAGCTGATTTCCGACTGCATGGCTACTGCGTTGGGTCGCTGAAAACAGATCAGTTGTCCCCTTTAACGATGGCATACTTATGTCGTTCACAACTTCGTTCTATTCACGTCAACTACGATCGTCACTCTTAACAACTCTCTCCCCCAGACTGTGTGTCTCACCAGCTGTGCTCAGTCAAGACAGTGGCACAGAGCACATGACTCAAAGTCTGCAAATACCTTGAGTGCACACCTCCCCCCGGCATGGAATTCTTGGTCAAACATTAATTATTCTTAATTCACACTGGCTAAATGCTGATTGACCGGTGTACCCAGTCAATGGTAGACATGTAATCAGAAACCAATTTCTGTCACAGGATTAAACGGCATGCATGGATTAACATCTTTAATCACAGAGGAACAGATCATAGAAGTCCTTGTTTGTTCTCTCGTGTTTCCTCTATCTCTCTGTTGAATCGCCGACTCACAGCCAGGTAGCTTTGTGTTTGTTCCCAGCAGGGTTTTGTCGATAAGTGGGAATATCTGATGCACACCCCCTGCAGTGTTGACCAGTGTGATTATGTCCGTCTGTTGTATGAGTCAGTGAGGATGTGTTTTCACTTTGCATAGATGGGAATACAAAAAAATATATACACCTGCAGCAGGATGAAGAGAAGAAAAACAATCCCGGATTGGTTTCATGTCGGAGAGCATGAAATCAACCCTGGACCTCGCCGCAAGGGTGGTATCCAATTATATATTTTTTATATTTAATAATGGATAAATTCAGTGTATCTGGCTTTTGATGTAAAACAATAATAAGTGCTGAGAAATCTTATGACAGAATGTGCACTAGCACAATCGACTCTGAAAACTACACATGTTCAATTCTCTGTAGTGTTCACTCACACAGCCTTCTATCCCATTTTGGGCGGGAACCCCTTTTGGTGTTAGCATTATGTTGTGCTTTAGCTATTGAAAAATAGCAGATCTACAAGCTCATAGCGCGGCACCAAGTGCCGCGCTATGAACTTGTATGTCTGCTATTTTTTTAAAATCGAAGAACGACTGACATAGAAACATAGATTTTTCAGAAAACTGTCAGGATGTAGAAGACATTTTTAGAATCTGATCTCAGGTCAGAATGGGCTCTTCTAGGCTCCAGGAATATTGCCATGGGCTGTTCTCAGACAGCATGGACCAGGTCTAGCGGTGGGAGCCCTGCGACTGTTGTGGTATAGGTATATCAAAACCCATATTATTAGAACCAATAACCGTAGGTTAACCCATTTGTAAAAAACTTAAATGCAAATTATGAAACTTAACATGTAAATGTAAAGCACCGAAATAAACTATTCATTCATTATTCATTCATTTAGGCCTGACATCGAAATAAAAAAAACCTTCGCTCTGAAAGAATATATACCTATTCAAAGATTTGTGCCGCATTTTTACGATTTTTCAAAAATAGCAGACCTACAAGTTCATAGCGCGCCACTCGGTGGCGCGCTATGAGCTTGTAGATCTGCTATTTTTCAATAGCTAAAGTATAACAGAATGCTTGAAACACCAAAAGGGGTTCCCGCCCAAAATGGGTTAATTGAAAATGCATCTTTAATAATTGTTCATTAATCGTAATCGAGGCAAAGGTTTGAAATAATCGTGATATTGATTTGAAGTCCTATCACCCGGCCCTACCAGAAAGTACAACCATAAGTCTATATCGTCACTGGTAGATATGACAGTCGGTGATTATTGAGAGGCAAATGCCATGGTATCTCATCTATTCATTTTTACTTTCAAAAATACTTTGAAATGGAGAACCCTAGTTACTGTAGCAGATGGACTAATAACCAGGAGTTGTGATAGGCGTATGTAAGAATGTAGTCAAAAAAAGTTTGGTGGGATTTTTATAATGACTACCCAGCTAAAGATACATGTATCTCAGTTTCCAATTCTGGACTGCAACTAAATGAAAGTGACAGAACAAAGGCAACCACAGCACTAATTTCTACCCTTTGTATTCATACCGTGGCATTCATGTATTATTGAAAAATGCCCAAGTCTAGAGGTTACTGCAAAACAAGACTACCCAGGAAAAGTGCGTGCGTGTGTGCGTGCGCGATGACTGATGTGCATAACAGTGACTGAACTTTGCATATGAAAACCCATTTTTGCCAAGCTGAAATATGTGGTTCTTACCAAAGAAATCAGATGGGACATCTATAATGGATGACTGAAGCTATAATCCAGAAACGCTACTTTTCTACCTCAGATTTGAATCTCCTGTGCAAGTGCTGACATTTTTACCACTGAGCTAATACAGCCTGCCTGTTTGCTCAGGGCAGAAATTGAATTTTGACCTTCAGGCAGTATACCACTTGTCAAACCAGTCACGGGACCTATAATGTATGTCTCAGTAGAACCACATTGATTGTATAAGTCATATTGTAACATACCTTACCATACAGATTGTATGTAAACATTGTAATTGGACGTTACATAGTGCATCTTTGATTGATTGATTGAAATTTTAATTTCACAGTATGCAGAATGGGTACATTTCAAACGAAAGCACAAGTCAATACAAAAACTGTTACTGTGGACGACACCATGATTAATTACATTACACTTGTTTACAACAGGGTCCACCATTTTCAATTCATCCGAACATTTTAGAGACGTACAGTATGGGGGAAAATGGTGTGTGTGTGGGGGGGGGGCTCAGACTTTATTTACGGGCGCCAGTTTCGATTATCTTTGAACTGCTTACGTATATCATTTTAGAGTAGAAAATTTGCTGTGAACCAGAGAATGTTCCCCATAATATGGGTAACAAGATTGACATAATAATGGTAATAAATGTACCATTTGCCAAGTTTATTACCATAATTATGACTATCTTCATTTGTCTTAACAACATTATCATGATAATCTTTACGCTACAATTTCCATTTTTGGACATTTTGATTCAAAGTGGACATTCCTTTTTAACAGCAAAAGATGCCTCTCCCCACATTCATTCTCTGTTTAACCCCAGAGAGGAGCTTGAGGGCTTTGTGTCCAGCGGTACTCTGAGCCACCTCAGGGTGTGTTTCTCCAGAGACAACCAGGAGGACCAGACCCCCACCGGTCCCCCACCAGGACCCAGATATGTCCAACACAACCTGCTTCTTAACGGCCAACATGTCGCCGACATCCTGCTCAAACAGAACGGCTGCCTCTACGTTTGCGGGTGAGATGGACTGGATAGTGGTAGTTTTAACCCGTAGTTTTAACCCTTCTAAATCAGTAGTTAACCCATTGTGACCTGAGATCAGATTCTAAAAATGTCTTCTAAATCCTGACAGTTTTCTGAAAAAGCTATGTTTCTTTGATTTTTCAAAAATAGCAGACCTACAAGCTCGTATCGCTATGAGCTTGTAGATCTGCTATTTTTCAATAGCTAAAGCATAACATAATGCTAACACCAAAAGGGGTTCCCGCCCAAAATGGGTTAACCCATAGTTTTAACCCTTCTAAATCAGTAGTTCACACTCTTTCAAGATTTTTCAAAAATGTTAAAAGAAATGCAGCAGATGTACAAGCTTCCAGTGTGGCATGAAGTGACACGCTGTGAGCTTGTATATATTTTTGACTGTATCTGTATCTGTATCTAAAATGAATGACGGATACTTCCCTGGTTTTAATGGATTAAATACTGTGTTCTCGTTATAAAACGGTTTACCGCTGATAGTGCATTTTAGCAAATGTAATAATTGTCATAGCCCTATGCAGAGAATCTTTTATTCATCTTTTTTTCACAGTGGATAATTTCAAAGGCGAAAGTAAAACCTGTCATGCATCAACTTGAAAAGTGAAAACTAAAGTGATTGTGCACACATAGCTTTTTGCACGCGGACGCAATTACATTTACTTGAAGAAGATTGTGTCAGAACTTTCAGTCGCTTATCTCATCACAGTCGTTAACACCTTCCTCTTTAGAGACTTCACAGTGTGATTTTGAATACTGCCAGATGTATAACAAAAAAGTTAAAAGCAGGTGCGTAGGCTAAATGCAGCAGGCAAAGCAACATCAATGAAGGAACACACACACACACACACACACACACACACACACACACACACACACACACACACACACTGCCAGCTTGCACAGTACAAGCCGCACAGTTTTATTTATCGAAAGTATGGAACAACCAATCAGAATTGATGTGATCACATCAAGAGATAACAGATTGTGTGGTCACTTTGTGCCCCCCCCCACCTTGTTGTGCATGTACTCTGTGTGTGTACTTGTATTGATTTGGTTTTTGGTTTGTTTTTGCAACTTATTGTTTTTATAGATTTTAATTAATTTTCCGCCCAGGAACGTTTGTCTTGTGAGAAGGATCTAGTGACTTTGTTGTCTCCACCAGGCCGAAGGCATGGGGAGAGAGTATGTTTTGCACTCTGTCCGTGTGTGTGTGTGTGTCCTTCCTTCCGTCCGTCCGTCCGTCCGTCCTTTATCAGCTAATCTCCGGCACTGTTGGCCCGATCAATGCCAAACTTTGCACACACACTCCCTGGATGCCAACGATGAACCTCTGCCCCACATTTTCCAGAACGGCCTGTTATAGCGCCACCATGAGGCAGCTTTTCACATTGTTTACCTAAAACTGCACCAATCTGCGTGATACGTTGCATGCACACTCCCTAGAGGCCAAGGACAAACCTTTGACCTGCATTTTCCGCATCTGCCTTTTATAGCGCCACCAGGAGGCCGACTTTTGTAAAACACATTTTTTTATATTACTCCTCCAGATTCTGTCCAAAAATCTCACAAATCGTTACACAGTATCTCTATGGTCATGTGCTCAAGTCGGATCTGTCCGATATTTCATATTCCATCCTAATTGGCTATAATTGGCTTTCACAGTTTGCAAGATTTCCCCGTTTTGAACAAAAGCCTCAAATCATGAACGCAGCATGCAATTTACGTGAAATCTTTCACACATTTTCTTACTAGGCTGAGGAATATATCCCACCCTTTTCACATTGGCCTGTTATAGCGCCACCAACAGGTTGATTTTTGCAAAACACATTTTTGGAACAAAATGCTTCAAAAACATGTTTATATTAATCCTAAACATTTTGCCAAACATCGTTTATTTATATATATATATATTTTTAAGACAGACAAAATATAAATCACCTACATTCAATACATCAACAACAAAGCAAGTACGAAACAGGCTAACAAAAACAGACAAACAATAGACATAGACACAGAAAAAAGAAGAAGAAAAAAATTGGTTATTTTTGCATTAGTTACCCATTCCCTTTTAAGTTTCTCATGTTCAGTGTCTGTTAAGTGGGTCTCCTGTAGCAATGCTATATGTGCTCTCTCTTTCTTGAGCCATGTTCACATTTTCTTAATCACATGGTTGAGCTCCTTAACATTATTTGAAATTATTTTAATTTTTTACTTTCAATGTTGTATTTGGATTCTAGATGTTTGTGTCCTGTACCTTTTTAAGGTCATTTGACCATTGATTTTTCACAGCACAAGCTGTTATCTCGTGATGTGATGATGCCATATGTCAATTCTGATTGGTTGTTCCATGCCTGTTTGAATGTCAGTAGTGATCTGTCTGCTTGTCTGTATCATGCCTGAAGAAGGTGCTTCGATAACTCATTTTGGGCGGGAACCCCTTTTGGTGTTTTACACATTATGTTATAATTTAGCTATTGAAAAATAGCAGATCTACAAGCTCATAGCGCGCCACCGAGTGGCGCACTATGAGCTTGCTATTTTTTAAAAATCGTGAAAATATTTATTTCAGAAAACTGGAGAATGGAGATTTTTTTAAAATTTTGAGGTCAGGCCTAAATGGGATAAACCATGCAAGCTGCTGTGTGTGGATTCCTTCCTTCATTGAAGTCAAATACTGCCAGATGGAAATGTAATTGATGTACTTCCGTGTTGTGTCCACATGGGTGTTAGAAACATGTACATGATGTACATCAATTACATTTTCATCAGGGAGTATTCATTACGGTATGTTGTAACCAAAGGCGAGGGATCATGTATTGGGTCTCGTGAGTCTGTCTCTGAACAGCTTGTCTCAGGCAATACTGGACTGGACCGATCGGTGTGAAATTTTGCACTTTGCCCCTGGAATTCTTGGATCATGATGCTACTCCCCATATCCCAAAATTGCACCTGACAAGATTTTCCACCATTTGGCGTTTTCACACTTTTTGCTTCTACAGATTCTAGACAAATCTCACAAATTGGTACACATACTCTGAAGTCAGGTGATGAAAATGTATCAGTCAGATCTTTCATATTCTATTCCGATCGACTACAATGGATCATTCAATTATGCAGGTCCTGGGTAGCCAAACTGGCCTGGTCGAGCTCTGCCCACTTTTCTAGCATGATTTGACTTGACTTTAGTTATAACAGCCAGCAAGTGCGCAAATGCTCTTAGGAAATAGATATTGCATATTGAGGCAAATTAACAAGAACAGACAGCATGGTAGAAATTTTGAGAAGGGAAAATTAAGGTAGATTAATGTCAGGCAGTCACTGATTAATCACACTGAAAGCTCTGGAATGATGGAATGATGATTGCTCTCGGCAATATCTCTGCTCCGTCATACAAATATATACGTATGTCCACACTAATGCTCTACTGTCTACATCATACATGGGCAACTGGCTGCCCGGGGGCCACAGGCGGCCCCAACCTTCACTTAATGCGGCCCGCAGGTTATTGGAATGCTGATATATTATTGATTTCAGCTAGCAGTTACAATTCCAAACTGGAGTGAGTGTGGAAATATACTGGCCCTCTCCAACTTCAAAGTTGCCCACCCCTGGTCTACATAATACCTTCCTACATACAAAGAGCCTATGCTGTCAGCTCTACACTGAGTGTAGAGCTTTTCTGTACAGTAGAATGTACAGAAAAATGGTCTTTCGATCGGATTTTTATATATATAATTTTTACAATTATTTGCACTCACCAATGCTCCCAATTATGTTTCCAAACCAAGACGGTCATCATTTTGAGCTAAATTGTATTTGATTCACATTCTTTCCATTACCAGGGATGCCAAGAACATGGCCAAGGATGTGAATGACACTCTGATCGAGATGATCAGAGCAGAACTCCAGCTTGACCAATTGGAAGCAATGAAGATTCTGGCAGGACTGAGAGAAGAGAAACGCTATCTCCAGGACATCTGGGGATAAAGACGGATGAGAACATTAATTGTGGGTATTGAAGCCCAGAGGTAGTTTACGCCACCTAAAAGTAACTAAACTGAAATGGATTGCAGCATGCTGGCCTGGGGATATCTGCTAACTACACCCATATTGGTCTGTGTTGTGTGTGAACAGAAATAACCTTGGCCAGGGCATTACCGCTGTTAGATTGGCCCTGTGGTATACTTTTACTGTCGATGAGCCCCCACTCCACCTTCTACTTTCTGGGGGAAAAGCTTTTACTTTCAGCCCATTGTTGATACACTTGAGTGAAAGTGGGGAACAGTGAATCCTCTATGTTGCAACACACAGACATTTAGTTTTTCATTGTGGTTCATTGAACTTGTGATTTTAGCAATTGTTTTATGGTGGATTATGCAGAGGCAAGTTCCTCAACTGAGCTGTTGCCATTATCTCCAAAGTTAGGTAGAAAAGTCACCATGTGATCATCAGAAATTGCCATTTGCTTCATTTATGCATGCTTAGTGATTTAAATCTGAAAGTTATTAATGGGGGGAAAATGAGTAAATTTGTATGCAAAAATGGACGGGTCCCATTCATCGTCATCCAGTTGTACCATATCAAAAGCAAAAATGTACTTCCACCCTTAACCAAGATATGATTATACCGCAGATGGAATTTCCATTTATTTTTCATCACAGGTCAAACTTATGTATGATAGAAGGATCAAGTCAAAGTACATTTTTATAAATGAGGCTGCTGGAGATTAAAATAATTGTCCATGATTTATCATGACAATGATCAATGCCAGTGGTTCTCAAAGCGGTGTACGGGAACCCCAGGGGTCCTTGAGGGGATCCAGGGGGTCCCTGGCTAATTGAGTTAATATAGCATAAACATCTATTTAACCACTTTTAATCCTATATACTGTAGTGCAGGGGTCCTCAATAGGCAGACCGCGGTCCATGACCGGACCGCGGACCACCTCTCTGTTTTTAGTTTTTTTGTATTAAACTTGACAAAATATAAGTGTTCTTTGTGCCTCAACACAATACCTCTCGTTTTGCTGTGAATTTTTGGAGGGGAATATTTGTGAAACATTTTATTTCCATACTCTGCACCCAGTATTGGTTGGTTGGGAGGGGATCCGATTTGTATAAGCTTGTCTTGGTGTGACTGTACTAAAAAATATAGAGCCCCGCTCTCCGCTGGCCGCTGCGTGGCCCGCGCTGCGTGGCATGGGACCGGACCTTAGGCTGAGCTCACACCTTTCATGCAATTCTGTGCTCGTTGGATGCTCGTTGGATGCATGTTGTGTTGTGTCATGGCCGCCCAATGCATTGCCAATGGAGGTCACATGGTTTGACCCAACATTGTGTTGTGTGAGGGGGAGGGGCGCAGTCGTGCGCCCCTCCCCCTCACACAACACAATGTTGTGTGAGGGGGAGGGGAATGCATTGGGCCGCTGGGCGGCCATGACACAACACCCAACGAGCACAGAGAATTGCATGAAAGGTGTGAGCTCAGCCTTAGTCTTTTTCATAAATTATTAGTGGACCTTCAGCATTTCTAGTTGAGGACCCCTGCTGTAGTGTGTACGTTGGCTACGTCAAAATGGCAGATACCGGTATACAAGCTTTTTATTTTAGATTTATTTTGTATTTTTTGTATCTGTTAAAGATTTGGAATATATATATATATATATATATATATATATATATATATATATATATATATATATATACAGATAGCTTCTCACATGCACATCCAGGTGGGCAAGGTATAGATGCCAAAGAGAGAACTTCCCCAGGGAAAAGGAAGGGACCGCACACTCCAGAGACTCAGGACAAGATTTAGTTATGCTTCATTTCTTTATTGCACGACGCGTTTCACCGTTTGGCTTCGTCAGGTGCTTGCATACATATATACACATATATATATATATATATATATATATATATATATGAAAATGTTTGAGGACCACTGCTCTATGCTGTATGTGCGCGTTTGAAACAACTGTAACTCTGCCTTTTCTTATTTTATTTCATTATTAAAACAAATGGTTTCTGAGGTTTTAATCTTTCTCTCTTTATTCCCCGTTTGGGTACAGGTAGTTGTAATGCTTGGAACGTGGTTGCATTGGCTGTTGCTGGAACCGAAAGTATTCTTGGCACCTCAAAGAAGAAATGGAAAATTGTCAGTTCTGAATTCTGATCGAGTAGGACTCGGAGTGATTGTATTTAGAAGTCATTTGATTGCTCAAGGTGACTTTGGTCAGACGATGGATGCGTCGTCTGCTAACTGAAGGCTTTCTGCTCTTCTGAACAGATTTATGTACATAGTTGTGCGGTAGTATTGTGCATGAACATAGCCAAGCTATACGTCGCAGATGTCCCTGAGGGCCCTGGAGAGAGAGGATCCTCAGAATTAAATCTTGACGTTATTTCTTTGGGAGAAAAACATGTTTACAATCTCCTCCACCTGCGCTGCGGACGATGCGTCACTCGCTAATGTTCCAGGTAAACATAAATGGCCATGGAGAACAATATGCAGTGGCGAATAATTGGTTTTATTACGGTTGTCGAATGTAGAGCTATCCTTCTGTTTTTACACATGCACGCGCGCACACACCTCACCACCTTCATCTTTCATTGTCCAGATGCTCCACCAAGACAGAGGAGCAGAGGACAGAATCACAATCATGAGAAAGTGTTTGCATGCTGCACAGTGTAGTTGTTGCACTTAACATCCAGAGGATGTATAGGCCCACTTAGAGCAGAAGAACACTGGAGAAGAACATTGTGTCCTCTAGATAAATGAGAAAAACTAACTTGAGTGGCTAACTAATGGGGTGAGCTTTCATCAAATCTGGCCTCATCTTAAACAAAGTAACACGACCCTGGACTGTTATTAGTGTCAGTGAGTGAAAGAACTCCACAGAGCATCAGTCTTCCCATCCCCATCATCACCCATATTTACATATATAGCCTATTAACATGCCCTCGCCTTCACCTAAATAATGAGCCCCACCTGAAGACGGATCCTGCTGTTTGCCTCCATGTCCATTGGCCACCCAACACCATGGACTGATGAAGTTTTAAATGATGGCTTCATAATTAGAAAGGTTCAAGGTGCCCTTCTGTGCCACACGGCGGAGGCCAAAAGACAGAGCTGATCGCAGATAGAATAAATCAGCGAGTGCTGGAGGTTGGCGCGACCGTAGGATAAGCGGCACCTCTGTGATGGATTTCCCTGGTTAGGAATTGCTTAAATGAAGCAGAAAGATGTGTGCTGAAGATAATGACGTGTCATTATGGAAGTGTTGAGTGAGCCCGCGTGGGGGCAACGCAGTTTGTTTCAATCAGGTTTTACAAGACTCTTCCGGTAACACCTGGCTGGCAGCCATTCAGATTGTGGATGCAGACGGTTAAAGCAGTGGTGACGACTCCAAGTCTGACGACTGCAACTTTAAAGCTTCCACACACTCTTCAGCTTATCCGCTTGCGGCTGGGAGAGCCCCTTAATTAGACTGGAGACAATGTAGTCTATGCAGAGTTGGCTTAGCGCTGCGGATTGACTTCAGGCCAAATGGGGCTGGTGTTCACAGATATAGTTCTTTATGGATAAACTAGAATCCAAGGCGTTTGGGTTGTCCAGTCCTGTATGACATCTTTTGGGGTTGTGCTTCCAACATTGAGTCATAATTCCTTCTATATACAGTATTTAATACAGTGTCTGTTTTGAACTTCTGAAGGCATGGGCTCCTACTGGGAGGCTTAAGTTTTCGCTGAGTTTGAAAGTTGTTGGCTGCCCTGTGGAGGAGTCATCTCGAATTAGTGCACTTGGCAGAATGCTTCCATCTCTGTCTGAGCCCCCTCTTGGGTTTGGCCTCGCCTGTGTGTTTTGTCATTAAAAAGGAGGACATTCTGCCTCTGTTCTTCTCACCCTGATGATGTCAACTCTGCCTGTCTTGATGTAGCGAATCAAGCAGTCATGCTCACACTCGCCAAGAGCGGGAGCCAGCCCAGATCCACTATAGTGCAGAGTGCCAGCTGTGCACTACAGCTTTAACTTAGGCATCTGTCGGGAGGGATGAAGAAAAAAGATCTATTTTTTGGAAAAGTGATATTGTGCCTCTATTGAGTTTCCTATTCTCTCGGCAGCGTACTGCGTACCGAGAGATATCCCTGCTTCCAATTCAGCAAGGCAAACATTTGCTGTAATTGATGCTGGCAGATGGAGGTAGAATTTAATCATAAGGCTGTGTTCTTTCCTGAGGTTTTAAAGGAATATATCCCGTTCAATTCGACAGGCTAGGAATGACATACTGTCATACTGTACTGTAAATGAGCCAGGCAACTTAAGTATTAAGTATCATAATCATGCATTTTATATGAGATTGCGCCTGAGGCGCCGTTAACATTTGTGCATGCGCACTTGGCTGGGAATAGAATAAAGAAGAGGGACATCTCTCCTCATGAGTGTAGGCCGTGTTCATCACGAAGGCTCCTTACTCATCATAATGTCTGGATGATGCTTCACCGGTGTGGACCCTCACTCATTCCTCATTAGTCACAGGTTAAACCCTGGTACATGTATTACAAGTCTTTTTAAAAACTTCTCCCAGCGGATGAATACTTATAGGATTTATAGCCTCTGGAGTGCTGACAGCCATAATGGCTTATGCAAATTGGTGGGATGGGCCTATTGGGCCAGGAAAGGATGAATGTACAGTAAAAGATTGATGAGGGATGGGAGAAGCACCATGTGATATGATAGCGTGTGTCTGTGTGTGTCCAATACGTGCTGTGAGACAACTGTCACGGGCCATGTTGACATGGAACCGTGATCAACACTTCAATGACTTCAGAGACTAGCCTGACACTAGGTGCTGCCAGACTATCTAAAGAGCCGCGCACGTTCTCTGCTGTGCGCAGCTTCTTTTTCCGGGTTTTTAGACAGCTGGAAATTTTCCGAGTTTTTAGACAGCTGGTGGATGGAATTTAAGCTCCACCTCCGCGGACGACTTGCGCGGAGGAGAGCGTTTCCGGGAATCTGGCCGTCGCGCAAGTCGTCCGCGGAGGTGGAGCTTAAATTCCATCCACCAGCTGTCTAAAAACTCGGAAAATAAGCTGCGGACAGCCGTAAGACGTGCACGGCTGTCGGCCGTTTTGCGCTTAGGTGTGGAAACAGTGACTCAGTCTGAATTTTCATTTCGTTTCACTTCCTTTCGGCTGCCCTTAGAGGTGTTCGTTCAGATCTGAGAGTTTCAGATAACCAGGGAGCCGGTGGACATGAGCGAGCTGGCCTGGATGAGAGCGGCCAGTGTTGGTTGAATGCAGATGAGATAGAGGAGAGGAAGGATGAGGTTGCAGAGTCAGGTGAGAGAGAGAGGAAGGACTCCAGGGAGGGTAGAGAGGAGAGAATAGAGGATGAGAGGGAGGAGGGGTTTAGGGACTTGAGATTGCGTCGGGTGGTGATGTTCGGAGGGTTAGTAGGTTTAGGCGGGAGGGTGGAGAGAGAGAGAGAGAAGGTTATGAAGTGGTGGTCAGACCTAATTAAGGGGGTCTGACCCCTGGGGTCTGACCGGCATGAAAAACGCGCATCATCGCGTTTTGGCCTTTCCAGGCATGCAAAACGCGCATCATCGCGTTTTGGCCTTTCCAGGCATGCAAAACGCGCATCATCGCGTAGTTTTACAATTCTATCAGACTGATAGAATTGTAAAACTAGGCAGTTCGACTGATAGAATTGTAAAACTAGGCCGTTCGACTGATAGAATTGTAAAACTAGGCAGTTCGACTGATAGTATCAGTTTTACAATTCTATCAGTCGAACGGCCTAGTTTTACAATTCTATCAATCGAACGGCTGCGTTTTACAATTCTATCAATCGAACGGCCGCGTTTTACAATTCTATCAGCGGAACGGCCGCATATTTTACAATTCTATCAATCGAACGGTTGCGTTTTACAATTCTATCAGTCGAATGGCCTAGTTTTACAAAAGCCATTAGGAATTTTAAATATCTAGTACAAAACTGTTCATTCCATTTCCCGTTATGCATCCTGGCACAACATAGCTCCACATAATATGCTTAGCAATTTTGGGATCTTTTGGGTGCAGTATGGGGGACATGCTGTAGGGGGAGTCAGCGAGCAAATGTGTGTGTCTAAACCAGGTACTAAACTAATTTTGGACCAAAAGTGAGGACCTTTCAGAAGATCAGTGGATAGCATCTCTATATAGTCAATTTCAGTGAAAATAAAGTGAGGACGAGCAAAATGTCCTCACGCTGTTGTTTAAAAACTCTCTCCGGTCCTCACTATGTAGCAAGTACAAACACACACACACACACACACACACACACACACACACACACACACACACACACACACACACAGTATGCATATAGTTCCCATCGTGGGATTTTTCCAAGAAACAAAGGAAGGGAAGAAGAGGGGTGGGGTGCAGGGGGTGGGAGATCAAGGCAAGAAATTAATAAGACATTGTTAAGCACACACACACACACACATACACAGTCTAACATAGACAGACTCAAACATTCAAATAGAAGACAGCGACTGGTGGGCCTCCCTTGAGCTGTAAATGTCCAACATACATTTTAAAAGTTTATGGTGGTGTATACTAGCCCCTGTGGTGGTGGGAGAATGCATTAAATGCATCCTTCAAAAATGGGTATAAACTGCGTGATTAATCATCTTCCCATAAAGTGACATCCCGTGTGTGCGTAATGGGGCAGCTGGGATTTCTCTGTGATTACTGCGGTATTGGAAAATCCATACACAAAGCAATTACACACCATAAATGTTACACCATAAATGGTTTGTAAAGGACAATCATATCTGTGTTGAAATTAGACATTTTTCTAATTTGTGTTCAAATGACTGATATGTTGAAATGATGGACAAAATGCAGCTTACTGTTTGCCAACATGAATGAATGAAAATGACATTTTCAGATAGTAAAGGTGATTCAAATAATCTGAGTAGTTGCTTAAGATTTATCCACACAGTAAAAATTATACATAAAAAAAAGAACAATCAGCGTCATTGAGTATAATCTGCTCACACATTCATGTATCCAGATAACTAGAGTTTGAACACTGGCAGTTGTGGCAGCGGTGGCCGAACGGATAGCGGCGCGGTCTAGATACCGGAAGGTTCCCAGTTCGAATCAGCCGTCCGACACGTTAAAATTACCACCGCTGAAATGCCCTTGAACAAGGCATCAACCACTACGATGAAATGTGTTCTATGAGCAGGGCCTGGCTGGAAACAAGTTCTTGAGCTTAGCCCAGATACCCTGGGTAAATATAGATTTCATTTCATTTCATTTCAGTTGTGATGCTGCCCCAATCGGTTGCCATGGCTGTTGCTAAGTAACTGCACAGCAAAATTAGTGTTAATTTAACAAATGGAAGTATTGACTTGTAAGGCGCGTCAATGTTTTGCCGTGTGGTAAATTCTGTGCCAGTTGCTATTTGTATTGTTCTCGATAGTGTTTTTTGAGGGCCATGTTAATTTCTGTGATTTCTTTTTGTCTTGAATGAATGGCAATAGCTATGGTTGTGGTTTATTCTGAAGTAGCATATTTTTAGGGCACCCTGGTTTAGTTCTTCACTATTTGAGTTGCAGAGTGATCTTGGTTGATGCAATACTGTAAGCTCCAAAATTGGGATGCCAGGTTTAAAGTCGTTAAACAAGTCTTCATGGTAAAACTATTCTTTAAGCTTTAAGTTTGGGGAAAAAGGTGAAAGAAATAATGCTTTATAGCAGTTTGCCTATCCGCAATGCAACATGTTGTGAGCATTAGAATGCCTATTTTCAGGCGAATAGTCCATCTAGAATAGGAATGCTAGTTTTCAAGTGTCTTAACACTAGCATGACTGAAGTAAATTAAAGAGACTTAAGTTATCCATATAGACCAATTATTTGTTTACAAACATTGGGACAGGGCGCACGGGTGACTGTTTCATGTAATCAATTAGCCCTTCACTAAATCCCACCCCAAAAAGCGGTTGTCCAATGCCAATCCAAATAGTTTAGCAACGGTTGCTATGCAGGTCAAGCTTTCTTCGCTGCTAACGTGCCTATTGGACAAGGATGGGTTGGGGAGGGACTTAGTGAAGGGCTAATTCCCAACAGATCTCCAAACCTGTTGTTTTGGGGAGCGCTGGTTTCAGTCCATTCAACCTCCTCTTGTGAGTTGGCTAGTGAGGTGCAAAGATGCACCCTAGGAGACATTTATACTTCAAAGCCCAACAGTATTGCGCACAGAGAACAGCTGATATACAAGCTCACATCGCATCACAGATGCGACTGTTGTGAGCTTAGAGGCCTGCGCGCGCGACACCATCGCGGGACGAAGCATAAATTATACGTGATGGACTGCAGGTGCGCGTGCAGCCGTGCACAAATAGGCTCTGCTGCCGTGTTCATGAGCGCACCTCCCGTTCTTATGACAGCGACTGGAGGTGTGGTTTTGAGGACAATTGTTTTGAATTGCTATTATTGTTCAAACACAACAGAAACCAAGGATTATATATTTCAAGGGCGAGAGATCACAATAAAAATCCTAATCATTCTTCCTCCACACTGGGAGAAAAACAGCATCTGAAAGTTTGATGGGACATTTTTTACACGTGAGTGCAGTTAGAACTTTTCCATTGCATCTTATGAGAGGTGGTGTTCTTCTGCTGCCTTTATTTCTTATCAGTGTGACGTCGTCTGATAAGGCGTCTATAGGGTGCAGAGCATGCATAATATTGCGTGCAGACATATTGTCAGGAAGAGAAACAAGCAGGGCCTAAATCCAGCGTCCGGAGTCCATCACAACATGCCGTGTCATCCAAAATATTCAATTCTGGGGGTTGATTTGTATTCTCCTTTAAAAAAGTAATCATAATAATGAAGTCTTCCACTGCACAACACTTGGCTATATTTCTCTGGAGGGCTGATACATACGCTTGCGTATGCATGTTTACATCCAATACACAAATATTGCGCTTGCACGACCGCTGAAGCGCAAATTTAGCTGTTTATGAGCAGGCGGGTTGTCTCTGTGATAAATCACCACCGTTGACGGATATCTCAAGTTTTCATGCAAGCTCATGAGCTTGGCCATGAAAAAAAACAAATTGGATTGGGTTGACATATGTGTGCCTCGAATATTCTCTCTAAAATCTCTCTCCTATAGTCGGAGATGTGCGTGTGTGCATTTGCATGGCCTCGAATATATGCACACACGCAAAACACATTTGAGTGAAAGATGAAAGTAGAATAGTTAACCCCATACTTAGTTGACCAGGGTGGGGCGCAGTGCTCTATACTTTTTTTCCCTCTACACCAAATACTTTCACTGAAAACTCACATTTGTGATGCAGTGTGAGTTTGTTGATCTGCTATGTTTGCAGAACGTTCAATCCCCCCTCCTTATGTGCCCACAAAGGAGGATTGTGTGTGTTGTATAAACAGTTAATTTGTGTATTTGTAACTCAGAGTGTACAAGGGTCACCAAGGGTCCATTTGGTTGCTTTGTGTGTGTGTGTGTGTGTGTGTGTGTGTGTGTGTGTGTGTGTGGGGGGGGGGGGGGGGGGGGGAGTTGGGAAGTGCTGATTGTATCCCACAACAGAGGCAGTCTTTTCAGATTACAATTTATTAGGTGGAAGTTAACTCAGGCGGGTTGGGGAAGGTTTGTGAACATAATTAAGCCAAACAGATTCATCCCAATTTCGGGGGAATTTCAACAAGGTACTTTCCAATGAGAAAATATGCATTGCGTTGTGATGCATTGCTTGTTTGATCTGCTATTTTTGCAGAACGTTCACCCCCCCCCCCTTCCTTGTGTGTCAACAAAGGAAAATTGTGTGTATACACAGGTCACCAAAGGTCCACTTGGTGTGTGTGTGTGTGTGTGTGCGTGTGTGCGCGTGTGTGCGTGCGTGCGTGTGTGCGTGTGTGCGTGCGTGTGTGCGTGCGCACGCGCGCTGGGAAGCGCTGAACCGACAACAGAGGCAGTCTTTTCAGATAACAATATTCATTAGGTGAAAGTTAACTCAGTTTGCGAAGATAAGCCAAATGAAGGTTCTTCCCAATTTCGGGGTAATTTCAACAAGTAACGGTACTTTCCAGTAAGCTCGCCTCTCCCGTTGCCGCGAGACAGCGCAATGTCCACCGAGGGGAGTGAGCGCCTTGGAGAATGGCAGCTTTTACGGCCCTATAGGCTGATCAGAGCGCAGCTGTCAGCACTTGCTAATCAACATTTGTGAGTCGACTCGCAGACCCTTTTTTGTTTTTATCTTTTGGGTCGTGAGTGAAAAAGTCTAGCCGACAGCTAATCAGACCAGCCACAGCTGTCTGACTATAGGGCCTCATTCACACGTATCAAACACCAATCAAGCAAACGTTTGGTCGTTTTTTTGGGCCACCACAATGCTTTTCCAATGGGAGTCACATGGTTTGACCAAACATTTTTGTTTAATGGGGGGGGAGGGGCAGAACACCACCAGCAATCAGCAATCAAACACAAATGTTTCATCAAACCACGTGACTCCCATTGGAAAAGCATTGTGGTGGCCCAAAAAAACGACCAAACATTTGCTTGATTGGTGTTTGATACGTGTGAATGAGGCCTGAGAATAACAGGTAGCTTGCTTGAATCAGCTGGCCAAGGGCTGGCTGCTGTCCATGGTGCTGAAGTCTCTCCCAAGGCGTCTGCTCAATTACATTAAGGCATTTAGAAGACGCACTTATGCAGAGTCATTTACAATAAGCAAGGAGAGACATGCAGAGAGACAGAATAAGTAGCCTACTATCCCTGGTAAACCAAGAACCTAGCCTCAGTCTGAACAATATAGTAATATACTATCAAAATATAATGATCTCATTGAAACTATATCGTACCAGGTAAATTATATTCTTGTGTGTGTGTGTGTGTGTGTGTGTGTGTGTGTGTGTGTGTGTGTGTGTGTGTGTGTGTGTGTGTGTGTGTGTGTGTGTGTGTGTGTGTGTGTGTGTGTGAGTGTGAGTGTGAGTGAGTCTTCTCTTAAAGGACCACTTTTTAACCTATCCTCACTGTCTATGTCTCATAGGAGGGCTGTGGGCAGTTCAGAAACCCATCCACCAGTGACATCATCGATGGGGAATCCAAGCTTATAGAAACTGCAGGCTTTCTAGTCCTGAAAAGTTGCAATGCGAAAATGGAAGCCATCGTTCTCACGATAATACAAATCTAAACATTTTTGTAAAAAAATCTTGTTTAAAAAAAAATCTGCCTAACGATGATGTCACGGGTTTCTGAACTCCTCCTATGAGACACAGACTGAGTAGAAAGATGTGTGTGTGTGTGTGTGTGTGTGTGTGTGTGTGTGTGTGTGTGTGTGTGTGTGTGTGTGTGTGTGTGTGTGTGTGTGTGTGTGTGTGTGTGTGTGTGTGTGTGTGTGTGTGTGTGTGTGTGTGTGTGTGTGTGTGTGTGTGAGAACAGGGTGACTTAACCTCAATGTAGCCCTCATTATGGAGACTTGGTGACTAATGAAGCAAGCCACTTATAGGCACCAGTCTTTCTTCCAGCCCCTTGTGTGTGTAGAGGAGTGAGCCGGTCGTACAGTGTATAAATGTGTGTGTGAGAGAGAGAGAAAGATGGCACGTGTCGCCAGACAGAAAAATGTAGTAATCTAATTTCACTCTCAAAAACCAATCCTAATGCCATTTCCAGATCCATAAACATTGCTGATGTCACAAAAAAAATGGATTAGCTTGGAGTCAATTTATAGCAAAGCAGCATACACATTCTGGGGCTTGCACAGAAAAGCAGGTTGTTTTGTTTCATAAGCTTAATTTAAAGTCTGCATATCGCCTCTCTATCATGACACACTGCAATAGGAGTCGGACCCTTCCCCCTTCTGTCACTGATCCCATCGCTTGCACAGATGAGCCCATATGTTAGGCCTCAGGTGGAGGAGAGGCAGAAAATAGCGTATGCTTCTCTGAGGCCTTGAGAGAGAAAAATATGAGTTAGCTATTTGAGATTTCCCCCCTTAGCTCCTTGTCCAGAATGATAGGTGTGTGTGTGTGTGTGTGTGTGTGTGTGTGTGTGTGTGTGTGTGTGTGTGTGTGTGTGTGTGTGTGTGTGTGTGTGTGTGTGTGTGTGTGTGTGTGTGTGTGTGTGTGTGTGTGTGTGTGTGTGTGTGTGTGGGGGGGGGGGGGGGGGGGGCATTGGCATTGCCTCTCCTGTAATTGCTGCCGAGCTGAGATTTGGAGAGTTGCCAATCTAATTGGTTGCTGTAACAGCAGGTCCATCATTCATTGGCTGGTAAGGGTGTCAATATCCATTGCCTGGGGTAAACTTGATTGCCTTGCATGAACTTTGGCTGTGAGGCTAGTGTGAGTCTGTGAGATACTAAAGCTGTAAGTTAAAAATGATGCTGCATGAACTCGAGCTGGGAGGGTATGTTGAGCAGTAACATCAATCCTTTGCATTCCCCTGTGCTTTCTTAACGGGAGTGAAACCCACTGCTTTTCGTGTTGGAAATTAGACTCCAGGTTTTCAAACGATATGATAATTACAGGCGTGAGACACTTTGGAAGCAGACAGGAGCCCAAGTGTATTGGATTTGAGCATCGTCTCCCAGACCTTTGCATAGTACTGTACAGACGGATTTATAATTGGATGCATGCCTTTGTGAAGTATTTTTGACTATTCTTTGACATGCCCAAAATAAGAATGCCAGGTTGAAAGTGGTTAAGATTTCTATAGCAATGACTGTCCATGTGGGAGATCTAAGTTACATCATTGAAAGATATTAATAGCCTAATGGAGGCGTGCATAAACTTAGGGGGGTTGATGCTATGCCCACCACAGGACTCTGGTCAGAGAGCATGAGGAAGGATGACACTGTGTTGGCATTTATGCTTTTATATGAAGTTGAGTTGATTGACAGACATGGATGGTGAATTGAATGAATGGTATCTGCAATACAGTAACAGAAAATACATGGGAATATTAGGAAATGAAAATGAATACAGGTGGCTTTATACTTATAGCAAGTTATAGTATAGCATGTTGACACATTTGCTCACTGTGAGCCATGAAAGCAGAAGGCTAGCTTAGGCTACTTAGCATGCTAACACACAAGGTAGTCCCTGTTAGCTTAGCCACAGGTTTCAGCATATGAATTAATGACAAAAAACTAACTTTTTAAACAACATATAGATGACATCTTTCACAATGAACTGTTACAACATGAATTTATATTGTACTTTATACACAGATATTTAACCTACTTCCTCAAAAACACATTCAGATGTTCTTTGTTTGTCTGTGCAGCTGCATGGGGACTGCACAGCATAGAGTATATAAAAGGATAGAGACTGAACTGGCGCGAAGCTCCGCCCCCCCAGCTATTCATGTCAGTGGAAGTTGCTCAGTGGCGTTTTGAAGCACCCGGAAGACTGCCGGAAGTACCGTCTCAGAACGTCTACTTCCGCCAAATTTTGTTGGTCAAATGCGGAAGTGCAACCGAGCGATCAATGTTAAAGCCCAGCTGCACGGGGTTTCCCGGTCATGAATCCACGGGTCCGCCTGTAGTCCCTCCTCCTACCACTAGGGCCCAGAGCTCCAACGTTGAATAGCCTCACTGGCCCCTTGCTGCACAGTGCTCAAATGGGGTCCTCTCTTGCACTGAGGGTGTCCAAACAGAAGCCTGAACTAAAAGAAGAAAACCGGGTCCTAAAGAATGACTAGAGGTTGCCCAAAATAGGCCTGCACAAATAAGGCAAATAAATGAAGCTATGGGGAATTTTCTACAATAATAGTTATGACAAGTTGGACTGATTTGTAATAGTTATGACAAGTTGGACTGATTTGTAATAGTTATGACAAGTTGGACTTCTCACATTGAGAACATGAAAGCAGACAGTGGAGGAGGAAAGTTATGATTTTGTGCAACATGTTATGAATTAAAACGTGTTCATTCTCGAGGTCGGCTCTACTTTTGACCCCAGCTGAGCTTGGAGGAAGCCTTTCTAATCAAAGTGCTGCCTGGAGCTGACCATCTCACAGGCTTTTAGTTTTTATCTTTGGCAGCCTAGGGCGTGTGCAGAAGTGGCTGTGCTCCTATTGTCTGACTGCACTAGCAGTGGTATATGTCCTTGTACAAGGCATCCTTGTACTTCTGTTTATGTGGACATAAAGTGTGTGTGTGTGCGTGCGTGCGTGCGTGCGTGCATGCGTGCGTGCATGCGTGCGTGAGAATTTGAAATACATGGTAAAGTGCTTTGGAGAAAGGTGTTATATAAATGCAGACCATTTACCCTTTCCATTTAGAAGATAATATGGATGATTCATTGTGTCTTTTTTTATATTTTCTTCTTCTGATCAGAGAATGGTGCACCGGAAACAAGAAAGAAGAGGAACAATTAAGTTTCTATTTAGCTTACATGTAGGTGACACTTTTGTGACACTTCGACACATTTCAAACATTTTCCCTCTTCATCCCCTGATGCTAAGAATATGCGTCATAATGGGAAGGTGTTACATACTGTAATAATGAATGCAGCTTTTATTTCTGTCCAGGCCTCTAACTCTGATATTGTGACATTTATGTTGAAAGTATTTTTCATCTAGGTTACTGTGTGTGTGCGCACCAGCCTTGTCGCTTCAACAGTGTGGAATTTTTGTTCTTCTATTACTTTTCATGAATAACACATCTCGCTCTTACATTGGTGTGCCTTGTTGCATATGCTTGGCCTGGCCCCCAAACACAAGAACCTTTCTGATTGCAGCTCCCATCTTCTTGGATGTTGACTGACTGGAATAGATCTGTGATCTGTCTCCCAGTGTCTCTCTCTCCCTCTGACTCGCCTGTGTGCCTGTGAAATGAATCTAGGCTGAATGACGCAGAATACTAAATACATGTACATCCAAAAGGTCAATATCTAATTGCTGTCAACCCGGTCTTTATTCAGGGCTTGAATATTTTATATGAACTCGTTAAAAATTCAGTGATACAGCGGTTTAATTTCACATCAGCAGGCGGTATATGGGGAGATCTCATTAAGCATTTTTCATAATAGATGACACCTTTCCTGTGCCTTAACATGGGCACTTGTACGTGCGGAAGCTATCTACTACTTGTCTAGAATCTAATCTATGGAAAAGTATAAGACAAAGAAAATGTTTCATGTCATGTCATGATGGTAAATGATAAGGAAGTTACCAGCTGCCGTGAGCGATACGATACTCTTTTCAAACCCAACTTAAAACCACGATAAGACGAGAACGAGTTTGTGATTAAACTGAGAGTATCAAGGATACTATACAGCCCTTATCAAGCTCATAAAATGTAGGCCCCATATCAGCAGGTTTTTGGGGCGGCATTTAGTGTGTGTGTGTGTGTGTGTGTGTGTGTGTGTGTGTGCGCGCATGTGCCATCCATTGTATTTTCTATTTTTATACTCTTTGCCCCCGTGGACCCTAATCATGCCCACAAGACACAATAAAATGAAAAGGTCAGTTTTTTACAATCTCTGAGTATTTCACTATCTGCAGAGTGACAAATAAAGCACATGTCATACACATTAATGCGGTCTCGGCAACATCAAAATGATATCGTTTGTGTGAGTTGATAAAACATTAAATTGAATTACATTATATAGACCTTTATTGATCCAGATGGAAGTTCTGTTGTCAAAGCAGCACTGCAATAAGGATGAAACAGTGGCATAGCCATGGGTGGCCCATCCCAAACGTGTGTGTGTGCGCGTGTGCGTGTGCGCGTCCGTCTATGTATGTATGTCATCATAGAGTCTAAATTAAGGATAGAGACTGAACCGGAGCGATAACCCCGCCCCCCGCTATTCATTTCAGTGGAAGTTGCTCAGTGGCGTTTTGAAGCACCCAGAAGTTCAGTACAGTACCTATAACAATATAGTTGCACCGCTCAGTTCACACAGGTGTGATTTTTTCATATAAAAAAAAAAGCTTAGTGCGGCGTCGCACGCGTGCATGCAGGCCCACCCAAAACTTCAGTTCTGGCTTTGGAAACAACGATAAAGATACAGAATGGGTAGAGAATACAGAATATAAAAGATGATATAAAAGATAAAAATCACACCAGGGCCCAGGCCCTCCTTTGCCTGGGCTGTTAAGGTATACATAATGCATAAGTACATGGAAATAGAGGCATCTAGGCATTCTGTCACCTCACAAATAGACCTAAAGACTTTGGGACTTTGGACCCGGCTTTCTGCATTTCGATTGACCGGGTTAGCATTGGTATGAACTAT
Source organism: Electrona antarctica (assembly GCF_951216825.1). Taxonomy (NCBI): domain Eukaryota; kingdom Metazoa; phylum Chordata; class Actinopteri; order Myctophiformes; family Myctophidae; genus Electrona; species Electrona antarctica. The sequence continues at coordinate 8,848,980 of NC_136801.1, read as the reverse complement.
TTGCCGATAAATATAGGCATGTATAATCTATCACCAGTACAATTGCCATTATTTATATGCGGTTACTGAGTCATGCACTGGAGAGCAAACTTTGTCAAACTGGATTAACACAGTCACAAGCTGCAGAGCACGGACGCAATTAGGCCTATACTTGTGTTAACACTTTGTTAAGACATTCGGTTAATCATGTGTTTCCAGTCTGACACAGTCTGGCGACTGATGTCCTCACATGAGAGGCATTGTGTGGGAGAGAGAGAGCATTACAAATGAATAAATACATTTCTCTTCATAGCCCCATATCCCAGCGAGACATGAGTGCAATAAGACCAACAAACAGCAGTAATAAAGATATGGTTGAAGACCCTGCATGTGTTTCTCTGCTGCATCCTTTTCTCCACTGCATCTATCTGTGTGTGAGAGAGGAACTTTGCACCTTTTCTTGAAAAAACTGTACTTTTCAGTTTCGACAGTAAATGGGGAAACAATTTGCATGGAAATAAGAGATTAGTGAAGAACCAGCTCCGTTCAATGAAATGACACTTAATGGACGACTTCACCCATCTTCAACCTATCTTCATATGAATGGTCCACACTAATGCTCATGATAAAATGGTAGCATTTCTTTCTACCCAGTCCCAGTCTGTGTCTGAATCATTACACAGGAGGGCTGTGGAGTGGACACTTCAGAAACTCATCTACCAGTGACATCATCACAAGGCAGAATTTATTTTTATTTTTTTCAAACAAGATTTCAAATATTTTATTTCGATTCACAATAACAATGGCTTCAATTGTAGCATGCTAACGTTCCAGTAATGGAGTTTGTATTAGCTTTGCATTCCCCATGGATGATGTCGCCGATAGGTGGAAGGTGGGTTTCTGAACTGTCCATAGCCCTCCTCTGAGACAGTGTAGACAGAAATGGTGCCATGTTATAACGAGCATTAGAGAGGATCATTATTGTACAGGTACAAGAGTAAACTTTTGTTCTGACAAAGGGATTAACAGTACAGTCAGTGTAAACGCAACAATTAAAGCTTAGATGTGTGATTTTGCATTATCCCTTTGCTGAAATTGCCCAAGTGTTTATTTACTTTATTTACTAAACTATGAGAATTTGCACTGCAAAAATCTGCCCGACTTGAAAGGAGCCTCCTGCCTGTTATCTTATTTTACAACAAAGGCTCTGTGTACTACTAACATATTGATGGGCCTGTGGTTCTTGGCTGTGGATGTGTGCCCAACTGAGCTGCATCAGAATTATATATTTTTGACAACTTTATTAATCCTATTAACCCTATTGTATTTTCACAGACAGACAGACTATGTATAGACTATCGACAAGAGACTGATAAATGTAAAATAAATGCTGACCTACGACAGTGGGAATAATCTGGATAATCCCAACACATCCCTTGTTGTTGAAGTTAAACCCTTCCTGGCTACATACTGGTAGAACATCTGCAGCAGCTTATTGCACACATTGAAAGACCTGAGCCTCCTTAGGAAGAACAGCTTGCCCGTCCCTTTCGGTAGAGAGCCTCGATCAGAGAGTTGAGTTGAGTTCAGTTTATTGTCTCCACCAGGCCGAATAGAGAGTATGTTTTGCACTCCGTCCATGTGTGTGTGATTGTGTGTGTGATTGTGTCCGTCTGTCCGTCCGTCCGTCTGTGTGTGTGTGTCCCCGCCTATATGCCTAGTGTGCATCTCGCCATTGGACCAAACTTTGCATGCACACTCCCAGTAAGCCACGTTATCACGCACATTTAAAGTGTCAACCAGGCTGGATACGTATTTAATTAAAATATATATATTACTCATTTTATCCACATTTCACAATTGGTACACATGAACTGTATAGTCATGTGATCAAGACGGATCTGTTTGGTGTATTATATTCCCTCCTGATTGGCTAAGATCTCAAGTTTGAAGGAGTTGAAGGAGCATTTTGAACAAAATGCCGCAAATCATGAACGCAGCATCCTATTGTGGTGAAACTGTGCATGCACATTCCCACTAGGGCCTAGTGGGAATGTGCATCCACAGCTTCTCAGCCTAGTGACTAGGCTGAGTCAGAAATGCGACTTGATATTTTGCCTGTAGGGCTATACCAGTCCGAGTCGGTGCAGTTACCTATACTGTAACTGCACCGATCTGCGAACAACTTTGTATGCACCTTCCCTAGAGGCCAAGGACAAATGTCTATAGCCTGTATTTTTCAAATCTGCCTTTTATAACGCCACCAGGAGGCCAACTTATGTGAAACACAACAATGCACCCCCCCACAACAAATGTTCCTGACCTGGTGGAGACCTGTCCTCCGAGGACTACTTTTTCTAGTTTACTTTCCTTTGCCTTAGTTAGCCCTCAACACCCCCAGTTGTTACTGCACTACCGAACTGTCACTGCTGACACGCCCACTATCACTGTCATTGATCTTCTGCACCCAGGTTGCCCTGCCAATGCCAGCTTGACTGACAGCCTACTGACAGCCCATCACCCTGACCTTGGAAGGCCTCGGTTTACACAGTCAGTGCATATAGCATGTGAGTCTCCCACTGCTGGAGAGACGGAGAGAGCGAGAGATCAAGCCTTCCCTCAAGTTTTGTTTAGAGACAACAAACTAAAGATAGTTGGAAAGTCCCAGAGTCAGTCCTACATAGTACGCCTATGTATATATTGGGCACAAATAAAAGTACATTTTTGTTTTATATTTCAAACTGTGTTTGTTTTGGAGGTGAGTGCAGTGGAAGTGAGAGTTTTCAGAAGTGCTTGACGGTGGTGCGGTTGAGTGGGACAGCTCACAGCTGGCTATCAGATCCATTAACGACTACACTCTCTCTGCCCCTGGGGAACGCTACATGCAACCTTGACTTCGCCTGCTGTCAAAGCTCAATCACAGATTCACACCAACATGCATCCGCATGCAGTTATAGTGAGCGACTAATTCGGAATGTATAGCTATGGTCTACAATGATGCAAGATGAAAGCTGACCGCACCAAATGTTTGGGACATCAATTAAGGCTTATTAGAGCCGGGGATGGACCTAAGGGATGGACTCATTACATGCAACATTCTCTACCTGGAACGACATACAGAACAGTAGGCTAATTCAGCAGAAACAATAACATCTTTATTTCCTAAGCGAAAGAGAGATCTACCAGGCGCTCAACAAAAACGTAGGTTGGTGCTTCTAGGATCAACGGGAACTAAAACTTGAAAAAGGAGGAGCGATCCGAGAACTCAAAAAATAACGGCGGATACTTGCCCTGATGAAGGCCAGTTGGCTTTTTAACTTTTTTGCAATTAATAAAGTACCTTGATTTTACACCCTCTCCTCCGTTATTTTTCAAGTGCTCGTATTTTTCCAATCTTTATTTCCTGCTGGAAAATAGAGCTTAAAGGACTATTATAGGCCTACTGGTGTTCTGGCACGTTTATCACATTGACAACTATTCACTGTATTGATATTATTGCTGCTGAGCCTTTTACAAAGCATAAGTTCAGTTATTCAGATACGTTTGGAAACGTATTAATGACTACGGAGAAAATGTTTAAATGTCATGTGGAAACATATAGCCATTAACAGGAAAATGGTCTGTTTATCTGCCAAAGCTGTGAATAGACATGTATTGCCAGTGGAATGGTCCTTTAAATCTTCCCTCTGTTTCAATCCACAAACCTACAGGACCCTCGAGAACCTATTCAAATTAAAGCCACATAAACATGCCACCCGTCCATCTACCTAACTTTACAGCCTCACTCCACCATTAAGCCTAAGCAGAGCACCACACCTACTTACGTTGATGATTTCGTATTGATTTTTTGAGTGGTGTAAACCACTCCTACAACTGGCTTTGTTAGTTTGTCTGTCTGTCTGTTCGTACCAAAAAATGAGCATGGTTGCTATGGTCACCCAGTTCACACGGGTGTGATTTCATTACGTCAGACATTACGTCAGACCACAGCTGATCAGTCTATATAAGACCTTACACCACTCAGTTCACACGGGTGTGATTTTTTTAATTCATCTCAATTTAAAACAACATTTTTCTTTATCTCAAATTAATCCGATCAGGAGGCACTAATTACAACTCTTTCACTCCATTTCTCTATTTTTCATAGCATCATATTCTAGAATCTTGCCCTTTTTTGGTATTAGAAATGAGGAAAAGGGAAACCAAAACACTGAAGCCAAAAAAGTTTGAAAAATACTAGGTTAAAGAATACAGTTTGAACATCACATTGAACAACTGGTCTCTCTGCTGGACACGCTCCTCGTATACCCTACCCATAACTCATCTGTCCTGATCAGGTATTCTCTTTGTGCTTTATTGAATTTCTCACAGCGGGAAATTCCGCTGCTCTCCCTTCTGCCGGCGTTTCTACGTACAGCTGAAAGTTTCATCTCCATTTATTGACAAGCTGGACACAGATGTCTGAGCCATGTAGTTGTGCTGTTGTGGGGCCTTGGCCTCCCACTCTCACTCTGACATCATGAAAGGGCGCCACTCTGACTCATCTGTGAGATGCACTTTTGCACACACTCCCAGAAAATAGCCTCGGATGAGCAATCAGTAGATAATATACTGTACGTATACCGCACACCTTTTTTCTGGTATAATATTCAGGCAGTTAATATGCAGTCCAGTCAGTCAGCGGTAGAGGAAGTCTCTTCTTTCCTGGACCCATTACCTTCTAATGATGAATCTCTGCTAATGGTTGGCCTCCCCTGTGCAGCTCTGTACTTCTCAGGATGCGCTTCTTGTTAATTGGCCTTTTGACAATGCTGCCCACCCACTGCTGGCCAACTGGGGTTTGATGAATGAGGTGCTCTCTTTATGTGCACGGCTGCTGTACGCTTTATGCTTTAGGAGTTGAGTGAAGTGGTGGGTATTTGTTTTTCCACTGCACGCTTTTGATGCACGCCGTCCGTGACCAATCTTAGCCACAAAGTGATCTGTGTTTGTTCCTAGGTCTTCTATTTTAACTTTGTATATCGTTTTAATGGGAAATATGAGAATATATACTATAACGTACAACATTTATGGTTGTATCCGAGTATGTATCTCCCAGGGAAATGGATAAAAGTAATTAAGGCATTAGATAATTGGACTGAGAGCAGGGTTATTATACACTGCTGAAATGTGGCAGTGACCCAGAGGGCCCTGTCTCGCCACATTAACCCTGGGTCAACATAATTTACGATATAGTTCAGCATGAACTCCAGCAGGCACACTCTCATCATTCAATATACAACTGTGTAGTTAGTTATTTCCTATTTTTGTATGGGCCTGTCCGTGTATGGCAGAAATCATTATTTGTGTCCTTTCTCTGTCCTTGGTCACTGAAGGAGTTGTTGGACTGCAGCAGCATCCAAATAGTCACAACAATGCTTGGCATAGTGAATAACCCCAGCATCTCTTGCTGCTTTCTGTAACTCGCTATTCTCTGCACCTTCCTGTTTCCCTCGCAGGCACTGTGCTCTGCGACCCACCTACAGGGTTGAGTACTTCGTCCATCCTCACCCATTTTCCCTTTTCAGTTTACCTTTACTTCATCTTCTTTGCCTTTTTCTTTCCCTTTTCCACGTGTTTGTTTGTTTGTTTTCTTTCTCTCTGTCTCCGTGACCGCCTCAGCAGACTGATCGAAGTGCTCTGTCGGTGCTTGTTTGTATCGATAGCAGCAGCCGTAGGCAGGCTGTTGAGTCTCTCCTCTTGTCCCCGGTTGTGGGAGACAGCAGATGCCCTTGATGAGGCAGGGCTTTCAGACTCATTAACCAACAGATGTTTGGTGTCACTGCATATCAGAGCATCAGGCACCGGTACTGTACGTACTAGGTGTCCAAGGTGTGAATAAAATATCACACTTTTGTTTACAGGTTCCCTTATTCCCTGTCGCTGCTGACATTATGCAGTCGCCTCCAGTCCTCGGTTATCTGGTGCCACCGAATCGCCCGAGGGCACACAGCGAACGTTCTCCGTCACCTTGTGTTAAAGTTTACAGTAGGTTAACTGTAAACTTAGATGCCCCCCCCCCCCCCAGGACACAGGGGGAGTCGTGATTGGAGCACATCATAGTGTGCCGTGATACCTCAGAGGACAATTCCTCTACACAGCATGGTCTATGTCCTCTGGCCTCCATCCAAATTATATTTGGAGAGGAAACCTGATTATAGTCCCCCTATGTGAAGGGTCCAAATCAGATCATGTCTGTTTCCCCTGGCTTGATTTCCTGACTAATTGAAATGCATCTATGGCATAAACACAGCAGGAGCACAGCCCACTGGGACAAGAATAAAAATAACAGGGGATAGAGAGCTCTCTCTCTCTCTCTCTCCTCTCTCTCTCCTCTCTCTCTCTCTCTCTCTCTCTCTCTCAGTCTCTCTAGTATATTCTGCTAAACAATCACAAAATGACATTTTGGGGTTGGACTGGGTCTGGGTGACAAACGTACCCTCGCATGGCCAGACTAATATCACACATTTGTGGTATATTAGTGTGCTATTTTTTAGTTTTTGCACTGGTCTGGTTTCCAGGCTAAGACAAAGGAGGATTTTAGGCGGTTGAGCTGCATTGGGGGCTCTGATGCGTCAGCCTGCGGGGAAGAACTGGAAGGGATCTAGCTGTGGTGGGCCTACAGTACCCAGCTGTTAGTTTTCTCACCGTGATACACCAGTGGTTTTCAAACTTTTTGTGCCTAAGGCACACAAAAGGATAAGTTGAAATCTCAAGGCACACACGTGCGTTGCGTTCACAGCAAGAAAATAGCAACCTTGAAGATGTGTGCGAGAATCAGTGTGAGAAAGAAACCACAGGCAGATGGCCGCCTCCCTTAGCGTCTGTTTCTGTCTGAGATGTGTTCTATAAGGGGGAGTTTCCTGTTGCACAAATGATTTCTCTAGGTGGGGGGGACAATGTTGGGTCTCAGCTCTATTATGTCTTCATATGTCTCCCCTGAAACAAACAGGAGGGGAGGGGAGGAGGGAGAAACAGGAGGGGAGGTGGAGGCAAGCCGATCGGATGTTATGCAGTGTGATTATGTTGACTGGAGTTGTATGTACAACTCGTACAGTTGTATGTACAACTCGTATGTACGCTCGTACAGAGCATGGGCGGTTACGGATACTATTCTACACAATGCGCCCCTCCCGTCCTGTTTTCAGGAGGGGAGGGGGAGAGGCAACTTTTATTTTCTTTTTTGATTATGTGACCGGAATGTTGTGGCATGAATCGGGGCTGCTTGATCTATTGTCCGGGTGGGTAGAAAGGTGATTGAAATCAATAAAGATATGCGCTAAACGTAAATCTCTGTGTCCCGCATCGGACCGTTGGGATTTGGACCACGTAGAAAACCGTTTCCCGCAGTGTTAAGATTTAACCCAGGAGGTCGCCGAACCCGTCAGATGGCGGGTTGCAAGAGTTATATCAATACCAAGCAGCCGAAGCTCAACACTAACCTTCCGTGCTGCCCAGGCTGCTAGATAGCGCCTATACGTTCTTCCCGAGGATCAATGCGCGCGCCTCCCATAAGGATCCACTCATTGTTGTTTCTTTGTTGCTTGTTTTCTCCGAAAAATACTCCAAAGTTGTTGTTTTAGTCCAATCCGCCCAGCGTTCGGATGTAAATAGTGATTTCTGATCGCATCGCGCCAGCCATGTTACCGCTTGTTGTGAAACCTAACATGCTCGAAAAAAGTTTTTGCTCCTCCTCTCGTTGTATTGGGCTGTGTGCCCTATATAGGGGATATAGCTGGCTGCCTGCGGTCATTTCAAATGAACAGCAGGGGGCGCTGAAAGTGTTAATTCGTTTGTTTGGCCACAGGGCAACCAGACTAGTGTCAGTTTATTGTGCTTCTAGAGTAATTTCTGACGCCATGTGGGTCTATGGGGTTTTACATTGTGTACTGTTGAGTAATACAACACAAGCAAATCTTCTGGAGATCCCCCAAAACCCATTTGGGCCCCGACCCACAGTTTGAGAACCACTGTTTTATAGCCTATAATATAGTGAATCATAACCTAGGAATTCAAACCTATATCAGCTATCATGTAACAAACCACAACATAACGCTCAAATTGTTCCTGCTACAGTAAATCAATTATTCTTCATGTCAGTGGCTACTGTATGTGCATGTCCATTAAATGTAGTCATAGAGACAGCAGTTGGCGTTAAGTGCTCCAAATTGGTCAAAATCCCTCTTAACCACGTCTCTCTTAGCAGGGGTCATACGAGTGTTGTATTACATTGTACATATAACTTGCCTCATTATCACTCATCGTGAAAAGAGTTGATTGCTGTCATAACTCTCTCCTCCTGCTGGTGACGCACCATAAACCCTCCTCATTCAGCTCTTCTTCTGATGGCTCCTCTATTATTGATGGAGACATTGGAGAGCATTGTGCAGATAGGCATTAGTAAAATGAAGCTCTTTAGTCTCACTCCATGAGCTTACACTTCACATGCGTTAAGTGGTACATGGTGTGTGTGTGTGTGTGTGTGTGTGTGTGTGTGTGTGTGTGTGTGTGTGTGTGTGTGTGTGTGTGTGTGTGCGTGTGCGTGTGCGTGTGCGCGTGCGCGTGTGCGTGTGTTCATTTGTTTTATCTGAGTGAACTTCAAGGGAGCAGTGTACATAAATAAATCATTGATAGAATGAGTTTTGATGGGTTGGCTATTGATCTGACATAAAGGAAAGTACCATTTATTGGGTTCTGAGTAGTAGCCTAAATGGCTTCTGAAAATATGGTTTTATTTGTTATCTATCTGCAAATTATCATGTGAAATACTGTAGACACGTATGGCTCTAAAGTTATTTCTCTTTTTACCGTGTAGCCAACTCTTAAGATCTTAAATATTTGTAATGTATTGCTTTAGAAATGTGTTATTCTTATTATATGAAGAAAAAAAAAAGGTTTTTGTTTGTTTGTTAAAAAGTAAAATCTCTGTATTCTGATACTGGGAACAAACGCTCATTAGAGCATTTGTTCCCATCTCTCCATCTCTTTAATAAATAAATAAATTTTCAGTTGGGTGGCAGTTTCATCCAATCAGCTTAAAAGTCCATAGTGTTCCCGTTACAATTACTAAAGAGCTGGACAGACGAAGAGATTTGTTCCTGAACAAACACCAAAACTATTTTCTTTAGCAATGATTAGTATCAGAATGTAGATCTATCAACAGAAAAGCCAGTGTTTGCTGGTTGAATATAATCTTGATTAATCGTAAAAGGTACAACATATAAGATCCATTTTATTTGCCTTAAAGTACCTCAATTAGCCTACCTTAACCACATGCACCATCGTGTCCCTATTTTGGGCATGTCAATATGCGAACATTCAAAGACAATAGCATATCTACAACCATGGCAACACATTGAACATTGGTTTTATTGGCGTTATCCCTTATCTTTCAACTTTTTGGCCATTTGTTTGAGTGGTGCAACCACTCTTATAGACAGTTTGTGTTTGTGTGTCCCTGGGTCCCTGCCTGGGTCACTGCACGCACGCACGCACGCACGCACGCACGCACGCACGCACGCACGCACGCACGCACGCACGCACGCACGCACGCACGCACGCACACACACATTAACTGTATATATGATGATTTTGGGTGTTACAGTACAGTACAGTACAGTGACAGTACAGTACAGTAGAGGGACCCCCTGGGGACCCCCACACGGTAACTCTGTCATTTCTCAACCATTTCAGAAGCGGGGAGGCTCGCCGGAACCGGGCCACCCCCCCTCGGCGCGTTCCTGGGGGTCTGGATGTTCCGGGGAACCCCCGGGGACCCCTACACGGTAACTCTATCATTTCTCGACCGTTTATGCACATTTATAATAATTATTAAAATAATAATAATAAATTAATAATTTACATTTGGGGGATATCTTTCACAATAATGAATAAAACATGTTATAGACATTCTAATGATCACAATAAAACATATATTACAGTTATTTTACTTACTTTTATCAGGGTTAAAGGTCATAGGTCATAGGTTAAAAATTGTCCAGAGATTTTTAAGTTGCGTAAATTTGTGCCTCTGTTGGGGGTATTTATAAATTGTATATGCAAATATCATGACCAATGGCATTGCAAGACGAAACAATGAACATCAATGATGATGTTTAGGTGAAAAAAGAACAGGAAAAAATATATATTAATTAAATAATTAATCATGATAAAATGGCTACCATTTTTTTCTACTCAGTCTGTGTGTCATAGGAGGGCTGTGGGCAGTTCAGAAACCCGTCCACCAGTGACATCATCGATGGGGAATACAAGCTAATAGAAACTGCAGGCTTTCTAGTCCTGAAAAGTTGCAATGCGAAAATGGAAGCCATCGTTTTCACAATAATAAAAATCTAAACATTTTTGTAAAAGAATATTGTTTAAAAAAAATCTGCCTAACGATGATGGTGGACGGGTTTCTGAACTGCCCACAGTCCTCCTATGAGAAGCAGACTGAGTAGAAAATAATGGTGCCATTGTATCATGATTATTAGTGAGGACTAATTATATGAAGATGGGTTGAAAAGTGGTGAAGTGGTCCTTTAATATAAAAATGTTACCGAAAAGCATCAGTGGGTCTTACAGGATAAGTGGGCTAAGATAGGGCTCTTAATGTATGATATGGTGCATCATACTGTTCAATATGATCAGTATGCTCCTTTGGAGAGATTAACTTTTTGGTTCAGAAAGGTCAAAGTACAAGGTCACAATCACGTACAAGGTGAAACCTCATATCTACTCATGCATATATCTTGACAGTTGTGCAGTGTTGGCAGAGTTACTGTATGCAATATTTCCTGGTTATTAGTTTTTTCCCCATAAAGGTATTTAAAATAAAAGAAAGGATTGCTGTTACATTTAGACGACAACTATATCTATGCATATAGAGTTATGCGTGTTCATTATAGAAGGGAATGTACACTTATACAGTATATATGTAACTTGGGTAACGGCACTGCATGGGCAGAAGAATTTTCGCTAGTAAATTCTCCTCTCGTGCCAGCTTTTCTCACAGAGAGTGTGAGCAGTGGGTCAGGATGATTCTGGGTTTAGACAAACACCTCAGGAGAGGCAGCCAGGGTCCTCTCAGTTCATATAGGATTGATGTTGCAAAGCCCCCTCTCCCCCACTCGCTCTCTCACAGACAGACACACACGTCTATACAGTCTCATATACACTCGCAGTCACACCGAGGTTCATCTCTCCCTCGGTCGCTCCCTCTCCACGCACACTCTTCTTGCCCACAAAACCCTTCGCCCTCTGCCTCAACATCTCTCATGATTAGATTGACTGGCTTTGTTTTTGAACCAGGCAGCTTGGGGCTGGAGAGCCACTCTTGAAGGAGAATTGCCTTTAGCAGAGATGAGGTCTGTCTCAGCTTGCTGCCGGCTGCCGTTTTAAGCCGCAGGGGGGATGTGCGTGCGGCGCAGTGCACTGTGGGGCCTTGCATTTACTCTGGCCTCTGGCCAAGAGAAGAAAATCACATCAATGGAGAGAATGTTGAAAGAGAGGAAAATCACTTCTCCCAGATTGACTCTTTTCACCTTTATTTGTTTAGTGTACACAGACTACGCACGCACGCACGCACGCACGCACGCACGCACGCACGCACGCACGCACGCACGCACGCACGCACGCACGCACGCACGCACGCACGCACGCACGCACACACACACACACACACACACACACGCACACACGCATGCACAGCCTCTGTTTAAAGACCCACTTTGACACTTTGACACAGAGCAAACGCTCAATGCATATAATATCAAAGACTGCATCACACATCAGATGTGACCCCCACCATGTGGTATACTGATGGGGTCATACTGTACTTAAGTACAATTTTTATGTTCTTTACTTGAGTATTTCCATTTTTACACTACATCTTGGAGGCATATATTGTACTTTTGATGCCACTACAACTATTTGGTAACTTTAGTACTAGTCACTTTACTGTAGATTGATTGATTGTAAACAGCACAGAGTGCAAACACATAGGGCTATATCTTACCCCATTTATTTGCCATTTTTTACTATTTTAAAAAACCTTTTAAAATAGTTCAAATAGCTGATCTACAAGCTCACAACGTGTAGATGTAGATCGGCTAGTTGAACTATTTTAAAATGATTTTCAAAATAGTAAAAAATGGTAAATAAGTTTAGGGATAAGGAATAGGGGTGGCGCAAGATGGAGCCCATAGTCTAAAAGGATAGCACCAAGAAAGTCCTTGCTGCTTATTACAAAACATACATTAGTTAAAGGTATAGGGTAAGTAATATATTGTTGTTAAAACAAAACTTAAAAGGTGAAATCACTATATTACGATCGTATCCATAGAGTGTTTGTTCAATAACAGGGGTCTCCCTGTGTGTCCAAATACATTTTCAGGTAGGCCAACATTTCAGCCAATTAGGAGAGAATAATATAATTTGTTTATAGTGTTCCGGTTCTAATTTTGTCTGCTCATTTCTTTGTGTTATCACTTGTTTAATCTCTGTCCTGACTGCATTCTCTATCCTGATTGGATAAAATTTGTATCCCGACCTGAAAATGCATTTTCCGTTTAACAAGCTGGAGATCAAGACATGGAGACTCCCGTTAACTGAACAAACACTTTATAGCAATGAGTACTATCAGAATATAAAACTTTTTAACACTTATTTTAACCAAAAAAAATCACATACCCTACCTTTAAGTCCTTCCAATGTTTGACACATTTTGCGAAAAAAGTGGTGAAATGGGACATCTATTTAGGCTATTACATTTTTTAGGCCAATACTTTTGCAGTTTTACTTCAGTAACATTTTTAATAATATTGGAGTTTAGTATTTCTAAATTATGCTATTACTACTTTTACTTATGCAAATTAACAATCCGAGCACTATATTCTTCCACTACTGTTCACATGCACGTTCACATTTACCTTATTAAGGTGGAGATAAACTGAGAGGAGTTTCATGATGATGGTTGGTTATATAAAACAGTAAAATATTTCATATGACTAAAACTAAATGAAATTCTATTCAAAAGACTGACTAAAACTAGATCAAAATGTGCTGCCAAAATCAACACTGGTATTGATTGATTGATTGATTGATTGAAATATTTATCAACAGTTTGCAGAATTACAGTACATTTCAAGCACAAACTCAATACAAAGGCTGTTAACTGTGAGTGGACGACCCAATTAAGCATTACACTTGTTTACAAGAGGGTCCACCATGTTCAATTCATCAAAACATTTAGAGACGTACAAATAGACACTTCTATAGACAAAGAACAGAACAGGAATTCATCATAATGGAGGTAAAAAGGGAAAAGAAACATTAACATAGGTGTCTAAGGCTGCTAATGGTAGCAGCTAATCCTGTGGAGGCTTTTCCTATGTGACCGTCATGGGCCTGATTAATGACACACTTCGTGAAAGAACATCACAGTAATGTGTCACTGAATATAATTATGCTTACAGTGACCTCACCGGTACAGCTACCATTTTTCCCCCTTCTTTTTTTCCCTCACCTCCTTATTCTCTCCGGTTTCATATCAATTTGTCCTCATTTTGCTCTCATTCGGTGGTGGCTGTGCTGTGAAAGCCGAGATGCAGCCATGGGGGAACGGGTGTGCATGTGCGTGCGTGCATGCGTGGGTGTGTGGGTGGATGGGTGGGTGGGTGTGCGTGTGCGCGTGTCAGTGCAGATGGAGAGAAGGGTGGTGGTGGTGGAGGGACAGTCTGGGTTTCTTCTGTCGGTGTCAGAGCAGAGTGTCTGGCCCGGAACGAAATGCCACCCAAATGAGGACGGATCAGGGGGCCACGCATAAGCCACCCTGAGCCCCCATTACTGAGGAGTGAAGATGGATGAGGCAGCCCCTCCTGAGAGAGAGAGACACACACACACACACACACACACACACACACACACACACACACACACACACACACTACAAAATCTAAGTGTGCAGGCCGTAAGGACACTGTTGCATGCACACATGGGCTTTGTTTACAGGCGGTGTGTGTGTGCACGCACGCACGCACGCACGCACTCACGCGCACACACACACACACACACACACACACACACACACACACACACACACACACACACACACACACACACACACACACACGCACACACACACACGAAGGAGCATTAGAGGGAAATGGAGGAGAATAGACAAAATATAGTATTTCTTGGAGAGTGCTAAATATACGCATGTCTTCTTCTTCATTTATTGATATTGCGGTCTATCATTTTGTCATATTTGTCATTTTATGACAAAAGGGGAATAAAAGGTTTTCTATTTTGGACGCTGAACCAAACATATCAGACTGCAGCACGCAGGCACAGGTAATGGTTATCCACACTATATCAGTAGAGGAAGTCCAATACATTCCTACAGAATTGATTGTTGTTTCACTGTAAGTATAACCTTCTTTAATTACTATTATTTTAAAATTATTATAGTTATATAAGTTATATTAAATCAACATATTATTTTATGAACAAATTAATGGAGAAGGAGGAGAGACCCGCACACTCTTTCTGGTTCAAGAGGTTTATTTAAATAAGAGCAACGTTTCGGCCTTTCGGCCGTCTCCAAACGTTTGCTGCACTGCCAGGACCTATACGCACCTGCTGTAAAATTAAACCGGGTGTGTGGAAGTCATCTCTCTAATATGAACAAATGAATGAATACATTTTTATTTTCGTGTCTTGTAATAAAATTACCGTATTCCTTACGGGACTATAACACACCAAAAACATGAATAAACAAAATCACATTCACTTCCTGAACACATAAACAACACAAAAATAAAATAAATATTTTGTACCCAAAGGCAGAAATAAATATACATCTGATCACATTTATGTTTTGTTTGTCCGCTCTCTCCTGTATTGTTATCATCACAATGCATTTATGACCTCATTGTCTCCACCAGGCCGAAGGCACGCATGGGGAGAGTATGTTTTGCCCTCCGTCTGTCCGTCCGTTAACAGCTAATCGTTAACCCAGTCGATGCCAAACTTTGCACACACACTCCCTGGATACCAACGACAAACTTCCGCCCCAAATTCTCCAGAACGGCCTGATATAGCGCCACCATGAGGCAGATTTTCATATTTTACCTATAACGATCTGTGAAACGTTGAATGCACACTCCCTAGAGGCCAAGGAAAAACCTTTGCCCTGTATTCACATCTGCCTTTTATAGCACCACCAAGAGGGCGACTTTTGTAAAACACATTTCTTTATATTACTCCTCCAGATTCTGTCCAAACATCCCGCACATCGCTACACAGTATCTCTATAGTCATGTGCTCAAGACGGACCTGTCCGATATTTCATATTCCATCCTAATTGGCTAACATTGGCTTCCAAAGTTTCAGGATTGGCCTGTTTTTTAACAAAAAGCCTCAAATCAAAGTGACATGTTGCACATACTTTCCTACTAGGCTGAAGAACAAATCCCACCCTTTTCACATTGGCCTGCTATAGCGCCACCAACAGGGGGATTTTTGCTAAATCTGTAGGCATATACTGTCCATCTCAAATGAGGTGAAACAGTCTCTAGTGGTTGGTGACTATAGTATTCAAAGTTGAAGAAGTCCTTATTTAACTTCAGTAGAAGTTCGGCCATATAAATGCCATATCGGTATCAGAACGGTCTCATAATCATACAGATTAATCCTTCCCCTTCTTGTAGTGACGATTAATGCAGCAGCACAAGAAAAAGCCCTTCACATGTAGCAGAGGCGGTTAGGACTGTATTTAACTTGAGCGACAGATTGCCAGGTATGCTCTCGCGCCGTTGTTGAAAGCGGATGCTGTGATAATTGGTTTCCTGCTTTGAGGAACAGCGTGTGGCCATTGAACTGATTGAAGTCCTCGTAGAAAAGAGCTTTTAAATATATATATCCATTCAGAACAGGTACTGAAATGTAATAGTTCCCTCCTGTGAGAAACATAGGATGGATATTGCATTTTATTGCGAATGTTATGCACATTTATAATAATTATTAGGAATATCAAAAATAACGGTAGTAACGGGAATAATAACACCAAGACTTCAGTTCAAATTGTTTATTTCATATTTGAACAGGGACAAACGTTTCGGCTATCCAGCCTTCATCAGTGTGGAGTGTGACTGAAAGTAGGTTCCTTTTAAAGGAGTGGTGACATGGTGCAGGTGCACAAAATCACCGCTAATCACCTCACATCACACCCGGTGGGTAATCACAGATTGGGACTGTGTAATAACGCGCACGGGTAGTGCACCTACAGTCAGAGCGCGGTGGTCACATGAAGAGTAATAATTATTAGGGAAATAATAATAAGGATATCTTTCACAATAATAAATGTACATGTTCTAGACACTCTAATGATCACAACAAATATATATTACAGGCATTTTACTTACTTTTTTGTGAGGAATACCTTCAGGGTTAAAGGTTAAAAATGTTCAGAGTCCAGAGATTTTTAAGTTGTTTGAAGCTATTAGTCTACTATTAGCCAGCCCATAGAGCCCCATTGTGAACCCGGACATGTTGAGTACACCAAGGTTTTATGTTAGAAATGTTGAGTATGGGTCCCCAGCATGTAGAAACTGCCGGATGCTAACTTGCATATGTTCAGCAATTTTCATAATTGGGATAATATGTGACCATTAACAACCTATAGACGGCAAAATATTCAAAATGTCATCATGCTTTATGTAGCATGTGACGTGTCAAACTAGGGGGTTTTCATGATGCTGAATCCATTCCAATCATTAGTTTTGCAAAAAAAACACTCATTGGGCTAAAAACGCCATTGCTGTCATCACAAATGTGATGATGTCAGCACATTTTTTTTAGTTTTTAGCCCATTGAGTGTTTTTTTGCAAAACTAATGCTTGGAATGGATTCAGCATCATGAAATCTGGCAGTTTCTATATGCTGGGGACCCATACTCAACATTTCTAACATAAAACCTTGGTGTACTTAACTGAGTTCACATTCTGGCAAGTGGACTATATGCTAAAAAGTAATGAGTAACGATCACCTTGTGGAGTCAAGAGTACAATATTTATCTTTGAAATGTAGTGGAGTAAAAAAAAATCATTAAATACAGTTACTTGAACATTTTACTTACCGGTAAGTATAGGCTACAGTACTCAATACATCTACTTAGATACTGTCCACCACAGCACACGCACGCACGCACGCACGCACGCACGCACGCACGCACGCACGCACGCACGCACGCACACACACACACACACACACACACACACACACACACACACACACACACACACACACACACACACACGCACACCTGTGAACTTTTATGTATTCCTCTCACAGTGCTTGGGAATAGAGGTCCATTGTACAGTGGAGGCGTGTGAGGTGAGCGCGCTGTAGTTGAGTCAGCACAGCATGGCTTCCCTAAGCTGCTGGACTGCCCCACTGCTGAGCGCTGCAAGAGCAGCACATCTCAATTTGTTCAGGGGGGAGATCAAATTCTACCACCTTGCAAATCTTTGCAAGGAGCAGGGAAAAAAAACTACTCTATGAATAAATGGAGAAGTGTAGAAAATATAATAGAGCATTGTTTGAATGATTGGAGGGGAAATCATAGCTTCCATAGCTGTATCTATTAAACTGTGTTTGCATGGAGCGGGACCTCATGTCACACTCAGTTGGAATAGTTGTTCCCATGTGCATAGAATTGTTTAACCACTTAAACCCTCCATACTTAGTGAACTAATACCTAGTTGACTTGGGTCTTTTTAGCTGATCCAGAAGCTCACAGTCACAACGCGAAGCAACATGTGAGCTTGTACAGTAGTTCCGAAAGTTTCAGCAAATGTTCCCCTCAGAATAGGGATGCTAGGATTTAAGCCGTTAACAACTTTCTCACTTTCCCCACTCACAAAACAATTAAACACATACAGCAAGCATTGAGTAAAATATGAGGGAGTATGCCTAAAGACCCTCTAGGCCGGGGCTTGAGAAGTGGCAATCTCTAGAAAACATTTTACAGTAAGTTTAGTATAAAATCTGTATTTGATCATTGATTTGATCTTTATTTATCTTGAACAAATAGAATCATGGTACGGGAAACTCCACACAGAGAGAAGATGAATGCATCAATGTCTATTCCACATCAATGTGGAATATACACGTATCTGTTGGGGCAAGAAAAAGAAAAGTCATAGGTATAGGTGAAAAGTCAAGAACTATGTGGTTTTCCATGACGATTCATGAATCTGTGAACTCATATAATCCTTAAATCACAAAGAGAGGTGACGAGTGGGTGCTATTAATCTTGGCCTCAGAGCTGTTTGGTTCCAGATGGAAAGTCCTTTGAGGGCGGTTTGGGAGGCAGAGGGTTACGATGAGATAACCTCTCTCCTAATTACATTAATCATTCATTCTCACTTGTACAGTAGGCTATCTGGTCCTGGTCTATTAATGAAAAACTTTATCACTGACAGTGATAGCACATATGACATTGCTGAGGAAGAGTTCCCTGTATTTTTGGGGCCATATTGTATTTTGGCCTTCATTTGAAGTTCTTTACAATTGGTGTATGGAAGGGAAAGGGCATGTTGGTAGTACTAGCATCCATATTAAGAGGGCCAATGATTGATTAAAACTCATTTTCAAAGGTCAGCAGCTCAGATGGTTGTCGTTTGCATTAATCTATCCAGTTTAGTTTCAAATGGATTCTCATGTTAGACACAACATTACTCACCACTGCAAGAATCATTGCAAGGTTAAACCTTTTCTCAAAATGTGGAATGCTAGAACTTGCCACATCCCAAAAATGCTGACCTTCCTTGATACAGCGTCCGAAGAAGAGTTTTGATGACTCTTGTGTATTTCTGTTGTTTGAGTGTAGTCTTGTAGCCATGTTCCTGATACAATCGGGTGCAAATCGATAGCTCATCACAGAGCTCATTAGCTAAGGTTATGGGTTTAATGGGGTGGTGAAAAACTGAAAGAGTAAACAGCAAAATGCAATCCTGACTTATCTGTAGTTAAGAAGGGTACAGTAGAGGGACATTTAGTGGTTATCTGTGGAACAAAGGACAACACAGTAGAAAACTATCATTGTCGTGTCAACAAACTCTCCTGTGTAATGTTGAATTGAGTTTATTACAGTGTGTTCATAGCAACACAAAAGACTAGAACCACTTGTGCATTAGTCTAACAATAAACCCAAGGCTTTCTTTTTGATCAAAGTTGAACAGTATTTGTCTGTGATATTAATGTTCAATTTTGCTGCACGATGCCTGCAATTAAAATGAGCTCTAGATGAGTTTCTTATTGAACAAAGCGAGTGTTTTCACTGACATTTATGGGAGCCATTACTATCACTGTTTAGTCATACAAAACACAATGATTGCTTTCCTGCACCTTGTAATGATCGTGGAGTAAAACAGGTGCAAAATCATTACACTTCTCCCCACTCTCCATTGTTTTCTTGTTATGGGTAATCAATTTTCCTATGCGCGTGAATCCTGTAAGTGTTTTACAGCCTGCATTGAGTGCTATCATTACTCAAAGAGACAAACCACACCTCGGAGGGATGATCCGTCCACTGCAGCATGTGAAAAAAAATGGCTGTAAAAAAAGTTAAACTGTTATTAAATATTATATGTGTAGTGGTAATGAGTGCTGTACATGTTTTCTTTAATTTACTTGAGTATTTGTATTTTTCATTACTTTTTGACTACATTACATTTTATAGGGAGGGAAAAGTTACATTAAGAATTCACCACTTAACACTTTGATTGCTACAGAATCTCCCCAGGCCTATTTTGATGTTGCTACCGTTTAACATTGCACGAAGGCCTTGTTCGGGGGCCCACAGCAAAATGTTCTCTTATAGCGAGAATCACACGCATACATCAAAAGAAAGCTGAACTTGTCCACTTCAATTTAAAAAAAAAATGTACATTTTGATTTTACCATCTTCCATTCTGGAGATATTGACCTTTTTGCAACACCTGCTTTTGCCTGGAAGTGGTTCTCTTGAACAGCGAGCAGAGTTATGGATGGTTTAAAGTCAGAGACATTGACAGGCAGATATAAAAATAAACACAATAAATATGCTATACATCCTATACACCGAATGAAAGCCCTGAATGTGTACTTTTACGAGGAAAAGAGTAAAAATTGTACAGTTTTGTACAGTTTGTCATAAATTGGGTGCAACTGTTCTCTACAGTTGCGCGGTGCAACAGTTGCGCGGTGCAACTGTAGAGAACAGTTGCACCGCTCACTTCACAGGTGTGATTTTTATTATTACAGTAGAAGTTTACAGACCAAACTGTAAATAAAAGGTTTACATGACTTTCTGTCTCAGTCCGTTGCACCACTCACTTCACAGGGGTGTGATTTTTATTATTACTACAGTAGAAGTTTTTGAGTGGTGTAAACCACTCCTACAACTGGCTTTTGTGTGCAGAAAAAAATGAGCATGGTTGCTATGTTCAAAATAATTTCTGACGTAATTAAATCACACCCGGGTGAACTGGATGACCGTAGCAACCATGGTCATTTTTTCTGCACAAAAAAAGCCAGTTGTGAAATCACATCCAGGTGTGATTTCATTACGTCAGATCAGAGCTGATCAGGCTATATAATACCTTACCTTATATAATACCTCACATCGGACGTCAGACATTACGTCAGACCACAGCTGATCATGCTATATAAAACCTTACACCACTCAGTTCACACGGGTGTGATTTTTTTCTTATGAAAGCAGAGAGTCTTCTGTTTCATACGGTATATAGTATTTATATGTCGCAATAGGCCTTATTTTGTGAATCTTGAGTTCGGGTCCATGTCTTCTCTGCAGTTATATCTGGTGGGCACAAGGTGCATCCAGTAACCAATTTATGACAAACTGTACATGGGATCAATGTTTACTCTTTTCCTTGTAAAAGTACACATTCAGGGCTTTCATTTGGTGTATAGGATGTATAGCATATTTATTGTGTTTATTGTTATATCTGCCTGTCAATGTTGACTATAAACCTTCATAACTCTGCATCCTTTAGATGATGATGATGATTCACTGCTTTCATTGTTTTGATCGCAGTAACATTGGGGGGGGGGGGGGTCATGGGCACATTGGGCAGCAAAAGTCTTGATCCGTACGGCTATAAAAAGTCCCATTCCACCGTTCGGTTCAGAACTATAGTATAACGGTGAGACGCGTTGTCATCATTAGCTGATTTTGTTTTTCAAGCTAGTATAGGGGAACATGCCTGGGCATGCAGCTTGTCATCGCTCCCCCGTAGGAGCGATGGAAAAAAGCTTCACCGGGAGTGTCCAGAGAGGTGCTAAGCCCGGCTGTGATGTCGACGACAAGGAAAAAATGACTTCCACAGATCACAACACCACGGTTTAGGACGAGGGAAAAGTTCGTTATACATTACACCCGGGTCGATTACGTCCCCGACACGTTCATTGCGGTCTTATCACTACAATTATAATGAATAAAAAAGCGTTACAATCACACGTCCGAGCGATCTCCGACTATGACGGCTCTGCATGGCGATACGTGATCCCCCAACGGTAGACTGTCTGTTGTCATGGCGGCCCCTCGATACTGTGGTTCGTTTGTTAGTTCGTAGTATGAAGAAGGAAACACCACAACACCACGGTTTAGGACGAGGGAAAAGTTCGTTATACATTACACCCGGGTCGATTACGTCCCCGACACGTTCATTGCGGTCTTATCACTACAATTATAATGAATAAAAAAGCGTTACAATCACACGTCCGAGCGATCTCCGATTATGACGGCTCTGCATGGCGATACGTGATCCCCCAACGGTAGACTGTCTGTTGTCATGGCGGCCCCTCGATACTGTGGTTCGTTTGTTAGTTCGTAGTATGAAGAAGGAAACATGCATCTGTCCATGTGTGTTGCAGACGTTATGCAATGCCGATCCGGTGCAGATCATGTGTTTAGGCAGCATTCCGTTCATCATGTTTTTTTCCGAGAGACAGAGCCCCCATCTCGCAAGGCCCTCCTCCTCAGGAGAAACAGGAGGGGAGGGGGGAATCGAGTATTATAGTGTTGGGTGAAATGTCCGAGGTGGAGGAAAGCCTGGTGAGGCGAGGTTAGGTGAAATTTGATTCTTCTATTCACACACCGACTAGATCATGGCATGGGCGCGTCCATTTTACCCTGGCTTCTACACGTAAAGCGGCCCGCCCTCCTGTTTTCAGGAGGGGAGGGGTTTTTTTTCTTTTTCTGATCACTTGAGCGGGACTAAGCAGCAATGACAGGGGGATGGTTCTTCATTGTCCGGGTGGGTAAAAAGATGAATGAAAGTATGCAATAAAAAAGTGATTAAAACGTATGGATACGTGATTCGCACCGGACGTTTGATTAATTAATAACGTACAGATACGTGCTTAGCAAATTATGTGTTAAGCACTATTTCAAATGTAGTGAAGATATCAGATCTACAAGCTCACAACGTGTCGTGATGTGACATGTTGTGAGCTGGTAGATCTGCTATGTTCACTATTGTTGATATATTTTTTTTAAGCATGTGCTTTTTGAATACTTATTAGGTATATTTAAAAGCAAGTACTCCAGTACTTTAACCCTGAGCAACTTTCACTTGTAAATGAAAGCTGAGTAATATTTGACCAGGAGTATCTATAGAGCGTCGCAGTCCCGCCCCCTACCAGGGCCCAGGAAACGATTCCCCGTTCATTTTCCTCATAGACATTTCAAAAAGTATTTATTTAAAGACCTTTTAAGCCTCGTACAAAGCCAACTCGAGTTGTGACAAATCATGACAACAAACACAATTTTTTGGGCCGAACAAATAATTAGAAAGAAGAAAAAAGACTTTTTTTGTTGTTTTTCTTCTTTGTAATTATTTGTTTGGTCCAAAATATTGTGTTTGTTGTCATGATTTGTCACAACTCGAGTTGGCTTTGTACGACGCCCCTGTAAGACCCGGATACATTTGTACTTGCAAAAAAAAGATTTCAACCTTACTACTACTTTGTACTACTAGGACTTATGTTAAAAAAATATGTTAAAAAAAAAAAAAAAAAGTTTAATGAAAATGTTATGCACATTTATAATAATTATTAAAATAATAATAATAAATTAATAATTTACATTCGGTGGATATATTTCACAATAATACATGATACATGTTATAGACATACTAATGATCACACAAATATATGTATTACATGCATTTTAGTTACTTTTATCAGGGTTAAAGATTAAAGGTCATAGGTCAATTTTGATTAGAAATTACACAGTCCAGAGATTTTGAAGTTGTGTAAATTTGTGCCTCTGTGGGGGGTATTTATATGCAAATATCATGACCAATGGCATTGCAAGACTAAACAATGAACATCAATGATGATGTTTAGGTGAAAAAAGAATAGAACAAAATTATAATAATTAAGTGATTAATTAAAATAAAAATGTTACAGAGAAGCATCGTTGGGTCTTACCGAAAGGTCTTTAAATAATAACTTTTTGAAATGTCTATGGGAAAAATGCATTGGGAATTATTTCCTGGGCCTGGCGTCATCATGAAAGGGGCGGGACTGCGACGCTCTATACTTTGACTCAAGTATGGCTACTGTCCACCACCGTAGAACAGAATGAGTCATAAGTGTTATTATCCCCTCTTTCTCTCTCCTATCCATCCCTATAGCTTCTCCAGTATCTCTCTACTCCCCCCCCCCCACCCTGCTCTCATCTGTTCCTTTCCTGTGGTTGTGAAGGGGCTCATTTGTCATTCAGCAGGTGATGAGTGTGATGTATTCATCCATGACCTCTGCTGCTGTCATTAGTGAGACTAGTAGTGCAGACTGCAGTAGCCGTTGTCAGAGTACTTAAAGATGGAGTGCCGTGATTTTTTTTCCACCCTAAAACATGATCACCAGGTCTTATTGTTATATAAGGAGGTATCCTTTTTTCAAAAAAGTGTACAGTATTTGTTAAAATGTTGTTTTTATGTGGGCACGCCCACCAGTTCATTAAGTATGCCTGGTTTGCCTGGTGGGTGGTGATGGGTGGTGATCCACCTGAACTGAAGCCGCACCCAGAGCTGTAGTTGTATGATAAAGGGGGAGGGGTTAGGGGAGGGGCTGATAGTGTGATGTCACTATATTACTGTTTATTTCATTGGCCCGTTTGACTGTCAAGGGTTCAGCCTCCAGGAAGAAACCCTAAATACAAAGTTAATACACCATTGCACATACAAACGACTCCAGGGTGTCTAATGAAGTACTGTCACCTCATAGACACATGAAAAACTGGAAAAATACAAAAATTGTGGCACTCCCTCTTTAATGCAGTACCCGTTGTCAGAGTACTTTTTTTGGAGAC
Source organism: Electrona antarctica (assembly GCF_951216825.1). Classification (NCBI taxonomy): domain Eukaryota; kingdom Metazoa; phylum Chordata; class Actinopteri; order Myctophiformes; family Myctophidae; genus Electrona; species Electrona antarctica. The sequence goes on along the minus strand of NC_136801.1, from coordinate 8,824,577 downwards.
CAGACAGCTATAGAAGGGAATCGCGCACGCACGCACGCACGCACGCACGCACGCACGCACGCACGCACGCACGCACGCACGCACGCACGCACACACGCACACACACACACACACACACACACACACACACACACACACACACACACACACACACACACACACACACACACACACACACACACACACACACACACACACAGAAAGGCAGATACATAGAGATTTGTGGACTTATAGAACCGCTGATTGATTGGAACGCTTTCGGTCCTCAGCAAGTTTGAAGTTGATTGGTTGGAGGGTTCTTGAGATATTCATGAAGGACAGCCAGACAAACAGATAAACACATGCAGACATGCCGTTAATTCGTAGATATACTGTGGATACTATACTGCACCAATCAGGCTGCTGCATCCTGCTGCACGTTTTCTCAGACCCAGTCCTGGGTTAAATGACATTTGAAAATACTTACATGTGTGCATGTGGCTATTCTGATTATGTCTGTAGTGATTGTGTTTTCAAATCCCCTACTGAGTCATGCTTCTTGAGTTCTGCTTCTTTCTTTTTGAGTGGTGTAAACCACTCCTACAACTGGCTTTGTTAGTCTGTCTGTCTGTCTGTCTGTCTGTGCTCAAAAAATGAGCACGGTTGCTAAGGTCACCCAGTTCACACGGGTGTGATTTCATTACGTCAGACATTACGTCAGACCACAGCTGATCAGTCTATATAAGACCTTACACCACTCAGTTCACACGGGTGTGATTTTTTACTTAAAGGACCACTTCACCACTTTTCAACCTATATTCATATAATAGGTCCTCAGTCCTCACTAATAATCATGATAAAATGGCACGATTTTGTTCTACTCGGTCTGTGTCTCATAGGAGGGCAGACAAGAAAGCCTGCAGTTTCTATTAGCTTGTATTCCCCATCGATGATGTCACTGGAGGACGTTTTTTTTTAACTGCCCACAGCCCTCCTATGAGACACAGAGTAGAAAAAAATTGCGCCATTTTTTCATGATTAATAGTGAGGACCTATTATATGAAGATAGGTTGAAAAGTGGTGAAGTGGTCCTTTAATATACATTTTGTCCACATCTGAATACATCACTCCAAGGCTGTTGTTATTAAAACAGCTGGTTGAGAAGCGTCACACGAGGTCACATGTCACAATACCAGCAAACAGACAGCTGGCACTGTAGGGGAAAATTACAATTCAATGGCAGTGCGCGCCATCATTGAAATTCAACAAACGTCTGTAATGTGTTGTGTGCACACATAAGATAGCGTGGAGCCTGGCCTCCAACTTTAACTTGATAAACATTCAAGGAATGTGAAAATAATGAGGAGCTTGTAGGGCATATCTGGACTGCAATCATAGCCGATGTGTGCTTATTTCTTTCATTAACTTGGCTAATAAGAGAAAAAACATCACCTGGGCTGGCATCTATTTCTCCATGACTCCATGCTTAATGCCAAACAATAATATTGCGTGTCTTCTTCTTTCATAAATATGGGGCAATTAAAGAGTGAAAATGTATAATAATTAGGGATGTCCCGATCACGTTTATTTTCTCCTGATCCGATTCCGATCATTTGTGTATACAGGTTCAATGTTTGTTTTTAGTTCAATGTTTTTTTTAAAACGCCATTGACAATGAAGGGAAAATGTACGCATTTAATTTACATTAAATGCCATTAACAATAAAGAGAATTTAATGTTTGAGATGATGAGATGAGATTATGAGATGAGATATACTTTATTGTCCCACGAGGTGAAATTTGTCTTGGGCAAAAGTGCAGTAGTACATGACGCTTTTTAAAACAGACAGACAATACACAATAGCAGCAATGTACAAGTAGGGGCCTACAGTATCACAAGAGTATCACAAGATCAGTGCAAAATTGCAATCAGAGGTATATAAATATAAAGTACTAGAGTATTCACACTAAATGTTTGTATTGTATATTATTTTACAGTTTTTACCATCATGCCATCGAAGAAGTATGCAAGTAAACGGTCAATTCCAACCTTGATTCTGTCAGCCAAATGTTTTAAATTCTGTTATGACAAGCCTTATCTGAAAAATAACACAGGGTTCAGGGAACGTGGAGGAAACCCAAACTATGGAAACCAGTATGGGAATTTCATATCAGAGTAATACTAATAAATATAGATGCACTGTAGCTCTGTCTGTTTGCATCCTGTAAGTGTAGGACACTCCTTCTCATCATTGTTTGGTTTGCAGCACTGATAGAAGTCAACATGAGCCTCTCTCTCTCTCTCTCTCTCCCTCTCCCTCTCCCTCTCCCTCTCCCTCTCCCTCTCTCTCTCTCTCTCTCTCTCTCTCTCTCAATTTCAATTCAATTCAATTCAATTCAATCAAGATAAAACAATGTATGTACAAATAAATATTGAATATAAATAGGAATTAAATAAAGGTGTAACCAGAGCTGTGTTACATTAACACTTTGGGTAATACTATCTTGCGAAACTATACAAATATTGTGCATTTTCTGTCGGAGAGTTATACATCCATATAGGAGACGTTAGCTTTATACTTTTGAAAGTTGACAGCAGTATTTCAATGTTTTTGCATTCACTTAGTATAAAAACATTTGCGACAAGTAAATGGTAAATGGTGCATTTATATAGCGCCTTTATCCAAGGCGCTTTACAGAGATTGTGCATTACATTCACCCATTCACACACACACATTCATACACGATGGCAGCGGAAACCATGCCAAGGCACCAACTAGCACATCGGGAGCAATTAGGGGTTCAGTGTCTTGCTCAAGGACACTTCGACACTAACTCTGGGGGAGCCCGGGTTTGAACTGGCAGGCACTCTACCCCTGAGCCACAAGTAGCAGCAATTTATTCAAATGTATTTCAACTGGAAGCTGTATTTCCTCCATAGGCCATCTTTGACCATCACAGGGGTGCAGTATACCCATGCTCAGTCCACAACACATATATTATGTCCTGAAAAGCAACCCTGTTTGCATAAGGCAGACACATCAGTGGGGAAGTGTATTTTAGGAGATGGAGCCGCATGGCTGCCCCTGCGTCTTTGAAAGTGCGCTTCAGCCAGAAACTCTCAAAAGCTCAGAGCATCAATGGACTGGTGTTTAGGACAGAGAGAGAGACCCTCTGGCATTACATTTTCTTGGACTTGAAGTGAGGTCCCACCTTTGTTACAATTTACAATTTACAATTTAGGCATTTAGCAGACGCTCTTAATCCAGAGCGATTTACATTAAGCAATAACAAAACAAATAACAAAAGCATTGCCCTGTTGTGCCATTCTTTACAACATCTGTTTGGACAACGGCAACTTGGTTGATAAAGACAGTATGAGAAGAGGTCAAAGGTGCGGGGGGGCTAGTGTTTTCCTTTTCCCTGATTCGCATCCCCGTTTCTCACACCTGTTTCGACTGTTATCAATAGACAAGACCGCAGTGATCACTTAGGATCAGTACGATTGTTTTCGACGAGTATGGGCATGCTCTACGACAGGATTAAGGTTGGCGAACATGCGTTAATATTAGGACCGCGCTGCGACATGCTTGCGGTTAAGTTTAGGGGAGGGTATGAGGAGGCTTCTCGTTTTTAGTAGGCAGTAGACCAAAACGACAGGATTAAGGTTGGCGAACATGCGTTAATATTAGGACCGCACTGCGACATGCTTGCGGTTAAATTTAGGGGAGGGTATGAGGAGGCTTGTCATTTTCAGTAGGCTCCCAGCATGTCCAGTAGACCTGAGTAGACCGATAAGATCGGTTAACGTGTCATCAACACCAATCGCAGCCAGTAGGCTCCAGACTACATGCAGTAGGTCTGATCGGCTAGATAAGATCGGCGTAATAAGTAACCTACTGGGAATTATCGGTCGAAACGGCTCTTTCTCATCAGTTCGTTCATGTATCCGATTGTTCGGGGAAAGAAGCTAGAAGCTAGAAGGTATCTCCCTTTCTATTTTTGAGTGGTGCAACCACTCCAAGGAACAGCAATGTCCGTCCCTCCCTATGTCCATCCCTATGTCTGTATGTTTAGGGTACCAACAGGGGGCGCTGTTGCACCACTCACTTCAGACAGGTCTGATTTTTCTTGTCTTTCAATTCTCTCCATCTTTCGCCTCTCATCTCTCTCTCTCTCTCTCTCCTGCGCCTCGCTTTCTCACTAGTACTCTGAAGGACATCGATCCTCCTGCTCTTCCTCACAGGAGTGTGTTCCTCCTCCTCCTCTCAGTGTTGGAGGGTGGTGAGGAGGACTGCCGAGCATACAGCAGCATCCTCGTTGGCTGACGCAATAATCGACAGCTAGGAGGTGTTATGGATGGACTGACACCTATTGCCTCATCCATGGCATCATACCAGTTCACCACCCTCAGTACTAACACCTGACATTTCAAGCCCTTAAAGATCTCCCTAGAAAAAAGAAATCGATCAGATCACTCGAGTCCTTACTAATACCAAGAAAGTGGACCGTATCACTTCAATTCTTTGATGTTTACACTAGCTCCCTGTTTTCAGTAAACTACTGAATAGTTTACGGCCAAAATACATTCATGATCTTGTGCTACAATTAAAACATCATACCAAGTCATCTGGGAGACTGGGACAGGACAGGTCTATTTCTGTCCCTGCATAATCAGAACTAACATGGAAAAGCAGTATTCAGTTTTTATGCACCACAACAACTCCCAGTTCTGCTCTTTCTATTTGTTATGTTTTAATATTCAAATGTCCTTGTATTTGTTTATTTTGTACTCTCTTAATGCTTACGGTTTTGTGTAAAGCACTTAATTGAAATGTGCTTTGCCTCCAAAGTCCAAACAAGTTTGTACTGTAGTACTGTAGTACTATAACATTAAGACAAAGTTTCCAAGAAATTACTTTAGCTTTAAATGTTCTCACGTCCTAACCCAGGCAGCAGTCAGTACTCCCAGCAGGCCATTTTCTTTTACAAATGTCTTAAAGCAAGCACCACTTTCTTGTGGTGTTTATGGTTTAATCAAGAACACACAATGAATGGCTGGGTGTCTAGCTGCCGGGTCCATGAAGTCAAATGTAAGACTTTAAAACCTTTTATTATTGTTGTGGACAATTCTTTTCAAGACCACTGTAGGGTACTTTAGTGGTGGTGGCCAGACAACAACCACTTGGACTGCTGCATGATTACTATATGCACATTGATTGCACATTGTTAAAAAGATTAATTAGAGTGAATACAGTTCTACAGCTTATAGAACTGAAGTCAAGTTACTGTTAAAACTCTTAGAGTATCTCTCATTCAGAGAGAGTACAGACACCTATGCCATCATGCATATGTAGCAGGATGGGCTTTGGTTCCCCACTGTGCAGCCCATGCTCCGCCCACTCATCAGTGGCCTGATTGCTACCAGTATTTAGGCAGCACCTGCTCTGTTTGCTTGAGTGTCTCCTAGAAGCTGGCCCGTGGGGCTGCTGCAAGCCATGCTTTCCCACTGCGTGTGCGTCATCCCTATAGACCGATTCAGAAACGGGTCTCATGGTCGCAGGCAACGTATTTCCTGTAGGCGGAGACGAAATATCTGTGGTTTTAACAAGTCTCATGCATCAGCTATAGCCTACATCAATCTGTTGTGCACGTGTGAGTCAGGCCTTAGGCCTTAGGCCTGACTCACAACTTGTATAATGGATGTCTTCACGCCGCTCATTTTGTCCAGATTTTAAATGCTTCAAAAATCGATAAAGTGAGCTCTGAGCTCTGAGTTGAATAGTCTGCCAAATATGATCTATAGAGGTAGGAATTATTAACAATAGTGTAGTGTGAAATGACTGGACAATAATTAGCAATAATGTGCCCCAACATCACATCCAACATACTGATCTTTTGTTATTGTGCACCTTTGGGCTGCCAGAATATCCACACTCGGTGACACTATGTGACTGTGTGTTGACACTCTTGGAAAAACATGACAATTCCTTGTTAGTAATCCCTGGTGCTTCTCTATGCATGTGTAGCCCCCAGCCAAGACCCAGCCCGCAATAGTCTATTGCAAGTGCATGTGATAAGAACCTTGAACCTTGAGGTGTTATCTACTTCTATTTCCCCCCCTGCTGGCCGGCTGTAGAAGCAGTTAAGGGCCGTTCACACTGAGCATTATGATAACTATAACTATATCGTTCACCATTGTATTCTTTTATAGTTGGTGTAGTGAACATAAAACTTTAAAGTAAGAAGACAGTGCACTTTTGAAAACTGGGAATGTTGAGATGGATCTAATATTATTTGGTATTCCAGTCTGTAGGGGCTTTAAAGGAAAAGGCATGTTTACCAAATTCAATACTAACTAAAGGTACAGTAAAGTAAACCTGAGTGGAGTGTACGTATGTTCCTGCATAACTTCCAGGTACGATGATGTCACGCCCATAGCCTCTATAGTAAACTAATGCTGAGTTGACAGGGCCGGGTTACCCAGGGCTGTATTGCTTTTGTTCCCCCTGTAGGCCTAGATTTGTTATTTTTGGCAAATGTTCCCCCGACCCCCCAGAATGTGGACGATAGGCTTCAAGTGGTTATGTGTCAAGGTATCGGCCTATCGGGTGATGTTTGTATTCTCTCGCTGTATGTCTTCATCTATGAATCATCCAGGTGTCCCATCATTCATCCAGTCAATTACACTTCCAATCCCCCAATTAGTCTTGCATCACCCTGGTTCCTGGCACCAGCCAATCAGCTGATGCCAACAACCCCTACTATAAATCACCTCGTGAGATTTCTCAATGTCTTGGCTTTCCTTTTCACTTTGCACGTTGCCTTCTCGTTTGATTTGTTATTTTAGCTGTTTTGGATTTGTGCCCATACTTGTTTCACAGGTATGTTGACCCTTGTTAAAAGCACTAGGAAAGAGGTAGATAGCAGCCCTCACGCAAATTGTGAATGAGATTACGTGTGATGATGTATGATGATAAGAGCTCCCTTCAGTTCAAACAGGTGTGATATTTTTCCTTGTTTAGACAAAACGGCATCACGGCAGTTGCGTGCACAGATTGCCCTCAGGACAGCAAATTTTGAAAGTTTATTTTTTGTACAGGTTGTTCATTTTATTTTTGTTTTGTACAGTGTACTGTACAGTATGTGGCCCATGATGACATCGATACATTCTGGATTAAATGCCTCTAATATATTATTTATGCCCCAAAATCTATAAATCTCACACAAGGCAACCGGCAGTTCCGCACGCAGCACAAGGTGCCCTTTTTTCACTTGAGCACCTGCCCCTCTAAATGTCTGCACGCCACTGCAGCACGGTACTTTTAAGTACAGAATGTACAAGCCCCCAGTTAACAATAGTGACCTTATGGGCCTTGGTACACATTGTTGACAGTAGTTGCCATCAAAATGTTAATTCTGCATCAGTCCCTTTTGGCTCAGGGCCTGAGACATATCTATGTTGGCCCTGGCTGACAGTATCCTTGGCAGGCAGATTGCAAACGGCTTACAGATGATTTGACAGGAGTCATGGTACAAAACGTGCCACAGCTGGTAATAAGACCACCACCCAGAAGGATTTTGTGATCGTCTATGGACTGTGCAATGAAGTTTACTATCCAATGATTTACTGTACATCAGTAAATCATACAGTGTGTATATACAGTTCTAAAATATGGTCCTGAGTCGCACAGATCATTTCTCCACACAATGATGATAGATATGTCAGAATGAAGAGCAATGTAGGTCTGCTCTTATATCCATCTTTGGCATAATGGGCTCAAGGAAAGAGTAGAGAGTGCAAGGGCAATGCTAGAGCTGATTGTGAAAGTAAAGGACAGATGTCCCATAAACTGACGACTGACCAAGGAGCTGAGGCACGTACCTCACGGAAAGCATTGTGATGGAGAAGTGGGTGCAGCTGAAGAACATGGAGGCCAGACTAAGGTGTGGTGGTGGAGAGGTGCTCTCACAAATGCCTCTCTTCAACTGTTATTTTACCACAATGAATGAAGGAACCTAAAGGAAGTACAAATGTGCCACTGCCTGCAATGTTGCAAAAGCTTGTAATGTAGGCATGTGCCAATAAATCCTTTGGGTGACCTGGTTTTGGATTTAACCACTTCAGCATCATTTTTTCAGTATTATCCATTGTCTGTCAGAGAGGTTGTGCTGTTCTCCAGATTGAAGAGGAGAGGGGGGAGGGGAGAGAGAGCGATTCATATCATGAACAAAAAGACAACCAATATGATTTGATAATCTTTTTGTTCTTTTTTTCACTTAATATATGCTGTTGGTTATTATTTTCTTGATTTTAGCAGTTTTTTCTCAGTGGTTAGAATTATTCATGAATTCAATTATAGAGGGTATGCGCGTGACATCATCAAACCAGGAAGTTATGCGGGTAAGCCTACTGAGTGGCCCATACATCCACAAAGAAAATCTGATTGCATTAAACAACATTAAACAATGTTAAACTCACTTTGCCTGTTGCTTTGCCACTCGATGTGCCATTCACTTTAAGCATGCGCATACCCTCTATTCTTTAACCTATTTTGTAGACCTATATGTTCTGAGTGCTCCGGTTCCCTAAATTGTGCAAGGACTTTAATACTGGCTACAATGCTGCAGTGTATAATACATGTATTCATAGATTTTTAAGCATGCAGTAGCCTTGTGTTATTATGTATCAATGAATTTCATTTAACCTACAGTACCACCAGAACTATTTTAATTAGTGACCTGGCAAGTGTTACTCATCAAATCTACATGGTTAAAAGAGTCAAAGAATGAAAGACTTTATTTGTCACATGCATGTTTATACAATGAACGTGAGGCAATCTCCGATAAACAATATCCGACTAATACAGAAAAGTAATACAGAAAGATTATGGATGAATACATTTGTGACCAAAAGATGAATAAGTTAGCAACCAATTATATACATAATTATATGGTGAACTACATTCTACGTTCTGCCCTAGATAAGTCTAAAAATGTATAATTTATGCCAGGAGGTTGTGCAAGATACATACTCTCTCCCCATGCCTTCGGCCTGGTGGAGACAATAAATAAATAATAAATATGTGCTCTGTTGTTGACTGGATATTTCATGTTAAATACACAAACAGTAAATGCCATTAACAATAAAGATAATTTACCTTTACATCAAATGTGCAAATTATCTCATTAAAGGTATATTCAGTGATTTGACTTAATTCAAATATCACTTATTTTTTCTTTTTTTCTGGATAATCCTCCCTACTATAGAGTGTGCTGACCATATAAGGAGTTCCTCCCTGTCCCCAGTGAGCCCCTGGGGTCAAAAAACCCTAGTTTCAGTTTTGGTGGCGGGTGGCAAAACCTTCATCCAATCAGGATGAGTGGGGCCTTCCTCCAATCATGATCGAGTGGGGGCGGGCCTTGGTGCACATGCTGTTGGCCTGTTGCACTTCCCCCCACTGTAGAGCGTGCATGTGCACATTTTGTTACCGGGGCGGACTGGGTGGTTTTCCAAATCACCCAAATCACTGAATGCTCCTTTAACTATGCACGATACAAAAAAAATCACACCCGTGTGAACTGAGTGGTGCAAGGTCTTATATAGCCTGATCAGCTGTGGTCTGACGTAATGTCAGTGACCATAGCAACCATGCTCATTCTTTTGGGCCCCACGTACAGGTACACACAAACATAGACACATAGATACAGACAAAGCTGGTTGTTGGAGTGGTCACAAATATTTCACTCAATAGGGACTGCTCCCATCGCAAGTTGATGATGATATATGTCCAAATGTGACAACATTTGACTGAGGCTTGAAAGGTTCACTTCTGTGGTCTCTAACATTACACCTATAGCTACATGCCATACGTATTTACGTTGCATTCATATGTAGGCTATGCAATGTCCCGTCAAAATAAACAAATACAGTAACGTTGACAGATAATTAGCTATAGCTTTATTCAGTATTACATGGTTATAAAATAATTCCTATTATTCTACAATCTATATTACTTTATCCTATCAACAACTAATCACTGTTCTCATTTGGATAGCTATATCCACAGCTATGAAAAAGTCAACATGGACCAGCCAGAGTGTGTCACAATGTGTGTGTGTGTGTGTGTGTGTGTGTGTGTGTGTGTGCGCGTGCGTGCGTGCGTGCGTGCGTGCGTGCGGAACAGGACGTTGCTGAAAAAGTGCTATAGTTCGGCTCCGTCTTTTTGGCAAATCTAGAACTTCCTGTTTGAGAGCTAGCAAATTTAAGACATCCGGTTGCTTTCAGAATAAAAGTGTAGTTAATTAAATAATTATTACATTACATTATTAGTATTATTATTACATTACAGTTATTGTGAAGACACACATTATGTTTCTGTGTAAAAATAAGTAATGAAATAACGTAAAAAAGTTATCTAAATGGATAAATACCCAAGTCCATGCACTGGAGTGCCCAAGTCCATTCACTGGAGTGCATGGACTTTATAAAGTGGATGCTGGACAAAAATCCCTGCTATGTATCGACTAGTGTGACATATGCACATGTCCGGGGAGACCTCCTCTATAACACCACACCGTCCGCTAAGCAGCAGAGGTGTAAAACAAAAATTGGCACGCCATACAGTGAGGTGAAAGGTCACTGTTTTTTTTGGCAAATCTAAGCTAGCAAATATAAGACTAAAGTGGACGCTGGACAAACATCCCTGCTATGTATCGACTAGTGTGACATACGCACATGTCTGGGGAGACCTCCTCTACAACACCACACCGTCCGCTAAGCAGCAGAGGTGTAAACATTTTTTTGGCATGAGGTCAGAGGTAAAAAATATCCCATTTCCAGACTAAAGTGAACTAAAGTGGACGCTGGACAAAAATCCCTGCTATGTATCGACTAGTGTGACATATGCACATGTCCGGGGAGACCTCCTCTACAACACCACACCGTCCGCTAAGCAGCAGAGGTGTAAAAATAAAATTGGCACGCTATACAGCGAGGTGAAAGGTAAAAAATATCCCATTTCCAGACTAAAGTGAACTAAAGTGGACACTGGACAAAAATCCCTGCTATGTATCGACTAGTGTGACATATGCACATGTCCGGGGAGACCTCCTCTACAACACCACACCGTCCGCTAAGCAGCAGAGGTGTAAAACAAAAATTGGCACGCTATACAGCGAGGTGAAAGGTAAAAAAAATCCCATTTCCAGACTAAAGTGAACTAAAGTGGACACTGGACAAAACTCCATGCTATGTATCGACTAGTGTGACATATGCACATGTCTGGGGAGACCTCCTCTACAACACCACACTGACCGCTAAGCAGCAGAGGTGTAAAACAAAAATTGGCACGCTATACAGCGAGGTGAAAGGTAAAAAAAAATCCCATTTCCAGACTAAAGTGAACTAAAGTGGACACTGGACAAAAATCCCTGCTATGTATCGACTAGTGTGACATATGCACATGTCTGGGGAGACCTCCTCTACAACACCACACTGTCCGCTAAGCAGCAGAGGTGTAAAAATAAAATTGGCACACCATACAGCGAGGTGAAAGGTAAAAAATATCCCATTTCCAGACTAAAGTGGACACTGGACAAAAATCCCTGCTATGTATCGACTAGTGTGACATATGCACATGTCCGGGGAGACCTCCTCTACAACACCACACCGTCCGCTAAGCAGCAGAGGTGTAAAACAAAAATTGGCACGCCATACAGTGAGGTGAAAGGTCACTGTTTTTTTGGCAAATCTTAGATAGCAAATATAAGACTAAAGTGGACGCTGGACAAAAATCCCTGCTATGTATCGACTAGTGTGACATACGCACATGACATACACAACACCGATTCTGATTAATAGTGACAGGTCCATAGTGCTTTTAAAAGCCAGTATGCGTATCTTCAATCAAGATAGCATGAGTATGTACTTGTTACGCTGCTGGAGAATAGTGGTAGGAAAGGCAGATAACAAAGATTTACATTTCTGTACCACAAGGGCATGTAAGAGTAATTTGATGAAACAGGCAAGTCACATTTGCAAACAACAGTACATACACAGAGATAAGAGGTATACTTTGGCTATGTACATCTTCAGCATGTATGCACTTATAGGTACGTTGCACTTATAGTATCATTTTTTATTTTTGAGTGACGTTTGCACTGATTGACGTTTGTAGTTTTTGCATGTTTTGCATGTGTTTGAATAATGTTTGCTGTATTAACACAGATGCACACACATACAGTAAATTGATCAAAAGTTACTACTAAACTATTAAAGTAGCTTCTTAGTCCACCTTAAGACAAATTACATTTAAAAACAAATATTGTAGGGATTTGGAAACTTTTTTTGCAGAGTGAATTTTTCTTCTTCTGTGTAACAGTGAATGAGAAACACCGTAAGCAAACTGTATGCCTTTTTCTTTCCATTGAAAGTGTACACTGTTATATTAGCAATGATTCATTAAAAGGTATTTTTTTGTAACTTTCAAAGCCTTGTCTGTATTCTTTTATTCTTTTATATTCTATAGTATTTTAGTCCACTTTTTGACCTTTCACCTCGCTGTATGGCGTGCCAATTTTATTTTTACACCTCTGCTGCTTAGCGGACGGTGTGGTGTTGTAGAGGAGGTCTCCCCGGACATGTGCATATGTCACACTAGTCGATACATAGCAGGGATTTTTGTCCAGTGTCCACTTTAGTTCACTTTAGTCTGGAAATGGGATATTCTTTTACCTCTGACCTCGCTGTATGGCGTGCACATTTTTTTTTTTACACCTCTGCTGCTTAGCAGACGGTGTGGTGTTGTAGAGGAGGTCTCCCCGGACATGTGCATATGTCACACTAGTCGATACATAGCAGGGATTTTTGTCCAGTGTCCACTTTATAAAGTCCATGCACTCCAGTGAATAGCATTTATCCATTTAGATAACTTTTAATTACTTATCTTTACACAGAAACATTACTTATTACTTATTTTTATTTTTTTACATAATGTGTGTCTTATAGCATCGTTTAAATGCTTAATTTATAGTTTGAAGGTGCAAATGAATCTTTTTTTCAATACTCTAGAGGGTACTTGTTGTGAAGGCTCTCAAATGGATCTCAAATGGATCTCCATATATGGGGATAAAAGGCCGTCACTTGGATCTCCACATATGAGGATAATTTATAGCCCATATGTGGAGCTAATGGAAATATCCAATGCTGACATCAGATTAATATGGGAACCCCATATAGGGATATACACGTGTGTCATCGTCATATCACTTGGATCTCCACATATGAGGATAATTTATAGCCCATATGTGGAGATAATGGAAATATCCAATGCTGACATCAGATTAATATGGGAACCTCATATAGGGATATACACGTGTGTCATCGTCATATGCGATTGGATAGCATTGTCATTATGACACACATATAACTAAAAGTATAAAAGGATTACAGTCAGAGACTTAAGGGGGCAGAATATCTTCTAATATCTTCGGCCTGAGTCAGTTGGATAGGACGGAATATCTGGCCAAGCAAATTATAGAGCTTTTCATTGGAGGTTTCCATATCCCGGTTAAGTTCGTATCGAACACCACTGTAATGGGTCCTAACTAAATAACCAGCATTAGTCGAGCTATTTTTCAGTACTCTTATTTTGAAGAGATCGTCCACTGGAAGTCTTATATTTGCTAGCTTAGATTTGCTAAAAAAACAGTGCCCTATAGTTCCTTGTTCAGTCACGAGAGTCAGTCAGACTTGACAGAACAACATTTAACTTACATCAATTGTATTTATCTTTCAGTCGATCAAGTAATAAACGGATCCATTGAACTACCAGATCAACTTCAACACAGACAAGGAAGGAAAAAAACAAAAAAGAAACTTCAAGACAGGCAGGCAGGCAGGCAGGCGGACAAACGGACGGGCGGACGGACGGACGGACGGACAGACAGACAGACAGACAGACGGACAGACAGACAGACAGACAGACAGACAGACAGACAGACAGACAGACAGGTCTGTTAAAGCTGCTTCAATCTGAGGTAAGAACACATAATCTGATACTTTATTAAACAACAGAACAACTATAGGCCAAAGGCCTATACTATTACATACAACTATTACTACTTCTACTACTACAGGCTACAATAATAATAATAATAATAATAATAATAATGGTAAACGTTAAGAAAATATGAAGGAATAATCAAGAAGGAGAGCAGTTTTGGCCTCTGTCCTATATATCTTAGGTGTGCAGGGCACAAAGTTCTCACTCCTAGGTTATAAACATCTCTAATAAACAACTCGGTGTAAAGCTGTATAAAGTGCTAGTGGACTTGATATTGCTCAACACACAAGCTGCCTCTGACACCATGACATGCAGTCAGGGGGCGGGGCAGGTGGACTACTGTATAACTAGAAGAAGTAGCCTTACTGCTGCTACTATCAATTATTAATCATGTTAATCATTGTTGAATTTTCTTCCAGCTGTATAACAGCCTCCGGGAACATTCCACGTCAGAAGAGTGTGACTGCAGACAACATGGCTTCTCGTTTGACTCGCCAAGAGGAGGAGCTCACCTGTCCGGTGTGCTGCGACATCTTTAAACATCCTGTTCTGCTGGCGTGCAGCCACAGCTTCTGCAACGGCTGTCTGCAGCGATGGTGGACAGGAAGACCAACACATGAATGCCCTGTTTGTAAAACAACATCCTCCAGTGACCATCCTCCTACAAACCTGGTGTTGAAGAACCTGTGTGAGAACTTCTTGGAGGAGAAACTGTCGGTGAGCTCGGAGGATCTCTGTGCCGAACACGGGGAGAAGCTCAGGCTCTTCTGCCTGGACGATGAACAGCTGGCGTGTCTCGTGTGTCGGGACTCCGAAAAACACGCCGGACACAAGTTCTTACCTGTGGGCGAAGCGTCGGGGCGTTGCAGAGAGAAAGTCCAGGAATTACTGAAGCCTTTAAAGCAGAAACTGGAGGTCTTTGATGAAGTTAAAACTAATTATGACCTAACAGAAAATCACCTCAAGGTTCAGGCCCAGAACACAGAGACGCAGATTAAGGAACAGTTTAAGAAACTTCATCAGTTCCTACAAGAGGAAGAGGAGACCAGGATTGCCATTCTGATGGTTGAAGAGGCACAGAAGAGTCAGGAGATAAAGGAGAGGAGAGATGGGCTGAGCAAAGACATGGCGTCCCTCTCAGACGCAATCCAAGCCACCGAGGACCAGCTGAGAGCCGATGACCACGTCTCGTTCCTGCAGAATTACAAGACCACAATGGAAAGAGTCCAGTTAACCCTGCAGGACCCACCACCGCTCTCAGGAGCACTGATAGACGAGTCCAAACACCTGGGCAACCTGGCCTTCAGAGTCTGGGACAAGATGAAGGACATTGTCTCCTACACCCCTGTCATTCTGGACCCCAACACTGCCCCTCCAAGCAACAGCGTGTCTGATGATCTGACCAGCTTGAGACGTTTGAAATATGAAGAGAGGCTGCAGCTTCCTGACAACACGGAGAGGTTTGACTATCATCGCTATGTCCTTGGTTCTGAGGGCTTTAACTCAGGGGCTCACAGCTGGGATGTTGAGGTCGGAGACAATACAAACTGGGCTCTGGGCGTGTTAGCAGAGTCCCACCCAAGAAAGGGAGAAATCAGTGGTGAATACTGGAGGTTAGGGCTCTTTGAAGGTAAATACAGAGTGTTCGGGAAAGTCACTCATATCACAGATCTCCCAGTGAAGCAGAAACCTCAGAGGATCAGAGTCCAGCTGGACTGGAACAGAGGAAAGCTGTCATTCTCTGATCCTGACACTGACACACACCTGCACACCTTCACACACACTTTCACCAAGAAGCTCTTTCCATTATTTAGAAATTTTGACGATGACCGTGATATATCTCTGAAGGTGTTACCAGGGAAGATCCGTGTCACTCTGTATGACCACAGTTAGAATGTATTGCATCTAATAAAACCCTTGTACATGCATTTATTTCATATTTACATTTGAATTCAGCTCGATTTCAGCTCTGACACTTATTTCAGACATGCTCTAGTATGTGAAGAGTCTGCCTGTGCTATTAACTCATTTTGAGGAAGAAAAAAAAAGTTGAAATTTGCGCGATGGCAGGCTCTCAGTCAAATCTGGTCACATATCCCTATGGAATGTATGGAATGCATATGCTAATAAATAATAAAAAATCACACCCGTGTGAACTGAGTGGTGTAAGGTCTTATATATAAGCCTGTCTGACGTAATGAAATCATGTCTGACGTAATGAAATCACACCCGGGTGAACAGGGTGAGCATAGCAACCATGCTCATTTCTTCTGCACAGACTAACAAAGCCAGTTGTAGGAGTGGTTTACACCACTCAAAAATCATGTCTGACGTAATGAAATCACACCCGGGTGAACAGGGTGAGCATAGCAACCATGCTCATTTTTTCTGCACAGACTAACAAAGCCAGTTGTAGGAGTGGTTTACACCACTCAAAAAATCATGTCTGACGTAATGAAATCACACCCGGGTGAACAGGGTGAGCATAGCAACCATGCTCATTTTTTCTGCACAAACAAAGCCAGTTGTAGGAGTGGTTTACACCACTCAAAAAAATGTAAATCTACGTAAAAGAAAATCATGTTAGGAACAACTGAGAAAAGTTTTGGTACACCCTTTAATCAGGTTTTTATATAGCTTTTTCCCATAGGCTACTGTAGAGTACAATGCACTTTTGTTCGGCCCTTCAGACATACAGTATAGCTGCATACGGTAGGCTACATACTGTAGTCTAATTCCGGAGGGGGGTCCGTCATCTATACAGACCGGAGGCAGATTCTAAAAACACCTTCTAAATCCACTGTTTTCTTAAAAACCTATATATGTTTTTATAAAAGCTGTGCCAATGGTTTATGAATTGGTATACACTTCTAGGGCATTATTATGCGTGTCTTAAGTACCAGGTCTTATGACCTAACTTAAGACCTGGAGGCGTGGTCAATGCTGTTTGGCCACTCAGAATAGCCAAATGGCATTGATCACGCCTCCAGGTCTTAAGTTAAGTAATAAGACCTGGTACTTAAGACACGCATAATACTGCCCCTAGTCTCCTATAGGGGTGTGTGTGTGTGTGTGTGTGTGTGTGTGTGTGTGTGTGTGTGTGTGTGTGTCTGTGTCTGTGTGTGTGTGTGTGTGTGTGTGTGTGCGCGTGTGCGCGTGCGTGCGTGCGTGTGTGCGAGTGAGTAGCGTGGGAGGAGGAGACATTTTGTTGCTGTCAGGCAGAAACCTCTTACCTCCATATTCTAACGTTGTTGTTGTTTTTCTCGTATGCCCTACTTGGTCATACTACAGCGTCACACAAAAGCAGAAGAGCGGCTCGATCTGCTACTTTTGCCATTTTTTTTATTTGAATCCTGAAAGTTTTGGACATACAAGGTTTACACCCGACAGATACCATTTGATCCTTTTACACTTAATTGTTAAATGTTAGTTTTAGAATTAAAATATACACCATGTGCTGTTGCACCACAGCCCTTCCCACCCATCCCAGTACCTGTGGTTGCTATTATCAAAGTGTCCTCAACACAAACCTGGATGTTTCATGTCAAAGCCAGCAGCCCAGAAACAGACAAACACAGCTTGGAGCTATTGTAGAAAAACGGTGTACATGCTCACATTGTTCATTACAGCCATGTGTTTTCTGCGACAGATAACCTTTCAATCTTGTACTTGTGTTGTGAACCAAAACTATAATTATTGCAATTGGATAAATAAATCAGCATCTCCATTATGCATCTCGTCTATGCTACCAGCTGGTTTTGTAAATACAAATGTACTGTCAATTCTGACTTCTCTCTCTACCTGTGAATGAAGTAATGAACACAATCATTTGCACACAATACACAATGTATTTGTGAAATAACAACAACATGCTGCTTGGACTCTGTCAGTACTTGGCAGTGTGGGGTCCTTTCACAAACATCTCATTGCATAGCCATGCAAATGATGACAATAAATGATCACAGCTTGCCCAGGAATTCATTGCCAGTGCCTTGTCACCCCTACTGAAAGCAATAGCTATTTGTTAATCCATTTTGGGCGGGAACCCCTTTTGGTCTTTTAAACATTATACAGTATTATAATTTAGCTATTGAAAAATAGCAGATCTACAAGCTCATAGCGCGCCACCGCGTGGCGCGCTACGAGCTTGTATGTCTACTATTTTTGAAATAATCGTGAAAATGTGGCACAAATCCTGACAGTTTTCTGTCAGGATTTGCGCCACATTTTATAAATTATCGACGTCAGGCATGGGTTAAAATGAAGAAATTAGCATTAGGTGGTAAGCTAAGAAAATAGCATACTTTATTATGGTGGACCAAATGTTTATTTCAGAGTAAAGAAGAAAGAAGTACATGCAGGGAGCTATGCTATATAGGCCTAATCTAAAATCCAGTGACTGGCTAAAAGATCAAATAAGGCAGAACTGCCTGCCATATAGTGTGTCAACATTAACATAACGTAGTACACAAATTATAGTAATGAGATCTGCTCTAATGATGATAATGATCATATATAATAAGTCTGAGGAAGAGCCTGTTTTGCTCGAAACGTGCGTCAAATAAAATCCTCTAAATGGTAGCTATTTGGTGTGTTTGTTTTTTTATATCCTACTCCCGTTTTATTGGAGGAGTGATGCTCATTGCTCATCAATGGCAATTTTTTCAACCTATATACTAATCAAAATGGAGGAGAGGTGACGCCCCGCTCCTCTGCCTTTGAATTTGAACTGTGACTATGGGCTCCATTTTCGTCACCGCTAAACCCCTTATCCCTAAACTTCTTTGCCTTTTTTACTATTTTGAAAGACATTTTTGAATAGTTCAACTAGCCAATCTACATTGACACGTTGTGAGCTTGTAGACTGGCCATTTTAACTATTCAAAAATGTTTAGCAAAATAGTAAAAAAAAGGCAAAGACATTTAGGGATAAGGGGTTTAGCGGTGACGAAAATGGAGCCCTATAGCTCCAAACCACTGTTGGACTAATAGCGTGACCATATATGGCATGACCATAATGGTTGTTATGTGGTTGATTAATGTTCTGAAATTGCTTAAGTCAAGAAAGGACGTTTTTGTTATTATTGTTGCCTTTGTACACATGCACTAATACAATAGTATTAGTCCTTAGTAGGTTTTGGACTTATTCTGTTATTTCAGTATGTTCTGTACTTTGCCAGTGTGTTCCTGTTTGGTTTTGTGTATCGTGGCAATTGCCAATTACTAGTCAGGGTGCCCTGTTAGGCATGCACCACACTAATATCCCCACCTTTCCCTGTTAGGCATGCACCACACTAATATCCCCACCTTTCTTGTTCATTGTGTATCTCTGTTCATTTGTATTGTAAACCTGATATATGATATTTCCAACATTATATGCCCAAAAATGTTTATCCAATTTAACATTTTGTTAATAGCACCATTCAGATGACAAGCATTGTGCATTGGTATATCAAAGCTTTGCATTCAAGATTTTTCTCCTGCAGTATTCTAGAAATTACTTCAACACTGAGGAGAAGACAGATAGATCAAAGGGATTATGCTTACTGATTTCAATTTTAATCAGTATAAACAATTCTTTATTCATGTATGAGACAATCAATCAATGGTCCTTATGAGTTCGGCAAGCACCGACACAACCCTTCCGTTTTTAAACAGGCTTCCTGCTCGGTTACTGAGGGACTGAGGGAGGCGACGTGGTGCCAGAGCAGCTGGGCATGATGAAGAGACTCGGTCTTGTGAGGGATGCTGGCATGGGCACATAGAGGAGACATAGTGGGTAAAAGGAACACGCTAACATTCGCCATCTTGGCTGGCTACCTGAATAGCAGCTTTGACTGAGGTGAATAGGCCCATAAGGGCTCTGGTGGTGAGGTAGATAAGCCTCAGCAGATCTTGGCTGGTGTTTCGAGCTCCTTGGCACCCGTCGGAACAGTTGGCTTCCTGCAGCTGAATCCTGGAATGGCCGGAAGGGCGCCTGGGACTCCAGATGTCTTGGGGTGACATCTGCCATATCTACGGTGGCATCTATGCTTTCAACTGGCATTAGCGTCTCCAGTGATAATCCTTCATGCTGGCATAAAAAATAAAAGAAATAAAAACAGAGCCGTGCCAACTTCCTATATCTGCCCACACATATCTGTCAAAAGCTTATGGAAGACATACTTGTTTGTTTGCAGGAAGAAGAGAGATCATTTGTATGCTGAAACACTAGACAGGACCTGCTTCTGTCCAGCATCTTTGAGAGGAAACCTCTGGTTTTGTTCACTTCTCATAACGTTTGTGATATCCGAAGAGACAGGTCATCACAGCAAGCAGTTCTTGTGCTCCCCCTGTCTCTATTACATCTAGACCCTATGGTTGTGTCATTTGTGAAACAAGTTTGTATATATCTGGAAGCCCTTATTTGTATTTTTGAGTGGTGCAGCCACTCCAAGGAACAGGAATGTCCCTATGTCCGTATGTCCCTATGTTTAGGGTACCAGTAGGGGAAAAAGTGGTGCTGTTGTGCTAGAAACAGAGAGAGAGATAGTGTTGCACTGTTGCCTGCTAATTACAATGTGGAGCGTGCATGAGAGAGAGAGAGAGAGAGAGAGAGAGGTCTGCTAATTCCCCCACACAGTAACTCTTTCTCGACAGTTTCGGACGTGGGGCCGCTCGCCGGAACCAGGACGCCATCCTGAGCACGTTCCTGTGGGTCTGGAGGATCCGGGGACCCACCGGGGACCCCCACACGGAGTTGCACCACTCAGTTCACACGCGTGATTTGATTGTAAATAAGATAAGAGAGACCCTACGGCTGTGCCGTTTGTATATTATAGCTAAGAGAGAGAGAGAGTGTGTGTGTGTGTGTGTGTGTGTGTGTGTGTGTGTGTGTGTGTGTGTGTGTGTGTGTGTGTGTGTGTGTGTGTGTGTGTGTGCTTAACAATGTCTTATTAATTTCTTTCCTTGATACCCCACCCCTCTTCTTCCCTTTCTTTGTTTCTTGTAAAAATCACACGATGGGAACTATATGCACTATATGAACTATATGAACTATATGCACAAAAACAAATTTCACCCACATTTTTCTTGTAAAACTGTGATGCGACAATAAAGATGATTCTGATTCTGATTCTCTTCCTCCTGCGGGCCCTCAAATGCCCCCTGATAGAGTTGAATAGAAGTAGTTCAGGATCCCACCACGAAACATTAATGTCATCAACACATTCAACAAAACAGGAATACATTGTTTTTACAAACATATACGGTAAATATCTTTGTGCCGTGTGTGTACATGTCAAACAGATCAGAATAATAAAAAAAACGTTTGCTAGTAATTCAAGAATTCATACTCGTTATGCTAGTAATCAGCAACAGATGCCAGTGTGGTGAGGAGGATACTGAGGAGTAAAGAGCTTGATTAGTCCCTGTATGTGGTCGAAATTAATGTTACGTACTACTTATAGGCCTATCTACTGTATGGCATAAGCATGACAGAACAATCTCAAAGTCCCTCTCTCTCCCTCTTATCACTTTTGCATATGTTTACAGAGCAATATAAGACTGCATAACTTGGCATTAACAAATATTTGCACAAACAAATTCTCTTCAGCAGCCTCACAGTCAGACAACCAATCAAACGAGGGCAAACACATCAATGGGGATATAAAAGGAATGGGCCCCTCTGTGTGGAGCTTGCATGTTCTCCCCATATCCCCTAGGGTAGGTACCCTCACAAAAAACATGCAGTAATTCTGGTCTCTAAACTGCCTCCCCCTGGCCAGACGGGGCACCTGATGGAGGGGAAAGGAACTGGTTGGAATAACGTGTTCACGTTGTCACCATCCGAGTAGCCTGGGCACCATTTCATTTAGGTATATGATCCTGTCGGGAGCGGATGATAGTCGACAGGCAGGAACAACAGGCGGCAACTTCCTTTTCCCTCAAACCGATTTTTCTCAATAAAAGCTACAGGCTACGAGAGCTTTTATTATTTGAGGGAAAAGGAAGTTGCCGCCTGTTGTTCCTGCCTGTCGCTTACAAAACAATACTACAACATGACGTAACAATATCATCCGCTCCCAACAGGATCATACAGACTTTTGAAACAGAGACCAGGCTTTCCTCCGAGGTGGTGGAAAGCCTGGTGAGGCGAGGTTACCATCCGAGTTAGCTTTGTCTGAGGCTTACAGGTCTTTAAATAAATACTTTCTGAAACGTCTATGGGAAAAATGAATTGGGAAATTCTCTTCCGGGCCACTCATCGTCATGAAAGGGGGCAGGACTTCGACGCTCTACAAATCAGGGTTTCTCAAAGAGGGGTCCAGGGGCCCTCAGGGTTCCTTTAGGGGGTTCCAAGTGGACCCTTAAAGGTCTGTAATTCTGAGAGTGTACAAATGCAAGGGTTAGCGGGGTGGTACTGATCTGTTCAGAGATGGAAGATGTGGATTTCAGGAATATGGTCCCAGAGGAACAGGGGGTGTTAAACGGTATGTTCACGCTCTGTTACCCACCTGACACAAACCTTGTTTGACACTCTGTACGGGCAACAAATTCACGGATCACCCAAATGGTCATATTAGAAGCACAGCATGTCTCCTGGTTAATGTTATATTTGTGGTTATTTTGGCTTTGAGCATCTACTACACCACATATATATAAATGTCTATATGCACCATGCATATAGCCTGCGGAACCATTGGAGCTCAAGAATCCGCCGCTCCTGAATGAAGTGTCTGGTACTGGCTGCACCTGGTGAGAGCAGGCGTGGACCTGGTGAGACGTAAGAGGGGCCCGAACAGGAGTCAACCCACAGAGCCTAGTCCTTCCACGCGCCAGCCAGTCCTGGCAGAGTAGTTCGGGAGCGGCGGACTGTGCGGCCCTGTCTTTCCCTAATGGGACTGTGACTGATCGTGGGTAGCTACTGGGACGTAAGTCTGGACTTGATCACCCCGGCTGGGTCACCTGAGTGAGGGGTATGATGTTGCGAGACCCTGTTTTTTCGTTCATATATTGACATATATATTGGTATATATATTGATATTAAAAATAAAATGTACTTTGAAATTTGTACTTTTGAATACTATTGAGTATTTACTTGTGTACATACTTTGTCTACCACTGCGCGCACGCCACACACACTATTTTCTCTATAAGTACTCCATGGTCTTATAAGGAACTTCTGGTCTCCTGACCTTTCGCTTCCCGTCCCTAAATGCCACTCTGGGAAAGTCATTTATTGTCCTCCGGCCTATTGTCAATGTGGAATGTCACATGTGTCCGGCTGACTAAGTGCTGCATAGATCACACTGTTCATGGAGCGATGGAAGTGCTGAGGGAAGCTTTAAATAGTTTTATCCCATCTATGAATTTGTGTGTGCGTGTGTGCATGTGTGCGTGCGTGCGTGCGTGCGTGCGTGCGTGCGTGCGTGCGTGCGTGCGTGCGTGCGTGCGTTTGTGTGTGCGTGCATTTGTGTGTGTGTGTGTACGTACTGTACATGTGTGTGTACGGTACGTGCATGCGTGTGTGTTTAGGAAATGCACTTTGTACATCACGTAATGAGACATCCATCATACTTTGGTTAGGGTCAGTGTAGGACAAAATGACTATTGTGTACAAGATGCACTCAGCAGTCTGAAAGTGTATTTTGACACAAGGTCTAATTGAGAGAAAAATGCACACTTTCACAGTCTACTCTACCTCAACATTCAGCCACCCATATTAACACCTTTTCACTGCCCCAATATATTGAGCCAGCTCTCCCCTATAGCCTTATGTAAACAGATATGCATAGGCTATAGATAGACAGTAGACACTAGCTTAAACTTATAACAGTAAAGGGCAGCGGTGGCCGAACGGATTGCGGAGAGGTCTTGATACCGGAAGGTCACCAGTTCGAATCAGCAGTCCGACACGTTAAAATTACCACCGTTGAAGTGCCCTTGAACAAGGCATTGAACCACTACGATGAAATGTTCTATGAGCAGGGCCTGGCTGGAAACAAGTTCTTGAGCTTAGCCCAGATACCCTGGGTAAATATAGTAATCATTTCATTTCATTTCAGTTTCAGAGAAGAATGTACCATGAAATAACTCGTAATTATGTCTAGATGCAAGCTAACCAGTTATAACAGTATATAAAAATGTCTTCTCCACAGCTCTGAGTCCTGACCTACAGTATACTGGTTCTCAACGTGGGGTCCAGGGAGCCCCTGGGGTCCTTGAAGAGTTATGGGTGTATCAGACTGTAAAAACTGAAACCATACAGGCTCAGAGTTTAAATTCAAAGTGTTCTCCTCGGAAGCACAGGTCTCCTACAGGGCAAAGTTTGGAAGGCCAATAATGGAATAGCCAATTGGAATGGGATCTGAAAGATCTGACTCATACTTCGTGATCAGATGACCCCAGAGATAACGTGTGACAAACAATGGCTTCTTCCATTTCTCCATATGCCTTAAATTACAAACGTTTCGGCTATCCAGCCTTCGTCAGTGTGAGTTTTGGATAAAATCTGTAGGAGTAGTAGCACAAAATGTGTTTTGAATAGTTTATCCTCTTGTAGTGTTTTGCATAGAGTGCTTCTGCCTTCAGGACCCTGCTACCAAAGATGTTAATGCAGTAAAAGATGAGTAAATCACGAAAAAACTACATACTATAGTCCATGGTTTCGGACGGCATACTGTAGCATGTCATTTTTCGTGATTTTGGAGGATTTGAAAAAAATATGAAAATCACGAAAAAACGACATACTGTCCATGGTTTTGGACGGCATACTATAGCATGTCGTTTTTTGTGATTTTGGAGGATTTAAAAAAAATATGAAAATCACGAAACAATCCTACTATAGTTCATGGTTTCAGACAGTATAATATAGTATATCATTTTTTCATGATTTTGGGACACTACGTCAGAGCCAGGACTTGAACCTGTGGCCTCTTGATTCCCAGGCAGGCTCTGTACCCAGTGAGCCACTGTGCTTGCTGTGTATGAAGAGCAAAATAGATAATGATAGATGAGCCAGAGACTTGTTTCCATTGTGGTTCATAAGCATTCAAACGTCTAGAGATAAACAACAGCACAAGAAACAATAGACAAATCTCCTGTTATTTTATTTTTTATTTTATTTTAGTATCAATGTTGTTACTCAAATGGAACAACAGACTGTGTTGTGGCAGGTAGCAAGTAGGTCAGTGACTTAGCACACTGGCTACATGATCTGGAGGTTGTTGGTTCAAACCCCACTCAAATCTTTAGCGTGACGGAAAAGCGTGACATAGTCTGCCATTGAGCCCCATTATAAATTTCTCAGATTTGAAAGCACTATATTTCTAAATCTATTAAACATTTCAAAGATTCCTTTTCAGGCAAACATGTCCACCGTAAGATGAACCTAAATAGGTCCGAATGGGGTTTCTAGGTGTAAGTATGTAGGACTAGTAGCATGCCAAAGTTTGTGCTATTGCCATTGAGAATGCATTGGGCGTTTAAGTTAAATAACTCAGAAACTACAAAACATTTCAAAGTAAAAAGTTCCAGCATGTGTCTCCACAGTAAGCTGAATTTGAAACAGTGTGAATGCAGTTTCTAGATGAAAGTGGTTTTTTCACGTGCCAATATCTGCCATTGAGCCCCATTGAAGATTTCTCAAATTTGAAAGCACTATATTTCTAAAACTATGAAACATTTCAAAGATTCCTTTTCAGGCAAACATGTCCACCGTAAGATGAACCTAAATAGGTTTGAATGGGGTTTCTAGGTGTAAGTATGTAGGACTAGTAGCATGCCAAAGTTTGTGCTATTGCCATTGAGAATGCATTGGGCGTTTAAGTTAAATAACTCAGAAACTACAAAACATTTCAAAGTAAAAGGTTCCAGCATGTGTCTCCACAGTAAGCTTTTAAAAAAAGACAAAAATCACTCCGAGACCATGGGCTGAGTCATTTTCGTCTTTTTTTCAAATCCTCAAAAATGATGCAAAACGGCATGCTATAGTATGCCGTTCGAGAACATGGGCTATAGCCCATCGTCTCGGAGCGATTTTCGTCTTTTTTTCAAATCCTCAAAAATGATGAAAAACGGCATGCTATAGCATGCCGTCCGATATGGGCTATAGCCCATGGTCATAAATTATGAAAAACGAGGATTTGAAAAAAAGACGAAAATGACTCCGAGACGATGGGCTATAGCCCATGGTCTCGGAGTGATTTTCATCTTTTTTTCAAATCCTCAAAAATGATGGAAAACGGCATGATATAGTATGCCGTTCGAGACCATGGGCTATAGCCCATCGTCTCGGAGTGATTTTTGTCTTTTTTTCAAATCCTCAAAAATGATGAAAAACGGCATGCTAAAACTATGAAACATTTCAAAGATTCCTTTTCAGGCAAACATGTCCACCGTAAGATGAACCTAAATAGGTTTGAATGGGGTTTCTAGGTGTAAGTATGTAGGACTAGTAGCATGCCAAAGTTTGTGCTATTGCCATTGAGAATGCATTGGGCGTTTAAGTTAAATAACTCAGAAACTACAAAACATTTCAAAGTAAAAAGTTCCAGCATGTGTCTCCACAGTAAGCTGAATTTGAAACAGTGTGAATGCAGTTTCTAGATGAAAGTGGTTTTTTGACGTGCCAATATCTGCCATTGAGCCCCATTGAAGATTTCTCAAATTTGAAAGCACTATATTTCTAAAACTATGAAACATTTCAAAGATTCCTTTTCAGGCAAACATGTCCACCGTAAGATGAACCTAAATAGGTTTGAATGGGGTTTCTAGGTGTAAGTATGTAGGACTAGTAGCATGCCAAAGTTTGTGCTATTGCCATTGAGAATGCATTGGGCGTTTAAGTTAAATAACTCAGAAACTACAAAACATTTCAAAGTAAAAGGTTCCAGCATGTGTCTCCACAGTAAGCTTTTAAAAAAAGACAAAAATCACTCCGAGACCATGGGCTGAGTCATTTTCGTCTTTTTTTCAAATCCTCAAAAATGATGCAAAACGGCATGCTATAGTATGCCGTTCGAGAACATGGGCTATAGCCCATCGTCTCGGAGCGATTTTCGTCTTTTTTTCAAATCCTCAAAAATGATGAAAAACGGCATGCTATAGCATGCCGTCCGATATGGGCTATAGCCCATGGTCATAAATTATGAAAAACGAGGATTTGAAAAAAAGACGAAAATGACTCCGAGACGATGGGCTATAGCCCATGGTCTCGGAGTGATTTTCATCTTTTTTTCAAATCCTCAAAAATGATGGAAAACGGCATGATATAGTATGCCGTTCGAGACCATGGGCTATAGCCCATCGTCTCGGAGTGATTTTTGTCTTTTTTTCAAATCCTCAAAAATGATGAAAAACGGCATGCTAAAACTATGAAACATTTCAAAGATTCCTTTTCAGGCAAACATGTCCACCGTAAGATGAACGTAAATAGGTTTGAATGGGGTTTCTAGGTGTAAGTATGTAGGACTAGTAGCATGCCAAAGTTTGTGCTATTGCCATTGAGAATGCATTGGGCGTTTAAGTTAAATAACTCAGAAACTACAAAACATTTCAAAGTAAAAGGTTCCAGCATGTGTCTCCACAGTAAGCTGAATTTGAAACAGTGTGAATGCAGTTTCTAGGTGAAAGTGCTTTTTTGGTGCCAATATCTGCCATTGAGCCCCATTGAAGATTTCTCAAATTTGAAAGCACTATATTTCTAAAACTATGAAACATTTCAAAGATTCCTTTTCAGGCAAACATGTCCACCGTAAGATGAACCTAAGTAGGTTTGAATGGGGTTTCTAGGTGTAAGTATGTAGGACTAGTAGCGTGACGATGAGTCTAATAAACTGTAAGAAAAGTAACGAGTGTGTGTTCTGGTCCTGTTGATTGAGCAGAGCAGGACCTATAAACCTTGAAGGTTTGTAGGTCCTTCTCAGCTCAATCAACAGGACCAGAAAACACCAGGGCTGGCTGCCAGGATCACATCCACCAATGGGGAGGCTGTCTGTGTCCTGTCATGGTTTGTCCTCTGTATTATCTGATTAACATCCACGATAACACTTAAAAGCACTAAAGACACCTTTGATGCACAGCACCATTCAAATGCTCTGTACATGATCCCAAGGCCCCATTTGAAAAGTGACACCAAGAAGAACAACTTACAACCTAAAAATTACTGAGAGCTCAGTGGCCCCCTTGTTAAGATGACATCCATGTGAGCCAGAGGTTGTGAGTTCAAATCCAGCTGAGTTCCTCCTACTTTCACTCTGCAGCATGTTTTGGAGAATAACATCCAGAAGAGAACTGGAAAGAGATGGAAAGCTGAGGAGATTCTCAGAGAGCATGGTGGCACTCTGTGATAAGCTGCTGTCTATGTGAGCCACAGGTCGTGGGTTCAAGTTCAGCCCATGGCCTCAGGCGGCATACTATAGCATGCCATTTTTCATAATTTTTGAGGATTTGAAAAAAAGACAAAAATCACTCCGAGACCATGGGCTGAGTCATTTTCGTCTTTTTTTCAAATCCTCAAAAATGATGCAAAATGGCATGCTATAGTATGCCGTTCGAGACCATGGGCTATAGCCCATCGTCTCGGAGTGATTTTCGTCTTTTTTTCAAATCCTCAAAAATGATGAAAAACGGCATGCTATAGTATGCCGTCCGATATGGGCTATAGCCCATGGTCATAAATGATGAAAAGACGATGGGCTATAGCCCATGGTCTCGGAGTTATTTTCGTCTTTTTTTCAAATCCTCAAAAATTATGGAAAACGGCATGCTATAGTATGCCGTTCGATATGGGCTATAGCCCATGGTCATAAATGATGAAAAACAAGGATTTGAAAAAAAGACGAAAATGACTCCGAGACGATGGGCTATAGCCCATGGTCTCGGAGTGATTTTCATCTTTTTTTCAAATCCTCAAAAATTATGGAAAACGGCATGCTATAGTATGCCGTTTGAGACCATGGGCTATAGCCCATCGTCTCGGAGTGATTTTTGTCTTTTTTTCAAATCCTCAAAAATGATGAAAAACGGCATGCTAAAACTATGAAACATTTCAAAGATTCCTTTTCAGGCAAACATGTCCACCGTAAGATGAACCTAAATAGGTTTGAATGGGGTTTCTAGGTGTAAGTATGTAGGACTAGTAGCATGCCAAAGTTTGTGCTATTGCCATTGAGAATGCATTGGGCGTTTAAGTTAAATAACTCAGAAACTACAAAACATTTCAAAGTAAAAAAGTTCCAGCATGTGTCTCCACAGTAAGCTGAATTTGAAACAGTGTGAATGCAGTTTCTAGGTGAAAGTGCTTTTTTGGTGCCAATATCTGCCATCGAGTCCATTGTAGATTTCTCAAATTTGAAAGCACTATATTTCTAAAACTATGAAACATTTCAAAGATTCCTTTTCAGGCAAAGATGTCCACCGTAAGATGAACCTAAGTAGGTTTGAATGGGGTTTCTAGGTGTAAGTATGTAGGACTAGTAGCGTGACGACGAGTATAATAAACTGGAAGAAGAAAAGTAACGAGTGTGTGTTCTGGTCCTGTTGATTGAGCAGAGCAGGACCTATAAACCTTGAAGGTTTGTAGGTCCTTCTCAGCTCAATCAACAGGACCAGAACACACCTGGGCTGGCTGCCAGGATCACATCCACCAATGGGGAGGCTGTCTGTGTCCTGTCATGGTTTCTCCTCTGTATTATCTGATTAACATCCACGATAACACTTAAAAGCACTAAAGACACCTTTGATGCACAGCACCATTCAAATGCTCTGTACATGATCCCAAGGCCCCATTTGAAAAGTGACACCAAGAAGAACAACTTACAACCTAAAAATCACTGAGAGCTCAGTGGCACCCTTGTTAAGATGACGTCCATGTGAGCCAGAGGTTGTGAGTTCAAATCCAGCTGAGTTCCTCCTACTTTCACTCTGCAGCATGTTTTGGAGAATAACATCCAGAAGAGAACTGGAAAGAGATGGAAAGCTGAGGAGATTCTCAGAGAGCATGGTGGCACTCTGTGATAAGCTGCTGTCTATGTGAGCCACAAGTCGTGGCTTCAAGTTCAGCCCATGGCCTCAGACGGCATACTATAGCATGCCATTTTTCATAATTTTTGAGGATTTGAAAAAAAGACAAAAATCACTCCGAGACCATGGGCTATAGCCCATCATCTCTGAGTCATTTTCGTCTTTTTTTCAAATCCTCAAAAGTGATGAAAAACGGCATGCTATAGTATGCCGTCCGATATGGGCTATAGCCCATGGTCAAAAATGATGGAAAACGGCATGCTATAGTATGTCGTTCGAGACCATGGGCTATAGCCCATCGTCTCGGAGTGATTTTTGTCTTTTTTTCAAATCCTCAAAAATGATGAAAAACGGCATGCTAAAACTATGAAACATTTCAAAGATTCCTTGAAGGTTTATAGGTCCTTCTCAGCTCAATCAACAGGACCAGAACACACCTGGGCTGGCTGCCAGGATCACATCCACCAATGGGGAGGCTGTCTGTGTCCTGTCATGGTTTCTCCTCTGTATTATCTGATTAACATCCACGATAACACTTAAAAGCACTAAAGACACCTTTGATGCACAGCACCATTCAAATGCTTTGTACATGATCCCAAGGCCCCATTTGAAAAGTGACACCAAGAAGAACAACTTACAACCTAAAAATCACTGAGAGCTCAGTGGCACCCTTGTTAAGATGACGTCCATGTGAGCCAGAGGTTGTGAGTTCAAATCCAGCTGAGTTCCTCCTACTTTCACTCTGCAGCATGTTTTGGAGAATAACTTCCAGAAGAGAACTGTAAAGAGATGGAAAGCTGAGGAGATTCTCAGAGAGCATGGTGGCACTCTGTGATAAGCTGCTGTCTATGTGAGCCACAAGTCGTGGGTTCAAGTTCAGCCCATGGCCTCAGACGGCATACTATAGCATGCCATTTTTCATCATTTTTGAGGATTTGAAAAAAAGACGAAAATCACTCCGAGACCATGGGCTATAGCCCATCGTCTCGGAGTCATTTTTGTCTTTTTTTCAAGGTCTCGAACGGCATACTATAGCATGCCGTTTTCCATCATTTTTGAGGATTTTAAAAAAATACGAAAATCACTCCGAGATCATGGGCTATAGCCCATCGTCCTGGAGTCATTTTCGTATTTTTTTCAAATCCTCGTTTTTCATAATTTATGACCATGGGCTATAGCCCATATCGGATGGCATACTATAGCATGCCGTTTTCCATCATTTTTGAGGATTTGAAAAAAAGACGAAAATCACTCCGAGACGATGGGCTATAGCCCATGGTCTCGAACGGCATACTATAGCATGCCGTTTTCCATCATTTTTGAGGATTTGAAAAAAAGACGAAAATCACTCCGAGACCATGGGCTATAGCCCATCGTCTCGGAGTCATTTTCGTCTTTTTTTCAAATCCTCGTTTTTCAACATTTATGACCATGGGCTATAGCCCATATCGGACGGCATACTATAGCATGCCGTTTTTCATAATTTTTGAGGATTTGAAAAAAATACGAAAATCACTCCGAGACCATGGGCTATAGCCCATCGTCTCGGAGTCATTTTTGTCTTTTTTTCAAAAATGATGAAAATTGGCATGCTATAGTATGCCGTCTGAGGCCATGGGCTGAACTTGAACCCACGACCTGTGGCTCACATAGACAGCAGCTTATCACAGAGTGCCACCATGCTCTCTGAGAATCTCTTCAGCTTTCCATCTCTTTCCAGTTCTCTTCTGGATGTTATTCTCCAAAACATGCTGCAGAGTGAAAGTAGGAGGAACTCAGCTGGATTTGGACTCACAACCTCTGGCTCACATGGACGTCATCTTAACAAGGGTACCAGTGAGCTCTCAGTGATTTTGAGGTTGTAAGTTGTTCTTCTTGGTGTCACTTTTCAAATGGGGCCTTGGGATCATGTACAGAGCATTTGAATGGTGCTGTGCATCAAAGGTGTCTTTAGTGCTTTTAAGTGTTATCGTGGATGTTAATCAGATAATACAGAGGAGAAACCATGACAGGACACAGACAGCCTCCCCATTGGTGGATGTGATCCTGGCAGCCAGCCCAGGTGTGTTCTGGTCCTGTTGATTGACCTGAGAAGGACCTATAAACCTTCAAGGAATCTTTGAAATGTTTCATAGTTTTAGCATGCCGTTTTACATCATTTTTGAGGATTTGAAAAAAAGACAAAAATCACTCCGAGACGATGAGCTATAGCCCATGGTCTCGAACGGCATACTATAGCATGCCATTTTCCATCATTTTTGAGGATTTGAAAAAAAGACGAAAATCACTCCGAGACCATGGGCTATAGCCCATCGTCTCGGAGTCATTTTTGTCTTTTTTTCAAATCCTCGTTTTTCATAATTTATGACCATGGGCTATAGCCCATATCGGATGGCATACTATAGCATGCCGTTTTTCATCATTTTTGAGGATTTGAAAAAAAGACGAAAATCACTCCGAGACGATGGGCTATAGCCCATGGTCTCGAACGGCATACTATAGCATGCCGTTTCCCATCATTTTTGAGGATTTGAAAAAAAGACGAAAATCACTCCGAGACCATGGGCTATAGCCCATGGTCTCGAACGGCATAATATAGCATGCCATTTTCCATCATTTTTGAGGATTTGAAAAAAAGACGAAAATCACTCCGAGACCATGGGCTATAGCCCATCGTCTCGGAGTCATTTTTGTCTTTTTTTCAAATCCTCGTTTTTCATAATTTATGACCATGGGCTATAGCCCATATCGGATGGCATACTATAGCATGCCGTTTTTCATCATTTTTGAGGATTTGAAAAAAAGACGAAAATCACTCCGAGACGATGGGCTATAGCCCATGGTCTCGAACGGCATACTATAGCATGCCGTTTTCCATCATTTTTGAGGATTTGAAAAAAATACGAAAATCACTCCGAGACCATGGGCTATAGCCCATCGTCCTGGAGTCATTTTCGTATTTTTTTCAAATCCTCGTTTTTCATCATTTATGACCATGGGCTATAGCCCATATCGGATGGCATACTATAGCATGCCATTTTCCATCATTTTTGAGGATTTGAAAAAAAGACGAAAATCACTCCGAGACCATGGGCTATAGCCCATCGTCTCGGAGTCATTTTCGTCTTTTTTTCAAATCCTCGTTTTTCATCATTTATGACCATGGGCTATAGCCCATATCGGATGGCATACTATAGCATGCCGTTTTCCATCATTTTTGAGGATTTGAAAAAAATACGAAAATCACTCCGAGACCATGGGCTATAGCCCATCGTCTCGGAGTCATTTTTGTCTTTTTTTCAAATCCTCAAAAATGATGAAAATTGGCATGCTATAGTATGCCGTCTGAGGCCATGGGCTGAACTTGAACCCACGACCTGTGGCTCACATAGACAGCAGCTTATCACAGAGTGCCACCATGCTCTCTGAGAATCTCTTCAGCTTTCCATCTCTTTCCAGTTCTCTTCTGGATGTTATTCTCCAAAACATGCTGCAGAGTGAAAGTAGGAGGAACTCAGCTGGATTTGGACTCACAACCTCTGGCTCACATGGACGTCATCTTAACAAGGGTACCAGTGAGCTCTCAGTGATTTTGAGGTTGTAAGTTGTTCTTCTTGGTGTCACTTTTCAAATGGGGCCTTGGGATCATGTACAGAGCATTTGAATGGTGCTGTGCATCAAAGGTGTCTTTAGTGCTTTTAAGTGTTATCGTGGATGTTAATCAGATAATACAGAGGAGAAACCATGACAGGACACAGACAGCCTCCCCATTGGTGGATGTGATCCTGGCAGCCAGCCCAGGTGTGTTCTGGTCCTGTTGATTGACCTGAGAAGGACCTATAAACCTTCAAGGAATCTTTGAAATGTTTCATAGTTTTAGCATGCCGTTTTACATCATTTTTGAGGATTTGAAAAAAAGACAAAAATCACTCCGAGACGATGAGCTATAGCCCATGGTCTCGAACGGCATACTATAGCATGCCATTTTCCATCATTTTTGAGGATTTGAAAAAAAGACGAAAATCACTCCGAGACCATGGGCTATAGCCCATCGTCTCGGAGTCATTTTTGTCTTTTTTTCAAATCCTCGTTTTTCATAATTTATGACCATGGGCTATAGCCCATATCGGATGGCATACTATAGCATGCCGTTTTTCATCATTTTTGAGGATTTGAAAAAAAGACGAAAATCACTCCGAGACGATGGGCTATAGCCCATGGTCTCGAACGGCATACTATAGCATGCCGTTTCCCATCATTTTTGAGGATTTGAAAAAAAGACGAAAATCACTCCGAGACCATGGGCTATAGCCCATGGTCTCGAACGGCATAATATAGCATGCCATTTTCCATCATTTTTGAGGATTTGAAAAAAAGACGAAAATCACTCCGAGACCATGGGCTATAGCCCATCGTCTCGGAGTCATTTTTGTCTTTTTTTCAAATCCTCGTTTTTCATAATTTATGACCATGGGCTATAGCCCATATCGGATGGCATACTATAGCATGCCGTTTTTCATCATTTTTGAGGATTTGAAAAAAAGACGAAAATCACTCCGAGACGATGGGCTATAGCCCATGGTCTCGAACGGCATACTATAGCATGCCGTTTTCCATCATTTTTGAGGATTTGAAAAAAATACGAAAATCACTCCGAGACCATGGGCTATAGCCCATCGTCCTGGAGTCATTTTCGTATTTTTTTCAAATCCTCGTTTTTCATCATTTATGACCATGGGCTATAGCCCATATCGGATGGCATACTATAGCATGCCATTTTCCATCATTTTTGAGGATTTGAAAAAAAGACGAAAATCACTCCGAGACCATGGGCTATAGCCCATCGTCTCGGAGTCATTTTCGTCTTTTTTTCAAATCCTCGTTTTTCATCATTTATGACCATGGGCTATAGCCCATATCGGATGGCATACTATAGCATGCCGTTTTCCATCATTTTTGAGGATTTGAAAAAAAGACGAAAATCACTCCGAGACCATGGGCTATAGCCCATCGTCTCGGAGTCATTTTCGTCTTTTTTTCAAATCCTCGTTTTTCAACATTTATGACCATGGGCTATAGCCCATATCGGACGGCATACTATAGCATGCCGTTTTTCATAATTTTTGAGGATTTGAAAAAAATACGAAAATCACTCCGAGACCATGGGCTATAGCCCATCGTCTCGGAGTCATTTTTGTCTTTTTTTCAAAAATGATGAAAATTGGCATGCTATAGTATGCCGTCTGAGGCCATGGGCTGAACTTGAACCCACGACCTGTGGCTCACATAGACAGCAGCTTATCACAGAGTGCCACCATGCTCTCTGAGAATCTCTTCAGCTTTCCATCTCTTTCCAGTTCTCTTCTGGATGTTATTCTCCAAAACATGCTGCAGAGTGAAAGTAGGAGGAACTCAGCTGGATTTGGACTCACAACCTCTGGCTCACATGGACGTCATCTTAACAAGGGTACCAGTGAGCTCTCAGTGATTTTGAGGTTGTAAGTTGTTCTTCTTGGTGTCACTTTTCAAATGGGGCCTTGGGATCATGTACAGAGCATTTGAATGGTGCTGTGCATCAAAGGTGTCTTTAGTGCTTTTAAGTGTTATCGTGGATGTTAATCAGATAATACAGAGGAGAAACCATGACAGGACACAGACAGCCTCCCCATTGGTGGATGTGATCCTGGCAGCCAGCCCAGGTGTGTTCTGGTCCTGTTGATTGACCTGAGAAGGACCTATAAACCTTCAAGGAATCTTTGAAATGTTTCATAGTTTTAGCATGCCGTTTTACATCATTTTTGAGGATTTGAAAAAAAGACAAAAATCACTCCGAGACGATGAGCTATAGCCCATGGTCTCGAACGGCATACTATAGCATGCCATTTTCCATCATTTTTGAGGATTTGAAAAAAAGACGAAAATCACTCCGAGACCATGGGCTATAGCCCATCGTCTCGGAGTCATTTTTGTCTTTTTTTCAAATCCTCGTTTTTCATAATTTATGACCATGGGCTATAGCCCATATCGGATGGCATACTATAGCATGCCGTTTTTCATCATTTTTGAGGATTTGAAAAAAAGACGAAAATCACTCCGAGACGATGGGCTATAGCCCATGGTCTCGAACGGCATACTATAGCATGCCGTTTCCCATCATTTTTGAGGATTTGAAAAAAAGACGAAAATCACTCCGAGACCATGGGCTATAGCCCATGGTCTCGAACGGCATAATATAGCATGCCATTTTCCATCATTTTTGAGGATTTGAAAAAAAGACGAAAATCACTCCGAGACCATGGGCTATAGCCCATCGTCTC
The DNA here is from genome assembly GCF_951216825.1 of Electrona antarctica. NCBI lineage: Eukaryota > Metazoa > Chordata > Actinopteri > Myctophiformes > Myctophidae > Electrona > Electrona antarctica. The sequence continues at coordinate 8,788,211 of NC_136801.1, read as the reverse complement.
GGAGTCATTTTTGTCTTTTTTTCAAATCCTCGTTTTTCATAATTTATGACCATGGGCTATAGCCCATATCGGATGGCATACTATAGCATGCCGTTTTTCATCATTTTTGAGGATTTGAAAAAAAGACGAAAATCACTCCGAGACGATGGGCTATAGCCCATGGTCTCGAACGGCATACTATAGCATGCCGTTTTCCATCATTTTTGAGGATTTGAAAAAAATACGAAAATCACTCCGAGACCATGGGCTATAGCCCATCGTCCTGGAGTCATTTTCGTATTTTTTTCAAATCCTCGTTTTTCATCATTTATGACCATGGGCTATAGCCCATATCGGATGGCATACTATAGCATGCCATTTTCCATCATTTTTGAGGATTTGAAAAAAAGACGAAAATCACTCCGAGACCATGGGCTATAGCCCATCGTCTCGGAGTCATTTTCGTCTTTTTTTCAAATCCTCGTTTTTCATCATTTATGACCATGGGCTATAGCCCATATCGGATGGCATACTATAGCATGCCGTTTTCCATCATTTTTGAGGATTTGAAAAAAATACGAAAATCACTCCGAGACCATGGGCTATAGCCCATCGTCTCGGAGTCATTTTTGTCTTTTTTTCAAATCCTCAAAAATGATGAAAATTGGCATGCTATAGTATGCCGTCTGAGGCCATGGGCTGAACTTGAACCCACGACCTGTGGCTCACATAGACAGCAGCTTATCACAGAGTGCCACCATGCTCTCTGAGAATCTCTTCAGCTTTCCATCTCTTTCCAGTTCTCTTCTGGATGTTATTCTCCAAAACATGCTGCAGAGTGAAAGTAGGAGGAACTCAGCTGGATTTGGACTCACAACCTCTGGCTCACATGGACGTCATCTTAACAAGGGTACCAGTGAGCTCTCAGTGATTTTGAGGTTGTAAGTTGTTCTTCTTGGTGTCACTTTTCAAATGGGGCCTTGGGATCATGTACAGAGCATTTGAATGGTGCTGTGCATCAAAGGTGTCTTTAGTGCTTTTAAGTGTTATCGTGGATGTTAATCAGATAATACAGAGGAGAAACCATGACAGGACACAGACAGCCTCCCCATTGGTGGATGTGATCCTGGCAGCCAGCCCAGGTGTGTTCTGGTCCTGTTGATTGACCTGAGAAGGACCTATAAACCTTCAAGGAATCTTTGAAATGTTTCATAGTTTTAGCATGCCGTTTTACATCATTTTTGAGGATTTGAAAAAAAGACAAAAATCACTCCGAGACGATGAGCTATAGCCCATGGTCTCGAACGGCATACTATAGCATGCCATTTTCCATCATTTTTGAGGATTTGAAAAAAAGACGAAAATCACTCCGAGACCATGGGCTATAGCCCATCGTCTCGGAGTCATTTTTGTCTTTTTTTCAAATCCTCGTTTTTCATAATTTATGACCATGGGCTATAGCCCATATCGGATGGCATACTATAGCATGCCGTTTTTCATCATTTTTGAGGATTTGAAAAAAAGACGAAAATCACTCCGAGACGATGGGCTATAGCCCATGGTCTCGAACGGCATACTATAGCATGCCGTTTCCCATCATTTTTGAGGATTTGAAAAAAAGACGAAAATCACTCCGAGACCATGGGCTATAGCCCATGGTCTCGAACGGCATAATATAGCATGCCATTTTCCATCATTTTTGAGGATTTGAAAAAAAGACGAAAATCACTCCGAGACCATGGGCTATAGCCCATCGTCTCGGAGTCATTTTTGTCTTTTTTTCAAATCCTCGTTTTTCATAATTTATGACCATGGGCTATAGCCCATATCGGATGGCATACTATAGCATGCCGTTTTTCATCATTTTTGAGGATTTGAAAAAAAGACGAAAATCACTCCGAGACGATGGGCTATAGCCCATGGTCTCGAACGGCATACTATAGCATGCCGTTTTCCATCATTTTTGAGGATTTGAAAAAAATACGAAAATCACTCCGAGACCATGGGCTATAGCCCATCGTCCTGGAGTCATTTTCGTATTTTTTTCAAATCCTCGTTTTTCATCATTTATGACCATGGGCTATAGCCCATATCGGATGGCATACTATAGCATGCCATTTTCCATCATTTTTGAGGATTTGAAAAAAAGACGAAAATCACTCCGAGACCATGGGCTATAGCCCATCGTCTCGGAGTCATTTTCGTCTTTTTTTCAAATCCTCGTTTTTCATCATTTATGACCATGGGCTATAGCCCATATCGGATGGCATACTATAGCATGCCGTTTTCCATCATTTTTGAGGATTTGAAAAAAATACGAAAATCACTCCGAGACCATGGGCTATAGCCCATCGTCTCGGAGTCATTTTTGTCTTTTTTTCAAATCCTCAAAAATGATGAAAATTGGCATGCTATAGTATGCCGTCTGAGGCCATGGGCTGAACTTGAACCCACGACCTGTGGCTCACATAGACAGCAGCTTATCACAGAGTGCCACCATGCTCTCTGAGAATCTCTTCAGCTTTCCATCTCTTTCCAGTTCTCTTCTGGATGTTATTCTCCAAAACATGCTGCAGAGTGAAAGTAGGAGGAACTCAGCTGGATTTGGACTCACAACCTCTGGCTCACATGGACGTCATCTTAACAAGGGTACCAGTGAGCTCTCAGTGATTTTGAGGTTGTAAGTTGTTCTTCTTGGTGTCACTTTTCAAATGGGGCCTTGGGATCATGTACAGAGCATTTGAATGGTGCTGTGCATCAAAGGTGTCTTTAGTGCTTTTAAGTGTTATCGTGGATGTTAATCAGATAATACAGAGGAGAAACCATGACAGGACACAGACAGCCTCCCCATTGGTGGATGTGATCCTGGCAGCCAGCCCAGGTGTGTTCTGGTCCTGTTGATTGAGCTGAGAAGGACCTATAAACCTTCAAGGAATCTTTGAAATGTTTCATAGTTTTAGCATGCCGTTTTTCATCATTTTTGAGGATTTGAAAAAAAGACGAAAATCACTCCGAGACGATGGGCTATAGCCCATGGTCTCGAACGGCATACTATAGCATGCCGTTTTCCATCATTTTTGAGGATTTGAAAAAAAGACGAAAATCACTCCGAGACCATGGGCTATAGCCCATCGTCTCGGAGTCATTTTCGTCTTTTTTTCAAATGCTCGTTTTCATCATTTATGACCATGGGCTATAGCCCATATCGAACGGCATACTATAGCATGTCGTTTTTCATCATTTTTGAGGATTTGAAAAAAAGACGAAAATCACTCCGAGACGATGGGCTATAGCCCATCGTCCTGGAGTCATTTTCGTATTTTTTTCAAATCCTCGTTTTTCATCATTTATGACCATGGGCTATAGCCCATATCGGATGGCATACTATAGCATGCCATTTTCCATCATTTTTGAGGATTTGAAAAAAAGACGAAAATCACTCCGAGACCATGGGCTATAGCCCATCGTCTCGGAGTCATTTTCGTCTTTTTTTCAAATCCTCGTTTTTCATCATTTATGACCATGGGCTATAGCCCATATCGGATGGCATACTATAGCATGCCGTTTTCCATCATTTTTGAGGATTTGAAAAAAAGACGAAAATCACTCCGAGACCATGGGCTATAGCCCATGGTCTCGGAGTCATTTTCGTCTTTTTTTCAAATCCTCGTTTTTCATCATTTATGACCATGGGCTATAGCCCATATCGGATGGCATACTATAGCATGCCATTTTCCATCATTTTTGAGGATTTGAAAAAAAGACGAAAATCACTCCGAGACCATGGGCTATATAGCCCATCATCTCGGAGTCATTTTCGTCTTTTTTTCAAATCCTCGTTTTTCATCATTTATGACCATGGGCTATAGCCCATATCGGATGGCATACTATAGCATGCCATTTTCCATCATTTTTGAGGATTTGAAAAAAAGACGAAAATCATTCCGAGACCATGGGCTATAGCCCATCGTCTCAGAGTCATTTTCGTCTTTTTTTCAAATCCTCGTTTTTCATCATTTATGACCATGGGCTATAGCCCATATCGGACGGCATACTATAGCATGCCGTTTTTCATCATTTTTGAGGATTTGAAAAAAAGACGAAAATCACTCCGAGACGATGGGCTATAGCCCATGGTCTCGAACGGCATACTATAGCATGCTGTTTTCCATCATTTTTGAGGATTTGAAAAAAAGACGAAAATCACTCCAAGACCATGGGCTATAGCCCATCGTCTCGGAGTCATTTTTGTCTTTTTTTCAAATCCTCAAAAATGATGAAAATTGGCATGCTATAGTATGCCGTCTGAGGCCATGGGCTGAACTTGAACCCACGACCTGTGGCTCACATAGACAGCAGCTTATCACAGAGTGCCACCATGCTCTCTGAGAATCTCTTCAGCTTTCCATCTCTTTCCAGTTCTCTTCTGGATGTTATTCTCCAAAACATGCTGCAGAGTGAAAGTAGGAGGAACTCAGCTGGATTTGGACTCACAACCTCTGGCTCACATGGACGTCATCTTAACAAGGGTACCACTGAGCTCTCAGTGATTTTGAGGTTGTAAGTTGTTCTTCTTGGTGTCACTTTTCAAATGGGGCCTTGGGATCATGTACAGAGCATTTGAATGGTGCTGTGCATCAAAGGTGTCTTTAGTGCTTTTAAGTGTTATCGTGGATGTTAATCAGATAATACAGAGGAGAAACCATGACAGGACACAGACAGCCTCCCCATTGGTGGATGTGATCCTGGCAGCCAGCCCAGGTGTGTTCTGGTCCTGTTGATTGAGCTGAGAAGGACCTATAAACCTTCAAGGAATCTTTTAAATGTTTCATAGTTTTAGCATGCCGTTTTACATCATTTTTGAGGATTTGAAAAAAAGACAAAAATCACTCCGAGACGATGGGCTATAGCCCATGGTCTCGAACGGCATACTATAGCATGCCATTTTCCATCATTTTTGAGGATTTGAAAAAAAGACGAAAATCATCGTCTCTGAGTCATTTTCGTCTTTTTTTCAAATCCTCGTTTTTCATAATTTATGACCATGGGCTATAGCCCATATCGGATGGCATACTATAGCATGCCGTTTTCCATCATTTTTGAGGATTTGAAAAAAAGACGAAAATCACTCCGAGACCATGGGCTATAGCCCATCGTCTCGGAGTCATTTTCGTCTTTTTTTCAAATCCTCGTTTTTCATCATTTATGACCATGGGCTATAGCCCATATCGGATGGCATACTATAGCATGCCGTTTTTCATCATTTTTGAGGATTTGAAAAAAAGACGAAAATCACTCCGAGACGATGGGCTATAGCCCATGGTCTCGAACGGCATACTATAGCATGCCGTTTTCCATCATTTTTGAGGATTTGAAAAAAAGACGAAAATCACTCCGAGACGATGGGCTATAGCCCATGGTCTCGAACGGCATACTATAGCATGCTGTTTTCCATCATTTTTGAGGATTTGAAAAAAAGACGAAAATCACTCCAAGACCATGGGCTATAGCCCATCGTCTCGGAGTCATTTTTGTCTTTTTTTCAAATCCTCAAAAATGATGAAAATTGGCATGCTATAGTATGCCGTCTGAGGCCATGGGCTGAACTTGAACCCACGACCTGTGGCTCACATAGACAGCAGCTTATCACAGAGTGCCACCATGCTCTCTGAGAATCTCTTCAGCTTTCCATCTCTTTCCAGTTCTCTTCTGGATGTTATTCTCCAAAACATGCTGCAGAGTGAAAGTAGGAGGAACTCAGCTGGATTTGGACTCACAACCTCTGGCTCACATGGACGTCATCTTAACAAGGGTACCACTGAGCTCTCAGTCATTTTGAGGTTGTAAGTTGTTCTTCTTGGTGTCACTTTTCAAATGGGGCCTTGGGATCATGTACAGAGCATTTGAATGGTGCTGTGCATCAAAGGTGTCTTTAGTGCTTTTAAGTGTTATCGTGGATGTTAATCAGATAATACAGAGGAGAAACCATGACAGGACACAGACAGCCTCCCCATTGGTGGATGTGATCCTGGCAGCCAGCCCAGGTGTGTTCTGGTCCTGTTGATTGAGCTGAGAAGGACCTATAAACCTTCAAGGAATCTTTGAAATGTTTCATAGTTTTAGCATGCCGTTTTACATCATTTTTGAGGATTTGAAAAAAAGACAAAAATCACTCCGAGACGATGGGCTATAGCCCATGGTCTCGAACGGCATACTATAGCATGCCATTTTCCATCATTTTTGAGGATTTGAAAAAAATACGAAAATCATCGTCTCGGAGTCATTTTCGTCTTTTTTTCAAATCCTCGTTTTTCATAATTTATGACCATGGGCTATAGCCCATATCGGATGGCATACTATAGCATGCCGTTTTCCATCATTTTTGAGGATTTGAAAAAGAAGACGAAAATCACTCCGAGACCATGGGCTATAGCCCATCGTCTCGGAGTCATTTTCGTCTTTTTTTCAAATCCTCGTTTTTCATCATTTATGACCATGGGCTATAGCCCATATCGGATGGCATACTATAGCATGCCGTTTTTCATCATTTTTGAGGATTTGAAAAAAAGACGAAAATCACTCCGAGACGATGGGCTATAGCCCATGGTCTCGAACGGCATACTATAGCATGCCGTTTTCCATCATTTTTGAGGATTTGAAAAAAAGACGAAAATCACTCCGAGACCATGGGCTATAGCCCATGGTCTCGAACGGCATACTATAGCATGCCATTTTCCATCATTTTTGAGGATTTGAAAAAAAGACGAAAATCACTCCGAGACCATGGGCTATAGCCCATCGTCTCGGAGTCATTTTTGTCTTTTTTTCAAATCCTCGTTTTTCATAATTTATGACCATGGGCTATAGCCCATATCGGATGGCATACTATAGCATGCCGTTTTTCATCATTTTTGAGGATTTGAAAAAAAGACGAAAATCACTCCGAGACGATGGGCTATAGCCCATGGTCTCGAACGGCATACTATAGCATGCCGTTTTCCATCATTTTTGAGGATTTGAAAAAAATACGAAAATCACTCCGAGACCATGGGCTATAGCCCATCGTCCTGGAGTCATTTTCGTATTTTTTTCAAATCCTCGTTTTTCATCATTTATGACCATGGGCTATAGCCCATATCGGATGGCATACTATAGCATGCCATTTTCCATCATTTTTGAGGATTTGAAAAAAAGACGAAAATCACTCCGAGACCATGGGCTATAGCCCATCGTCTCGGAGTCATTTTCGTCTTTTTTTCAAATCCTCGTTTTTCATCATTTATGACCATGGGCTATAGCCCATATCGGATGGCATACTATAGCATGCCGTTTTCCATCATTTTTGAGGATTTGAAAAAAATACGAAAATCACTCCGAGACCATGGGCTATAGCCCATCGTCTCGGAGTCATTTTTGTCTTTTTTTCAAATCCTCAAAAATGATGAAAATTGGCATGCTATAGTATGCCGTCTGAGGCCATGGGCTGAACTTGAACCCACGACCTGTGGCTCACATAGACAGCAGCTTATCACAGAGTGCCACCATGCTCTCTGAGAATCTCTTCAGCTTTCCATCTCTTTCCAGTTCTCTTCTGGATGTTATTCTCCAAAACATGCTGCAGAGTGAAAGTAGGAGGAACTCAGCTGGATTTGGACTCACAACCTCTGGCTCACATGGACGTCATCTTAACAAGGGTACCAGTGAGCTCTCAGTGATTTTGAGGTTGTAAGTTGTTCTTCTTGGTGTCACTTTTCAAATGGGGCCTTGGGATCATGTACAGAGCATTTGAATGGTGCTGTGCATCAAAGGTGTCTTTAGTGCTTTTAAGTGTTATCGTGGATGTTAATCAGATAATACAGAGGAGAAACCATGACAGGACACAGACAGCCTCCCCATTGGTGGATGTGATCCTGGCAGCCAGCCCAGGTGTGTTCTGGTCCTGTTGATTGAGCTGAGAAGGACCTATAAACCTTCAAGGAATCTTTGAAATGTTTCATAGTTTTAGCATGCCGTTTTACATCATTTTTGAGGATTTGAAAAAAAGACAAAAATCACTCCGAGACGATGGGCTATAGCCCATGGTCTCGAACGGCATACTATAGCATGCCATTTTCCATCATTTTTGAGGATTTGAAAAAAATACGAAAATAAATCCGAGACCATGGGCTATAGCCCATCGTCTCGGAGTCATTTTTGTCTTTTTTTCAAATCCTCGTTTTTCATAATTTATGACCATGGGCTATAGCCCATATCGGATGGCATACTATAGCATGCCGTTTTTCATCATTTTTGAGGATTTGAAAAAAAGACGAAAATCACTCCGAGACGATGGGCTATAGCCCATGGTCTCGAACGGCATACTATAGCATGCCGTTTTCCATCATTTTTGAGGATTTGAAAAAAAGACGAAAATCACTCCGAGACCATGGGCTATAGCCCATCGTCTCGGAGTCATTTTCGTCTTTTTTTCAAATCCTCGTTTTTCATCATTTATGACCATGGGCTATAGCCCATATCGGATGGCATACTATAGCATGCCGTTTTTCATCATTTTTGAGGATTTGAAAAAAAGACGAAAATCACTCCGAGACGATGGGCTATAGCCCATGGTCTCGAACGGCATACTATAGCATGCCGTTTTCCATCATTTTTGAGGATTTGAAAAAAAGACGAAAATCACTCCGAGACGATGGGCTATAGCCCATGGTCTCGAACGGCATACTATAGCATGCTGTTTTCCATCATTTTTGAGGATTTGAAAAAAAGACGAAAATCACTCCGAGACCATGGGCTATAGCCCATCGTCTCGGAGTCATTTTTGTCTTTTTTTCAAATCCTCAAAAATGATGAAAATTGGCATGCTATAGTATGCCGTCTGAGGCCATGGGCTGAACTTGAACCCACGACCTGTGGCTCACATAGACAGCAGCTTATCACAGAGTGCCACCATGCTCTCTGAGAATCTCTTCAGCTTTCCATCTCTTTCCAGTTCTCTTCTGGATGTTATTCTCCAAAACATGCTGCAGAGTGAAAGTAGGAGGAACTCAGCTGGATTTGGACTCACAACCTCTGGCTCACATGGACGTCATCTTAACAAGGGTACCAGTGAGCTCTCAGTGATTTTGAGGTTGTAAGTTGTTCTTCTTGGTGTCACTTTTCAAATGGGGCCTTGGGATCATGTACAGAGCATTTGAATGGTGCTGTGCATCAAAGGTGTCTTTAGTGCTTTTAAGTGTTATCGTGGATGTTAATCAGATAATACAGAGGAGAAACCATGACAGGACACAGACAGCCTCCCCATTGGTGGATGTGATCCTGGCAGCCAGCCCAGGTGTGTTCTGGTCCTGTTGATTGAGCTGAGAAGGACCTATAAACCTTCAAGGAATCTTTGAAATGTTTCATAGTTTTAGCATGCCGTTTTACATCATTTTTGAGGATTTGAAAAAAAGACAAAAATCACTCCGAGACGATGGGCTATATCCCATGGTCTCGAACGGCATACTATAGCATGCCATTTTCCATCATTTTTGAGGATTTGAAAAAAATACGAAAATCACTCCGAGACGATGGGCTATAGCCCATGGTCTCGAACGGCATACTATAGCATGCCGTTTTCCATCATTTTTGAGGATTTGAAAAAAAGACGAAAATCACTCCGAGACCATGGGCTATAGCCCATGGTCTCGAACGGCATACTATAGCATGCCATTTTCCATCATTTTTGAGGATTTGAAAAAAAGACGAAAATCACTCCGAGACCATGGGCTATAGCCCATCGTCTCGGAGTCATTTTTGTCTTTTTTTCAAATCCTCGTTTTTCATAATTTATGACCATGGGCTATAGCCCATATCGGATGGCATACTATAGCATGCCGTTTTTCATCATTTTTGAGGATTTGAAAAAAAGACGAAAATCACTCCGAGACGATGGGCTATAGCCCATGGTCTCGAACGGCATACTATAGCATGCCGTTTTCCATCATTTTTGAGGATTTGAAAAAAATACGAAAATCACTCCGAGACCATGGGCTATAGCCCATCGTCCTGGAGTCATTTTCGTATTTTTTTCAAATCCTCGTTTTTCATCATTTATGACCATGGGCTATAGCCCATATCGGATGGCATACTATAGCATGCCATTTTCCATCATTTTTGAGGATTTGAAAAAAAGACGAAAATCACTCCGAGACCATGGGCTATAGCCCATCGTCTCGGAGTCATTTTCGTCTTTTTTTCAAATCCTCGTTTTTCATCATTTATGACCATGGGCTATAGCCCATATCGGATGGCATACTATAGCATGCCGTTTTCCATCATTTTTGAGGATTTGAAAAATATACGAAAATCACTCCGAGACCATGGGCTATAGCCCATCGTCTCGGAGTAATTTTTGTCTTTTTTTCAAATCCTCAAAAATGATGAAAATTGGCATGCTATAGTATGCCGTCTGAGGCCATGGGCTGAACTTGAACCCACGACCTGTGGCTCACATAGACAGCAGCTTATCACAGAGTGCCACCATGCTCTCTGAGAATCTCTTCAGCTTTCCATCTCTTTCCAGTTCTCTTCTGGATGTTATTCTCCAAAACATGCTGCAGAGTGAAAGTAGGAGGAACTCAGCTGGATTTGGACTCACAACCTCTGGCTCACATGGACGTCATCTTAACAAGGGTACCAGTGAGCTCTCAGTGATTTTGAGGTTGTAAGTTGTTCTTCTTGGTGTCACTTTTCAAATGGGGCCTTGGGATCATGTACAGAGCATTTGAATGGTGCTGTGCATCAAAGGTGTCTTTAGTGCTTTTAAGTGTTATCGTGGATGTTAATCAGATAATACAGAGGAGAAACCATGACAGGACACAGACAGCCTCCCCATTGGTGGATGTGATCCTGGCAGCCAGCCCAGGTGTGTTCTGGTCCTGTTGATTGAGCTGAGAAGGACCTATAAACCTTCAAGGAATCTTTGAAATGTTTCATAGTTTTAGCATGCCGTTTTACATCATTTTTGAGGATTTGAAAAAAAGACAAAAATCACTCCGAGACGATGGGCTATAGCCCATGGTCTCGAACGGCATACTATAGCATGCCATTTTCCATCATTTTTGAGGATTTGAAAAAAATACGAAAATCACTCCGAGACCATGGGCTATAGCCCATCGTCTCGGAGTCATTTTTGTCTTTTTTTCAAATCCTCGTTTTTCATAATTTATGACCATGGGCTATAGCCCATATCGGATGGCATACTATAGCATGCCGTTTTTCATCATTTTTGAGGATTTGAAAAAAAGACGAAAATCACTCCGAGACGATGGGCTATAGCCCATGGTCTCGAACGGCATACTATAGCATGCCGTTTTCCATCATTTTTGAGGATTTGAAAAAAAGACGAAAATCACTCCGAGACCATGGGCTATAGCCCATCGTCTCGGAGTCATTTTCGTCTTTTTTTCAAATGCTCGTTTTCATCATTTATGACCATGGGCTATAGCCCATATCGGACGGCATACTATAGCATGTCGTTTTTCATCATTTTTGAGGATTTGAAAAAAAGACGAAAATCACTCCGAGACGATGGGCTATAGCCCATGGTCTCGAACGGCATACTATAGCATGCCGTTTTCCATCATTTTTGAGGATTTGAAAAAAAGACGAAAATCACTCCGAGACCATGGGCTATAGCCCATCGTCTCGGAGTCATTTTCGTCTTTTTTTCAAATGCTCGTTTTCATCATTTATGACCATGGGCTATAGCCCATATCGGACGGCATACTATAGCATGTCGTTTTTCATCATTTTTGAGGATTTGAAAAAAAGACGAAAATCACTCCGAGACGATGGGCTATAGCCCATGGTCTCGAACGGCATACTATAGCATGCCGTTTTCCATCATTTTTGAGGATTTGAAAAAAATACGAAAATCACTCCGAGACCATGGGCTATAGCCCATCATCTCGGAGTCATTTTCGTCTTTTTTTTAAATCCTCGTTTTTCATCATTTATGACCATGGGCTATAGCCCATATCGGATGGCATACTATAGCATGCCATTTTCCATCATTTTTGAGGATTTGAAAAAAAGACGAAAATCACTCCGAGACCATGGGCTATAGCCCATCATCTCGGAGTCATTTTCGTCTTTTTTTCAAATCCTCGTTTTTCATCATTTATGACCATGGGCTATAGCCCATATCGGATGGCATACTATAGCATGCCATTTTCCATCATTTTTGAGGATTTGAAAAAAAGACGAAAATCATTCCGAGACCATGGGCTATAGCCCATCGTCTCAGAGTCATTTTCGTCTTTTTTTCAAATCCTCGTTTTTCATCATTTATGACCATGGGCTATAGCCCATATCGGACGGCATACTATAGCATGCCGTTTTTCCGCCGATTTTTCCGCCGATTTGAAAAAAAAAAGACGAAAATCACTCCAAGACCATGGGCTATAGCCCATCGTCTCGGAGTCATTTTTGTCTTTTTTTCAAATCCTCAAAAATGATGAAAATTGGCATGCTATAGTATGCCGTCTGAGGCCATGGGCTGAACTTGAACCCACGACCTGTGGCTCACATAGACAGCAGCTTATCACAGAGTTCCACCATGCTCTCTGAGAATCTCTTCAGCTTTCCATCTCTTTCCAGTTCTCTTCTGGATGTTATTCTCCAAAACATGCTGCAGAGTGAAAGTAGGAGGAACTCAGCTGGATTTGGACTCACAACCTCTGGCTCACATGGACGTCATCTTAACAAGGGTTCCACTGAGCTCTCAGTGATTTTTAGGTTGTAAGTTGTTCTTCTTGGTGTCACTTTTCAAATGGGGCCTTGGGATCATGTACAGAGCATTTGAATGGTGCTGTGCATCAAAGGTGTCTTTAGTGCTTTTAAGTGTTATCGTGGATGTTAATCAGATAATACAGAGGAGAAACCATGACAGGACACAGACAGCCTCCCCATTGGTGGATGTGATCCTGGCAGCCAGCCCAGGTGTGTTCTGGTCCTGTTGATTGAGCTGAGAAGGACCTATAAACCTTCAAGGAATCTTTGAAATGTTTCATAATTTTAGCATGCCGTTTTTCATCATTTTTGAGGATTTGAAAAAAAGACGAAAATCACTCCGAGACGATGGGCTATAGCCCATGGTCTCGAACGGCATACTATAGCATGCCGTTTTCCATCATTTTTGAGGATTTGAAAAAAAGACGAAAATCACTCCAAGACCATGGGCTATAGGCCATCGTCTCGGAGTCATTTTCGTCTTTTTTTCAAATCCTCGTTTTTCATCATTTATGACCATGGGCTATAGCCCATATCGGATGGCATACTATAGCATGCCATTTTCCATCATTTTTGAGGATTTGAAAAAAAGACGAAAATCACTCCGAGACCATGGGCTATAGCCCATCGTCTCGGAGTCATTTTCGTCTTTTTTTCAAATCCTCGTTTTTCATCATTTATGACCATGGGCTATAGCCCATATCGGATGGCATACTATAGCATGCCGTTTTCCATCATTTTTGAGGATTTGAAAAATATACGAAAATCACTCCGAGACCATGGGCTATAGCCCATCGTCTCGGAGTCATTTTTGTCTTTTTTTCAAATCCTCAAAAATGATGAAAATTGGCATGCTATAGTATGCCGTCTGAGGCCATGGCTGAACTTGAACCCACGACCTGTGGCTCACATAGACAGCAGCTTATCACAGAGTGCCACCATGCTCTCTGAGAATCTCTTCAGCTTTCCATCTCTTTCCAGTTCTCTTCTGGATGTTATTCTCCAAAACATGCTGCAGAGTGAAAGTAGGAGGAACTCAGCTGGATTTGGACTCACAACCTCTGGCTCACATGGACGTCATCTTAACAAGGGTACCAGTGAGCTCTCAGTGATTTTGAGGTTGTAAGTTGTTCTTCTTGGTGTCACTTTTCAAATGGGGCCTTGGGATCATGTACAGAGCATTTGAATGGTGCTGTGCATCAAAGGTGTCTTTAGTGCTTTTAAGTGTTATCGTGGATGTTAATCAGATAATACAGAGGAGAAACCATGACAGGACACAGACAGCCTCCCCATTGGTGGATGTGATCCTGGCAGCCAGCCCAGGTGTGTTCTGGTCCTGTTGATTGAGCTGAGAAGGACCTATAAACCTTCAAGGAATCTTTGAAATGTTTCATAGTTTTAGCATGCCGTTTTACATCATTTTTGAGGATTTGAAAAAAAGACAAAAATCACTCCGAGACGATGGGCTATATCCCATGGTCTCGAACGGCATACTATAGCATGCCATTTTCCATCATTTTTGAGGATTTGAAAAAAATACGAAAATCACTCCGAGACCATGGGCTATAGCCCATCGTCTCGGAGTCATTTTTGTCTTTTTTTCAAATCCTCGTTTTTCATAATTTATGACCATGGGCTATAGCCCATATCGGATGGCATACTATAGCATGCCGTTTTTCATCATTTTTGAGGATTTGAAAAAAAGACGAAAATCACTCCGAGACGATGGGCTATAGCCCATGGTCTCGAACGGCATACTATAGCATGCCGTTTTCCATCATTTTTGAGGATTTGAAAAAAAGACGAAAATCACTCCGAGACCATGGGCTATAGCCCATCGTCTCAGAGTCATTTTCGTCTTTTTTTCAAATGCTCGTTTTCATCATTTATGACCATGGGCTATAGCCCATATCGGACGGCATACTATAGCATGTCGTTTTTCATCATTTTTGAGGATTTGAAAAAAAGACGAAAATCACTCCGAGACGATGGGCTATAGCCCATGGTCTCGAACGGCATACTATAGCATGCCGTTTTCCATCATTTTTGAGGATTTGAAAAAAATACGAAAATCACTCCGAGACCATGGGCTATAGCCCATCGTCCTGGAGTCATTTTCGTATTTTTTTTAAATCCTCGTTTTTCATCATTTATGACCATGGGCTATAGCCCATATCGGATGGCATACTATAGCATGCCATTTTCCATCATTTTTGAGGATTTGAAAAAAAGACGAAAATCACTCCGAGACCATGGGCTATAGCCCATCGTCTCGGAGTCATTTTCGTCTTTTTTTCAAATCCTCGTTTTTCATCATTTATGACCATGGGCTATAGCCCATATCGGATGGCATACTATAGCATGCCGTTTTCCATCATTTTTGAGGATTTGAAAAAAAGACGAAAATCACTCCGAGACCATGGGCACCATGCTCTCTGAGAATCTCTTCAGCTTTCCATCTCTTTCCAGTTCTCTTCTGGATGTTATTCTCCAAAACATGCTGCAGAGTGAAAGTAGGAGGAACTCAGCTGGATTTGGACTCACAACCTCTGGCTCACATGGACGTCATCTTAACAAGGGTACCAGTGAGCTCTCAGTGATTTTGAGGTTGTAAGTTGTTCTTCTTGGTGTCACTTTTCAAATGGGGCCTTGGGATCATGTACAGAGCATTTGAATGGTGCTGTGCATCAAAGGTGTCTTTAGTGCTTTTAAGTGTTATCGTGGATGTTAATCAGATAATACAGAGGAGAAACCATGACAGGACACAGACAGCCTCCCCATTGGTGGATGTGATCCTGGCAGCCAGCCCAGGTGTGTTCTGGTCCTGTTGATTGAGCTGAGAAGGACCTATAAACCTTCAAGGAATCTTTGAAATGTTTCATAGTTTTAGCATGCCGTTTTACATCATTTTTGAGGATTTGAAAAAAAGACAAAAATCACTCCGAGACGATGGGCTATAGCCCATGGTCTCGAACGGCATACTATAGCATGCCATTTTCCATCATTTTTGAGGATTTGAAAAAAATACGAAAATAAATCCGAGACCATGGGCTATAGCCCATCGTCTCGGAGTCATTTTTGTCTTTTTTTCAAATCCTCGTTTTTCATAATTTATGACCATGGGCTATAGCCCATATCGGATGGCATACTATAGCATGCCGTTTTTCATCATTTTTGAGGATTTGAAAAAAAGACGAAAATCACTCCGAGACGATGGGCTATAGCCCATGGTCTCGAACGGCATACTATAGCATGCCGTTTTCCATCATTTTTGAGGATTTGAAAAAAAGACGAAAATCACTCCGAGACCATGGGCTATAGCCCATCGTCTCGGAGTCATTTTCGTCTTTTTTTCAAATGCTCGTTTTCATCATTTATGACCATGGGCTATAGCCCATATCGGACGGCATACTATAGCATGTCGTTTTTCATCATTTTTGAGGATTTGAAAAAAAGACGAAAATCACTCCGAGACGATGGGCTATAGCCCATGGTCTCGAACGGCATACTATAGCATGCCGTTTTCCATCATTTTTGAGGATTTGAAAAAAATACGAAAATCACTCCGAGACCATGGGCTATAGCCCATCGTCTCGGAGTCATTTTCGTCTTTTTTTCAAATGCTCGTTTTCATCATTTATGACCATGGGCTATAGCCCATATCGGACGGCATACTATAGCATGTCGTTTTTCATCATTTTTGAGGATTTGAAAAAAAGACGAAAATCACTCCGAGACGATGGGCTATAGCCCATGGTCTCGAACGGCATACTATAGCATGCCGTTTTCCATCATTTTTGAGGATTTGAAAAAAATACGAAAATCACTCCGAGACCATGGGCTATAGCCCATCATCTCGGAGTCATTTTCGTCTTTTTTTTAAATCCTCGTTTTTCATCATTTATGACCATGGGCTATAGCCCATATCGGATGGCATACTATAGCATGCCATTTTCCATCATTTTTGAGGATTTGAAAAAAAGACGAAAATCACTCCGAGACCATGGGCTATAGCCCATCATCTCGGAGTCATTTTCGTCTTTTTTTCAAATCCTCGTTTTTCATCATTTATGACCATGGGCTATAGCCCATATCGGATGGCATACTATAGCATGCCATTTTCCATCATTTTTGAGGATTTGAAAAAAAGACGAAAATCATTCCGAGACCATGGGCTATAGCCCATCGTCTCAGAGTCATTTTCGTCTTTTTTTCAAATCCTCGTTTTTCATCATTTATGACCATGGGCTATAGCCCATATCGGACGGCATACTATAGCATGCCGTTTTTCCGCCGATTTTTCCGCCGATTTGAAAAAAAAAAGACGAAAATCACTCCAAGACCATGGGCTATAGCCCATCGTCTCGGAGTCATTTTTGTCTTTTTTTCAAATCCTCAAAAATGATGAAAATTGGCATGCTATAGTATGCCGTCTGAGGCCATGGGCTGAACTTGAACCCACGACCTGTGGCTCACATAGACAGCAGCTTATCACAGAGTTCCACCATGCTCTCTGAGAATCTCTTCAGCTTTCCATCTCTTTCCAGTTCTCTTCTGGATGTTATTCTCCAAAACATGCTGCAGAGTGAAAGTAGGAGGAACTCAGCTGGATTTGGACTCACAACCTCTGGCTCACATGGACGTCATCTTAACAAGGGTTCCACTGAGCTCTCAGTGATTTTTAGGTTGTAAGTTGTTCTTCTTGGTGTCACTTTTCAAATGGGGCCTTGGGATCATGTACAGAGCATTTGAATGGTGCTGTGCATCAAAGGTGTCTTTAGTGCTTTTAAGTGTTATCGTGGATGTTAATCAGATAATACAGAGGAGAAACCATGACAGGACACAGACAGCCTCCCCATTGGTGGATGTGATCCTGGCAGCCAGCCCAGGTGTGTTCTGGTCCTGTTGATTGAGCTGAGAAGGACCTATAAACCTTCAAGGAATCTTTGAAATGTTTCATAATTTTAGCATGCCGTTTTTCATCATTTTTGAGGATTTGAAAAAAAGACGAAAATCACTCCGAGACGATGGGCTATAGCCCATGGTCTCGAACGGCATACTATAGCATGCCGTTTTCCATCATTTTTGAGGATTTGAAAAAAAGACGAAAATCACTCCAAGACCATGGGCTATAGGCCATCGTCTCGGAGTCATTTTTGTCTTTTTTTCAAATCCTCAAAAATGATGAAAATTGGCATGCTATAGTATGCCGTCTGAGGCCATGGGCTGAACTTGAACCCACGACCTGTGGCTCACATAGACAGCAGCTTATCACAGAGTGCCACCATGCTCTCTGAGAATCTCTTCAGCTTTCCATCTCTTTCCAGTTCTCTTCTGGATGTTATTCTCCAAAACATGCTGCAGAGTGAAAGTAGGAGGAACTCAGCTGGATTTGGACTCACAACCTTTGGCTCACATGGACGTCATCTTAACAAGGGTACCACTGAGCTCTCAGTGATTTTGAGGTTGTAAGTTGTTCTTCTTGGTGTCACTTTTCAAATGGGGCCTTGGGATCATGTACAGAGCATTTAAATGGTGCTGTGCATCAAAGGTGTCTTTAGTGCTTTTAAGTGTTATCGTGGATGTTAATCAGATAATACAGAGGAGAAACCATGACAGGACACAGACAGCCTCCCCATTGGTGGATGTGATCCTGGCAGCCAGCCCAGGTGTGTTCTGGTCCTGTTGATTGAGCTGAGAAGGACCTATAAACCTTCAAGGAATCTTTGAAATGTTTCATAGTTTTAGCATGCCGTTTTACATCATTTTTGAGGATTTGAAAAAAAGACAAAAATCACTCCGAGACGATGGGCTATAGCCCATGGTCTCGAACGGCATACTATAGCATGCCATTTTCCATCATTTTTGAGGATTTGAAAAAAAGACGAAAATCACTCCGAGACCATGGGCTATAGCCCATCGTCTCGGAGTCATTTTCGTCTTTTTTTCAAATCCTCGTTTTTCATAATTTATGACCATGGGCTATAGCCCATATCGGATGGCATACTATAGCATGCCGTTTTCCATCATTTTTGAGGATTTGAAAAAAAGACGAAAATCACTCCGAGACCATGGGCTATAGCCCATCGTCTCGGAGTCATTTTCGTCTTTTTTTCAAATCCTCGTTTTTCATCATTTATGACCATGGGCTATAGCCCATATCGGACGGCATACTATAGCATGCCGTTTTTCATCATTTTTGAGGATTTGAAAAAAAAGACGAAAATCACTCCGAGACGATGGGCTATAGCCCATGGTCTCGAACGGCATACTATAGCATGCCGTTTTCCATCATTTTTGAGGATTTGAAAAAAAGACGAAAATCACTCCGAGACCATGGGCTATAGCCCATCGTCTCGGAGTCATTTTTGTCTTTTTTTCAAATCCTCAAAAATGATGAAAATTGGCATGCTATAGTATGCCGTCTGAGGCCATGGGCTGAACTTGAACCCACGACCTGTGGCTCACATAGACAGCAGCTTATCACAGAGTGCCACCATGCTCTCTGAGAATCTCTTCAGCTTTCCATCTCTTTCCAGTTCTCTTCTGGATGTTATTCTCCAAAACATGCTGCAGAGTGAAAGTAGGAGGAACTCAGCTGGATTTGAACTCACAACCTCTGGCTCACATGGATGTCATCTTAACAAGGGGGCCACTGAGCTCTCAGTGATTTTGAGGTTGTAAGTTGTTCTTCTTGGTGTCACTTTTCAAATGGGGCCTTGGGATCATGTACAGAGCATTTGACAAAAATCACTCCGAGACGATGGGCTATAGCCCATGGTCTCGAACGGCATACTATAGCATGCCATTTTCCATCATTTTTGAGGATTTGAAAAAAAGACGAAAATCACTCCGAGACCATGGGCTATAGCCCATCGTCTCGGAGTCATTTTCGTCTTTTTTTCAAATGCTCGTTTTCATCATTTATGACCATGGGCTATAGCCCATATCGGACGGCATACTATAGCATGTCGTTTTTCATCATTTTTGAGGATTTGAAAAAAAGACGAAAATCACTCCGAGACGATGGGATATAGCCCATGGTCTCGAACGGCATACTATAGCATGCCGTTTTCCATCATTTTTGAGGATTTGAAAAAAATACGAAAATCACTCCGAGACCATGGGCTATAGCCCATCGTCCTGGAGTCATTTTCGTATTTTTTTCAAATCCTCGTTTTTCATCATTTATGACCATGGGCTATAGCCCATATCGGATGGCATACTATAGCATGCCATTTTCCATCATTTTTGAGGATTTGAAAAAAAGAGGAAAATCACTCCGAGACCATTGGCTATAGCCCATGGTCTCCAACGGCATACTATAGCATGCCGTTTTCCATCATTTTTGAGGATTTGAAAAAAAGACGAAAATCACTCCGAGACCATGGGCTATAGCCCATCGTCTCGGAGTCATTTTTGTCTTTTTTTCAAATCCTCAAAAATGAGACCATGGGCTATAGCCCATCGTCTCGGAGTCATTTTCGTCTTTTTTTCAAATCCTCGTTTTTCATCATTTATGACCATGGGCTATAGCCCATATCGGATGGCATACTATAGCATGCCGTTTTTCATCATTTTTGAGGATTTGAAAAAAAGACGAAAATCACTCCGAGACGATGGGCTATAGCCCATGGTCTCGAACGGCATACTATAGCATGCCATTTTCCATCATTTTTGAGGATTTGAAAAAAAGACGAAAATCACTTCGAGACCATGGGCTATAGCCCATCGTCTAGGAGTCATTTTCGTCTTTTTTTCAAATCCTCGTTTTTCATAATTTATGACCATGGGCTATAGCCCATATCGGATGGCATACTATAGCATGCCATTTTCCATCATTTTTGAGGATTTGAAAAAAAGACGAAAATCACTCCGAGACCATGGGCTATAGCCCATCATCTCGGAGTCATTTTTGTCTTTTTTTCAAATCCTCAAAAATGATGAAAATTGGCATGCTATAGTATGCCGTCTGAGGCCATGGGCTGAACTTGAACCCACGACCTGTGGCTCACATAGACAGCAGCTTATCACAGAGTGCCACCATGCTCTCTGAGAATCTCTTCAGCTTTCCATCTCTTTCCAGTTCTCTTCTGGATGTTATTCTCCAAAACATGCTGCAGAGTGAAAGTAGGAGGAACTCAGCTGGATTTGGACTCACAACCTCTGGCTCACATGGACGTCATCTTAACAAGGGTACCAGTGAGCTCTCAGTGATTTTGAGGTTGTAAGTTGTTCTTCTTGGTGTCACTTTTCAAATGGGGCCTTGGGATCATGTACAGAGCATTTGACAAAAATCACTCCGAGACGATGGGCTATAGCCCATGGTCTCGAACGGCATACTATAGCATGCCATTTTCCATCATTTTTGAGGATTTGAAAAAAAGACGAAAATCACTCCGAGTCCATGGGCTATAGCCCATCGTCTCGGAGTCATTTTCGTCTTTTTTTCAAATGCTCGTTTTCATCATTTATGACCATGGGCTATAGCCCATATCGGACGGCATACTATAGCATGTCGTTTTTCATCATTTTTGAGGATTTGAAAAAAAGACGAAAATCACTCCGAGACGATGGGATATAGCCCATGGTCTCGAACGGCATACTATAGCATGCCGTTTTCCATCATTTTTGAGGATTTGAAAAAAATACGAAAATCACTCCGAGACCATGGGCTATAGCCCATCGTCCTGGAGTCATTTTCGTATTTTTTTCAAATCCTCGTTTTTCATCATTTATGACCATGGGCTATAGCCCATATCGGATGGCATACTATAGCATGCCATTTTCCATCATTTTTGAGGATTTGAAAAAAAGAGGAAAATCACTCCGAGACCATGGGCTATAGCCCATGGTCTCCAACGGCATACTATAGCATGCCGTTTTCCATCATTTTTGAGGATTTGAAAAAAAGTCAAAAATCACTCCGAGACCATGGGCTATAGCCCATCGTCTCGGAGTCATTTTTGTCTTTTTTTCAAATCCTCAAAAATGAGACCATGGGCTATAGCCCATCGTCTCGGAGTCATTTTCGTCTTTTTTTCAAATCCTCGTTTTTCATCATTTATGACCATGGGCTATAGCCCATATCGGATGGCATACTATAGCATGCCGTTTTTCATCATTTTTGAGGATTTGAAAAAAAGACGAAAATCACTCCGAGACGATGGGCTATAGCCCATGGTCTCGAACGGCATACTATAGCATGCCATTTTCCATCATTTTTGAGGATTTGAAAAAAAGACGAAAATC
Source organism: Electrona antarctica (assembly GCF_951216825.1). Classification (NCBI taxonomy): domain Eukaryota; kingdom Metazoa; phylum Chordata; class Actinopteri; order Myctophiformes; family Myctophidae; genus Electrona; species Electrona antarctica. The sequence goes on along the minus strand of NC_136801.1, from coordinate 8,766,209 downwards.
ACTCCGAGACCATGGGCTATAGCCCATCGTCTCGGAGTCATTTTCGTCTTTTTTTCAAATCCTCGTTTTTCATCATTTATGACCATGGGCTATAGCCCATATCGGATGGCATACTATAGCATGCCGTTTTCCATTATTTTTGAGGATTTGAAAAAAAGACGAAAATCACTCCGAGACCATGGGCTATAGCCCATGGTCTCGGAGTCATTTTCGTCTTTTTTTCAAATCCTCGTTTTTCATCATTTATGACCATGGGCTATAGCCCATATCGGACGGCATACTATAGCATGCCGTTTTTCATCATTTTTGAGGATTTGAAAAAAAGACGAAAATCACTCCGAGACGATGGGCTATAGCCCAAGGTCTCGAACGGCATACTATAGCATGCCGTTTTCCATCATTTTTGAGGATTTGAAAAAAAGACGAAAATCACTCCGAGACCATGGGCTATAGCCCATCGTCTCGGAGTCATTTTTGTCTTTTTTTCAAATCCTCAAAAATGAGACCATGGGCTATAGCCCATCGTCTCGGAGTCATTTTCGTCTTTTTTTCAAATCCTCGTTTTTCATCATTTATGACCATGGGCTATAGCCCATATCGGATGGCATACTATAGCATGCCGTTTTTCATCATTTTTGAGGATTTGAAAAAAAGACGAAAATCACTCCGAGACGATGGGCTATAGCCCATGGTCTCGAACGGCATACTATAGCATGCCATTTTCCATCATTTTTGAGGATTTGAAAAAAAGACGAAAATCACTCCGAGACCATGGGCTATAGCCCATCGTCTCGGAGTCATTTTCGTCTTTTTTTCAAATCCTCGTTTTTCATCATTTATGACCATGGGCTATAGCCCATATCGGATGGCATACTATAGCATGCCGTTTTCCATCATTTTTGAGGATTTGAAAAAAAGACGAAAATCACTCCGAGACCATGGGCTATAGCCCATGGTCTCGGAGTCATTTTTGTCTTTTTTTCAAATCCTCAAAAATGAGACCATGGGCTATAGCCCATCGTCTCGGAGTCATTTTCGTCTTTTTTTCAAATCCTCGTTTTTCATCATTTATGACCATGGGCTATAGCCCATATCGGATGGCATACTATAGCATGCCGTTTTTCATCATTTTTGAGGATTTGAAAAAAAGACGAAAATCACTCCGAGACGATGGGCTATAGCCCATGGTCTCGAACGGCATACTATAGCATGCCATTTTCCATCATTTTTGAGGATTTGAAAAAAAGACGAAAATCACTCCGAGACCATGGGCTATAGCCCATTGTCTCGGAGTCATTTTCGTCTTTTTTTCAAATCCTCGTTTTTCATCATTTATGACCATGGGCTATAGCCCATATCGGATGGCATACTATAGCATGCCGTTTTCCATCATTTTTGAGGATTTGAAAAAAAGACGAAAATCACTCCGAGACCATGGGCTATAGCCCATCGTCTCGGAGTCATTTTCGTCTTTTTTTCAAATCCTCGTTTTTCATCATTTATGACCATGGGCTATAGCCCATATCGGACGGCATACTATAGCATGCCGTTTTCCATCATTTTTGAGGATTTGAAAAAAATACGAAAATCACTCCGAGACCATGGGCTATAGCCCATCGTCCTGGAGTCATTTTCGTATTTTTTTCAAATCCTCGTTTTTCATCATTTATGACCATGGGCTATAGCCCATATCGGATGGCATACTATAGCATGCCATTTTCCATCATTTTTGAGGATTTGAAAAAAAGAGGAAAATCACTCCGAGACCATGGGCTATAGCCCATGGTCTCCAACGGCATACTATAGCATGCCGTTTTCCATCATTTTTGAGGATTTGAAAAAAAGACGAAAATCACTCCGAGACCATGGGCTATAGCCCATCGTCTCGGAGTCATTTTTGTCTTTTTTTCAAATCCTCAAAAATGAGACCATGGGCTATAGCCCATCGTCTCGGAGTCATTTTCGTCTTTTTTTCAAATCCTCGTTTTTCATCATTTATGACCATGGGCTATAGCCCATATCGGATGGCATACTATAGCATGCCGTTTTTCATCATTTTTGAGGATTTGAAAAAAAGACGAAAATCACTCCGAGACCATGGGCTATAGCCCATGGTCTCGAACGGCATACTATAGCATGCCATTTTCCATCATTTTTGAGGATTTGAAAAAAAGACGAAAATCACTCCGAGACCATGGGCTATAGCCCATCGTCTCGGAGTCATTTTCGTCTTTTTTTCAAATCCTCGTTTTTCATCATTTATGACCATGGGCTATAGCCCATATCGGATGGCACACTATAGCATGCCGTTTTCCATCATTTTTGAGGATTTGAAAAAAAGACGAAAATCACTCCGAGACCATGGGCTATAGCCCATGGTCTCGGAGTCATTTTCGTCTTTTTTTCAAATCCTCGTTTTTCATCATTTATGACCATGGGCTATAGCCCATATCGGACGGCATACTATAGCATGCCGTTTTTCATCATTTTTGAGGATTTGAAAAAAAGACGAAAATCACTCCGAGACGATGGGCTATAGCCCAAGGTCTCGAACGGCATACTATAGCATGCCGTTTTCCATCATTTTTGAGGATTTGAAAAAAAGACGAAAATCACTCCGAGACCATGGGCTATAGCCCATCGTCTCGGAGTCATTTTTGTCTTTTTTTCAAATCCTCAAAAATGAGACCATGGGCTATAGCCCATCGTCTCGGAGTCATTTTCGTCTTTTTTTCAAATCCTCGTTTTTCATCATTTATGACCATGGGCTATAGCCCATATCGGATGGCATACTATAGCATGCCGTTTTCCATCATTTTTGAGGATTTGAAAAAAAGACGAAAATCACTCCGAGACCATGGGCTATAGCCCATGGTCTCGGAGTCATTTTCGTATTTTTTTCAAATCCTCGTTTTTCATCATTTATGACCATGGGCTATAGCCCATATCGGACGGCATACTATAGCATGCCGTTTTTCATCATTTTTGAGGATTTGAAAAAAAGACGAAAATCACTCCGAGACGATGGGCTATAGCCCAAGGTCTCGAACGGCATACTATAGCATGCCGTTTTCCATCATTTTTGAGGATTTGAAAAAAAGACGAAAATCACTCCGAGACCATGGGCTATAGCCCATCGTCTCGGAGTCATTTTTGTCTTTTTTTCAAATCCTCAAGAATGAGACCATGGGCCCATCGTCTCGGAGTCATTTTCGTCTTTTTTTCAAATCCTCGTTTTTCATCATTTATGACCATGGGCTAAAGCCCATATCGGATGGCATACTATAGCATGCCGTTTTTCATCATTTTTGAGGATTTGAAAAAAAGACGAAAATCACTCCGAGACGATGGGCTATAGCCCATGGTCTCGAACGGCACACTATAGCATGCCATTTTCCATCATTTTTGAGGATTTGAAAAAAAGACGAAAATCACTCCGAGACCATGGGCTATAGCCCATCGTCTCGGAGTCATTTTCGTCTTTTTTTCAAATCCTCGTTTTTCATCATTTATGACCATGGGCTATAGCCCATATCGGATGGCATACTATAGCATGCCGTTTTCCATCATTTTTGAGGATTTGAAAAAAAGACGAAAATCACTCCGAGACCATGGGCTATAGCCCATCGTCTCGGAGTCATTTTCGTCTTTTTTTCAAATCCTCGTTTTTCATCATTTATGACCATGGGCTATAGCCCATATCGGACGGCATACTATAGCATGTCGTTTTTCATCATTTTTGAGGATTTGAAAAAAAGACGAAAATCACTCCGAGACCATGGGCTATAGCCCATCGTCTCGGAGTCATTTTTGTCTTTTTTTCAAATCCTCAAAAATGAGACCATGGGCTATAGCCCATCGTCTCGGAGTCATTTTCGTCTTTTTTTCAAATCCTCGTTTTTCATCATTTATGACCATGGGCTATAGCCCATATCGGATGGCATACTATAGCATGCCGTTTTTCATCATTTTTGAGGATTTGAAAAAAAGACGAAAATCACTCCGAGACGATGGGCTATAGCCCATGGTCTCGAACGGCATACTATAGCATGCCATTTTCCATCATTTTTGAGGATTTGAAAAAAAGACGAAAATCACTCCGAGACCATGGGCTATAGCCCATCGTCTCGGAGTCATTTTCGTCTTTTTTTCAAATCCTCGTTTTTCATCATTTATGACCATGGGCTATAGCCCATATCGGACGGCATACTATAGCATGCCGTTTTTCATCATTTTTGAGGATTTGAAAAAAAGACGAAAATCACTCCGAGACGATGGGCTATAGCCCAAGGTCTCGAACGGCATACTATAGCATGCCGTTTTCCATAATTTTTGAGGATTTGAAAAAAAGACGAAAATCACTCCGAGACCATGGGCTATAGCCCATCGTCTCGGAGTCATTTTCGTCTTTTTTTCAAATCCTCAAGAATGAGACCATGGGCTATAGCCCATCGTCTCGGAGTCATTTTCGTCTTTTTTTCAAATCCTCGTTTTTCATCATTTATGACCATGGGCTATAGCCCATATCGGATGGCATACTATAGCATGCCGTTTTCCATCATTTTTGAGGATTTGAAAAAAAGACGAAAATCACTCCGAGACCATGGGCTATAGCCCATCGTCTCGGAGTCATTTTCGTCTTTTTTTCAAATCCTCGTTTTTCATCATTTATGACCATGGGCTATAGCCCATATCGGACGGCATACTATAGCATGTCGTTTTTCATCATTTTTGAGGATTTGAAAAAAAGACGAAAATCACTCCGAGACCATGGGCTATAGCCCATGGTCTCGAACGGCACACTATAGCATGCCATTTTCCATCATTTTTGAGGATTTGAAAAAAAGACGAAAATCACTCCGAGACCATGGGCTATAGCCCATCGTCTCGGAGTCATTTTCGTCTTTTTTTCAAATCCTCGTTTTTCATCATTTATGACCATGGGCTATAGCCCATATCGGATGGCATACTATAGCATGCCGTTTTCCATCATTTTTGAGGATTTGAAAAAAAGACGAAAATCACTCCGAGACCATGGGCTATAGCCCATCGTCTCGGAGTCATTTTCGTCTTTTTTTCAAATCCTCGTTTTTCATCATTTATGACCATGGGCTATAGCCCATATCGGACGGCATACTATAGCATGTCGTTTTTCATCATTTTTGAGGATTTGAAAAAAAGACGAAAATCACTCCGAGACCATGGGCTATAGCCCATCGTCTCGGAGTCATTTTTGTCTTTTTTTCAAATCCTCAAAAATGAGACCATGGGCTATAGCCCATCGTCTCGGAGTCATTTTCGTCTTTTTTTCAAATCCTCGTTTTTCATCATTTATGACCATGGGCTATAGCCCATATCGGATGGCATACTATAGCATGCCGTTTTTCATCATTTTTGAGGATTTGAAAAAAAGACGAAAATCACTCCGAGACGATGGGCTATAGCCCATGGTCTCGAACGGCATACTATAGCATGCCATTTTCCATCATTTTTGAGGATTTGAAAAAAAGACGAAAATCACTCCGAGACCATGGGCTATAGCCCATCGTCTCGGAGTCATTTTCGTCTTTTTTTCAAATCCTCGTTTTTCATCATTTATGACCATGGGCTATAGCCCATATCGGACGGCATACTATAGCATGCCGTTTTTCATCATTTTTGAGGATTTGAAAAAAAGACGAAAATCACTCCGAGACGATGGGCTATAGCCCAAGGTCTCGAACGGCATACTATAGCATGCCGTTTTCCATAATTTTTGAGGATTTGAAAAAAAGACGAAAATCACTCCGAGACCATGGGCTATAGCCCATCGTCTCGGAGTCATTTTCGTCTTTTTTTCAAATCCTCAAGAATGAGACCATGGGCTATAGCCCATCGTCTCGGAGTCATTTTCGTCTTTTTTTCAAATCCTCGTTTTTCATCATTTATGACCATGGGCTATAGCCCATATCGGATGGCATACTATAGCATGCCGTTTTCCATCATTTTTGAGGATTTGAAAAAAAGACGAAAATCACTCCGAGACCATGGGCTATAGCCCATCGTCTCGGAGTCATTTTCGTCTTTTTTTCAAATCCTCGTTTTTCATCATTTATGACCATGGGCTATAGCCCATATCGGACGGCATACTATAGCATGTCGTTTTTCATCATTTTTGAGGATTTGAAAAAAAGACGAAAATCACTCCGAGACCATGGGCTATAGCCCATGGTCTCGAACGGCATACTATAGCATGCCATTTTCCATCATTTTTGAGGATTTGAAAAAAAGACGAAAATCACTCCGAGACCATGGGCTATAGCCCATCGTCTCGGAGTCATTTTCGTCTTTTTTTCAAATCCTCGTTTTTCATCATTTATGACCATGGGCTATAGCCCATATCGGATGGCATACTATAGCATGCCGTTTTCCATCATTTTTGAGGATTTGAAAAAAAGACGAAAATCACTCCGAGACCATGGGCTATAGCCCATCGTCTCGGAGTCATTTTCGTCTTTTTTTCAAATCCTCGTTTTTCATCATTTATGACCATGGGCTATAGCCCATATCGGACGGCATACTATAGCATGTCGTTTTTCATCATTTTTGAGGATTTGAAAAAAAGACGAAAATCACTCCGAGACCATGGGCTATAGCCCATCGTCTCGGAGTCATTTTTGTCTTTTTTTCAAATCCTCAAAAATGAGACCATGGGCTATAGCCCATCGTCTCGGAGTCATTTTCGTCTTTTTTTCAAATCCTCGTTTTTCATCATTTATGACCATGGGCTATAGCCCATATCGGATGGCATACTATAGCATGCCGTTTTTCATCATTTTTGAGGATTTGAAAAAAAGACGAAAATCACTCCGAGACGATGGGCTATAGCCCATGGTCTCGAACGGCATACTATAGCATGCCATTTTCCATCATTTTTGAGGATTTGAAAAAAAGACGAAAATCACTCCGAGACCATGGGCTATAGCCCATCGTCTCGGAGTCATTTTCGTCTTTTTTTCAAATCCTCGTTTTTCATCATTTATGACCATGGGCTATAGCCCATATCGGACGGCATACTATAGCATGCCGTTTTTCATCATTTTTGAGGATTTGAAAAAAAGACGAAAATCACTCCGAGACGATGGGCTATAGCCCAAGGTCTCGAACGGCATACTATAGCATGCCGTTTTCCATCATTTTTGAGGATTTGACAAAAAAAGACGAAAATCACTCCGAGACCATGGGCTATAGCCCATCTTCTCGGAGTCATTTTCGTCTTTTTTTCAAATCCTCGTTTTTCATCATTTATGACCATGGGCTATAGCCCATATCGGATGGCATACTATAGCATGCCATTTTCCATCATTTTTGAGGATTTGAAAAAAAGAGGAAAATCACTCCGAGACCATGGGCTATAGCCCATGGTCTCCAACGGCATACTATAGCATGCCGTTTTCCATCATTTTTGAGGATTTGAAAAAAAGACGAAAATCACTCCGAGACCATGGGCTATAGCCCATCGTCTCGGAGTCATTTTTGTCTTTTTTTCAAATCCTCAAGAATGAGACCATGGGCTATAGCCCATCGTCTCGGAGTCATTTTCGTCTTTTTTTCAAATCCTCGTTTTTCATCATTTATGACCATGGGCTATAGCCCATATCGGATGGCATACTATAGCATGCCGTTTTTCATCATTTTTGAGGATTTGAAAAAAAGACGAAAATCACTCCGAGACGATGGGCTATAGCCCATGGTCTCGAACGGCACACTATAGCATGCCATTTTCCATCATTTTTGAGGATTTGAAAAAAAGACGAAAATCACTCCGAGACCATGGGCTATAGCCCATCGTCTCGGAGTCATTTTCGTCTTTTTTTCAAATCCTCGTTTTTCATCATTTATGACCATGGGCTATAGCCCATATCGGATGGCATACTATAGCATGCCGTTTTCCATCATTTTTGAGGATTTGAAAAAAAGACGAAAATCACTCCGAGACCATGGGCTATAGCCCATCGTCTCGGAGTCATTTTCGTCTTTTTTTCAAATCCTCGTTTTTCATCATTTATGACCATGGGCTATAGCCCATATCGGACGGCATACTATAGCATGTCGTTTTTCATCATTTTTGAGGATTTGAAAAAAAGACGAAAATCACTCCGAGACGATGGGCTATAGCCCATGGTCTCGAACGGCATACTATAGCATGCCATTTTCCATCATTTTTGAGGATTTGAAAAAAAGACGAAAATCACTCCGAGACCATGGGCTATAGCCCATCGTCTCGGAGTCATTTTCGTCTTTTTTTCAAATCCTCGTTTTTCATCATTTATGACCATGGGCTATAGCCCATATCGGATGGCATACTATAGCATGCCGTTTTCCATCATTTTTGAGGAATTGAAAAAAAGACGAAAATCACTCCGAGACCATGGGCTATAGCCCATCGTCTCGGAGTCATTTTCGTCTTTTTTTCAAATCCTCGTTTTTCATCATTTATGACCATGGGCTATAGCCCATATCGGACGGCATACTATAGCATGCCGTTTTCCATCATTTTTGAGGATTTGAAAAAAAGACGAAAATCACTCCGAGACCATGGGCTATAGCCCATGGTCTCGGAGTAATTTTTGTCTTTTTTTCAAATCCTCAAAAATGAGACCATGGGCTATAGCCCATCGTCTCGGAGACATTTTCGTCTTTTTTTCAAATCCTCGTTTTTCATCATTTATGACCATGGGCTATAGCCCATATCGGATGGCATACTATAGCATGCCGTTTTTCATCATTTTGAGGATTTGAAAAAAAGACGAAAATCACTCCGAGACGATGGGCTATAGCCCATGGTCTCGAACGGCATACTATAGCATGCCATTTTCCATCATTTTTGAGGATTTGAAAAAAAGACGAAAATCACTCCAAGACCATGGGCTATAGCCCATCGTCTCGGAGTCATTTTCGTCTTTTTTTCAAATCCTCGTTTTTCATCATTTATGACCATGGGCTATAGCCCATATCGGATGGCATACTATAGCATGCCGTTTTCCATCATTTTTGAGGATTTGAAAAAAAGACGAAAATCACTCCGAGACCATGGGCTATAGCCCATCGTCTCGGAGTCATTTTTGTCTTTTTTTCAAATCCTCGTTTTTCATCATTTATGACCATGGGCTATAGCCCATATCGGACGGCATACTATAGCATGTCGTTTTTCATCATTTTTGAGGATTTGAAAAAAAGACGAAAATCACTCCGAGACGATGGGCTATAGCCCATGGTCTCGAACGGCATACTATAGCATGCCATTTTCCATCATTTTTGAGGATTTGAAAAAAAGACGAAAATGACTCCGAGACGATGGGCTATAGCCCATGGTCTCGGAGTGATTTTCGTCTTTTTTTTAAATCCTCAAAAATGATGGAAAACGGCATGCTATAGTATGCCGTTCGAGACCATGGGCTATAGCCCATCGTCTCGGAGTGATTTTCGTCTTTTTTTCAAATCCTCAAAAATGATGAAAAACGGCATGCTATAGTATGCCGTCCGATATGGGCTATAGCCCATGTCATAAATGATGAAAAACGAGGATTTGAAAAAAAGACGAAAATGACTCCGAGACGATGGGCTATAGCCCATGGTCTCGGAGTGATTTTCGTCTTTTTTTCAAATCCTCAAAAATGATGGAAAATGGCATGCTATAGTATGCCATCCGATATGGGCTATAGCCCATGGTCATAAATGATGAAAAACGAGGATTTGAAAAAAATACGAAAATGACTCCAGGACGATGGGCTATAGCCCATGGTCTCGGAGTGATTTTCGTATTTTTTTCAAATCCTCAAAAATGATGGAAAACGGCATGCTATAGTATGCCGTTCGAGACCATGGGCTATAGCCCATCGTCTCGGAGTGATTTTTGTCTTTTTTTCAAATCCTCAAAAATGATGAAAAACGGCATGCTAAAACTATGAAACATTTCAAAGATTCCTTTTCAGGCAAATATGTCCACCGTAAGATGAACCTAAATAGGTTTGAATGGGGTTTCTAGGTGTAAGTATGTAGGAATAGTAGCATGCCAAAGTTTGTGCTATTGCCATTGAGAATGCATTTGGCGTTTAAGTTAAATAACTCAGAAACTACAAAACATTTCAAAGTAAAAAGTTCCAGCATGTGTCTCCACAGTAAGCTGAATTTGAAACAGTGTGAATGCAGTTTCTAGGTGAAAGTGATTTGCCATGAAAGGTGAAAGTGTGAAAGTGATTTTTTGACGTGCCAATATCTGCCATTGAGCCCCATTATACATTTCTCATATTTGGTTTCGGACGGCATACTATAGCATGTCGTTTTTTGTGATTTTGGAGGATTTGAAAAAAAGATGAAAATCACGAAAAAACGACATACTATAGTCCATGGTTTCGGACAGTATGTAAATTTTTCATGATTTTGGGACACTACGTCAGAGCCAGGACTTGAACCTGTGGCCTCTTGATTCCCAGGCAGGCTCTGTACCCAGTGAGCCACTGTGCTTGCTGTGTATGAAAAAGCATAATTGATAATGATAGATGAGCCAGAGACTTGTTTCCATTGTGGTTCATAAGCATTCAAACGTCTAGAGATAAACAACAGCACAAGAAACAATAGACAAATCTCCTGTTATTTTATTTTTTATTTTATTTTTGTATCAATGTTGTTACTCACATGGAACAGCAGACTGTGTTGTGGCAGGTAGCAAGTAGGTCAGTGACTTAGCTCACTGGTTACATGATCTGGAGGTTCTTGGTTCAAACCCCACTCAAATCTTTACTTGCCATAATCTGCCATTGACCGACCCCCATTCTGAATTTCTCTAATTTAAAAGAAAAGAAAAAAAAATACATACTAGTTCATGGGTTCGGAAGACATACTATAGTATGTCGTTTTTCATGATTTGGAGGATATAAAAAAATAATAAAATCAGGCAAACTCCAACTCACTGTGTTGTGCCAGGTAACAAGTAAGTCACTGAGTTAGGGTGCTGTCACCATTATCTGGAGATCATGGGTTCAAAGTTTGAACCCATGAACTTCAAACCCCACTCAACTCTTTACTGTGAAGTTTTCCTTTCCAGTTTCCACACTGACATCAAGTAGCCTGGAAATTCCAGCTGAACTGTGTGCTGCTAAGTGACCCAGCGGATAAATCGGATGATATCTGTAGAAATCCTAGTAGAATTGTGCTGGTTCAAACCCAACACACTCTATAGGAGGGTGCTGGTTCAAATCATCTTTTTTTGACTTGCCAAAATCTGCCATTGACCCCCATTCAAAATTTCTCAAATTTGAAAGCACTATATTTCTAAAACTATGAAACATTTCAAAGATTCTACCAGTATACTGGTAGTATACTAGTAGTGTCCCCCCAGTGTCCCCCCAGCCAGTTTCCCCCCAGTGACTATAGTATGGCGTTTTTCATTATTTTTGACTATTTAAAACTGGGCTCATTGGAATTAAAGGGGTTGAGAATTACTGCCTGCACTTGCTGTTAGAGCCTCCAGAGAAAGGTTTCAAAATTTCAAACCCTATATCACTCATTTTACACTTCTATGTGTCCTCCGCCATTACAAAAATGATTGAAAAAAATGTTTTCTGGCTGCTGCATGGCTCTCTCTGATAGGAGTGAAGTCAAGGTAAAGAGAGATTGATTCTCTGAGGTCAGACAGCGGATATAGGGCTGGATCAGCATTCCCTGCCCACCAAACAGCAGGGTGATTAATAACACCACCTGCCATTACCCTCTGCACACAGCTGGGACATCGGGTTGAAGGTTGATGGTGAACAACAGCATGATGTGCTACACCACGTCATACTGATTAGAGCTTGGTCCTCTGATGGCCGCCACCTCATACCCACCCTGTCGCTTCACACCGTTTGTATCCTACCTGTATCCTTCTGCATGCAGCTGCAAGTGCCATTCATTGTGGATAAGGATGGGTTCCGAAGCCTGGGCCATGGCTCAATGGTCCAGGCACCTTGGCTGGTAATCCAGTCTGGCAGTGTGCCGCGGGTTCAACTCCCGATCCCGACGGCCCTCACTGCACGTCACCCCCCCCCCCCCATCTCTCTCCCCATCTTTCCTGTCAGCCTACTGTCTGTCCCTCCATAAAACATATAAAATAAAGGCGAAAGCCACAAAAAATCATTTTAAAAAAGGATGGGTTTCCGTAGGGTTTGTATAGGAGCCAATTCCTTATATTCAACAATATATTATTTATTTATTGGCCCTCTGGTGGTGGTGTGTCAACAGTAATGGCTGCAGTCTGCTCAATCCTCTGCAGGACTCCTTATAAGGAATGGTGTGTCATGCCAGGGGGCGTGGCAGACTGAGAAGCAGACAGTAAATGGTAAATGGTGCATTTATTGTGCATTACATTCACTCATTCACACACACATACCGATTGCGGCGGAAGCCATGCAAGGTACCAACCAGCACATCGGGAGCAATTTGGTGGTTCAGTGTCTTGCCCAAGGACACTTGGACACACATATAGACAGGAGGAGCCGGGATTCGAACCGCCGACCCATGGATCATTGGACGACCTGCTCTACCTCCTGAGCCACAGCCACAGTCTTTTACCTTGGGACCCTGACGAAGGCTAATTGCCGAAACGCGTTGGTCCTCCCTTTTGTGTAATGAGCTTTGCCATCATGCCTTAAAACTTACAATAAAGGCTTTTTCACTTCACTGGAACAGAGTGCCTTGGATCCTCTTCTTTATTTGTAGTCGTTTGACCTTGTTTGCGTGTGAAATTGTTTGTGTTATCTTTATTTTTTTATAGCCTGTATACAAGTTTAGTTTCCAGTTTTTTGGCATCTCTGTAAAGGAAGACAATAAACGGAGTGGACATTCTATTCTTCAAACAATGCAAGCGTGTTAGTGTTTGCAGTCTGCCCATGAAAGTGTCTCACACAAAGGGAGAAAAGTGTTTTTTAACAAAAGCATAAGTGGTCACTACAGGGTTGTTGCTTGATTGTTCGCCTCGTATCCTCACATCCGTTTTTTGCGTCCTCAATTTGTCTCTAAATGTTCATTCCATGTTTTTCATTGTTATTTTTTATTTCGAGATTGTTTTGGGGGGCTTTTTCTGCCTTTATTGATAGGTTGAAAGTAGACTGACAGGAAATGGGGAGAGAGATGGGGAAGACACGTGGCAAAGGCCGTCGGGATCGGGAGTCGAATGCACGGCACGCCGTCAGGCTGGCTCAGCAGCGGGGTATTGTTATTATTATTATTGTCATGTTTTTGAGTGGTGTAAACCACTCCTACGACTGTCTGTCTGTCTGTGCCAAAAAAATGAGCATGGTTGCTACGGTCACCCAGTTCACACGGGTGTGATTTCATTACGTCAGACATTACGTCAGACCACAGCTGATCAGTCTATATAAGACCTTACACCACTCAGTTCACACGGGTGTGATTTTTCATTTATATCTGCATTTTGTTTTTTATTTAATTTTGTCCGATGCGAGAGTGTGGACTATAGACACTTTGCATAGTGATTTGAAAAGCACTTTATAAAAGAAAGTGTATTACTAAGCATATAAACACTGAAAAGCAATAATCACGCACCCTTTCTGCAAAGGGTGGGAGACGGGAGTGCAATTCCTGTGTTTATACACAGGATGATGTAGTACAGTATAAGGGCCTATTAGGGCATTCACTTCTAGTCATTTTTACTAGTTGACTAGTTGCCTAGTTTACTAGTCGACTAGTCGACTAGTTGTTTAACTACCTATTATGTAAAAAATTAAATACATTTAAAAAATAAACTTTTTTCTTTTTCTTTTTTTTGGGAAATAAATATTTGTACATTGAAAAACTGTGTACATGGTGACTATAACTATAATCTACCTGATCTTGAGGCCTACAAAATCGGGAAAAAAATAAAAAATAAAAAAAGTCGACTAGTTGCTTAATGCCCTAGGGCCTATTCATACTCCTATTTTACAGCCGAAAAAAAGTCGGTTCGGCTCTGTGGATATATTATCATTATAGCTGGCAGCCAGACACACACACACACACACACACACACACACACACACACACACACACACACACACACACACACACACACACACACACACACGAACCATTGGGGCCAAGTCAAACATCCACATTGGAGCCATTCCATTTTTCTGTGGATCCCAAGATCCACATAATTTCCAACTTTCTTATCCATTTCGTACAAAGTAAACGGTTTGCTATAGATTTCCCAAATCTCAGTCTTCCAGTAGGGTGACTCAGCCTTTGGCAACATAATTTAGCACGACCTTTTCAGAAGGGCTTTTTCAAACTTCCCCAAGGGGACTTTGGCTTTCTTTTGGATACTGGGGCTTGAACACTTCCTGGTGACCTTCAGCCATGAACTTTTCAAGCTTTCTCCTGGGAGATTGGCTTTCAAAACATGCTTTTAAGTATAGTGAGACTTGAGTACACAAACCTGAGGATCTTCAGTCAAGTGCTAAACAGTGAGCCACTGAAGGCAAACCTCCGCTTCTTGTTTCAAGCTTTTCTCTGGAAATTGGATCGCAAAGTTGACATTTAGCTTTGGGGCTGACCTAGTAGCAAACTGAACATTTTTTGCCGTTTTTCATCATTTTTGAGGATTTGAAAAAAAGACGAAAATCACTCCGAGACGATGGGCTATAGCCCATGGTCTCGAACGGCATACTATAGCATGCCGTTTTCCATCATTTTTGAGGATTTGAAAAAAAGACGAAAATCACTCCAAGACCATGGGCTATAGGCCATCGTCTCGGAGTCATTTTTGTCTTTTTTTCAAATCCTCAAAAATGATGAAAATTGGCATGCTATAGTATGCCGTCTGAGGCCATGGGCTGAACTTGAACCCACGACCTGTGGCTCACATAGACAGCAGCTTATCACAGAGTGCCACCATGCTCTCTGAGAATCTCTTCAGCTTTCCATCTCTTTCCAGTTCTCTTCTGGATGTTATTCTCCAAAACATGCTGCAGAGTGAAAGTAGGAGGAACTCAGCTGGATTTGGACTCACAACCTTTGGCTCACATGGACGTCATCTTAACAAGGGTACCACTGAGCTCTCAGTGATTTTGAGGTTGTAAGTTGTTCTTCTTGGTGTCACTTTTCAAATGGGGCCTTGGGATCATGTACAGAGCATTTAAATGGTGCTGTGCATCAAAGGTGTCTTTAGTGCTTTTAAGTGTTATCGTGGATGTTAATCAGATAATACAGAGGAGAAACCATGACAGGACACAGACAGCCTCCCCATTGGTGGATGTGATCCTGGCAGCCAGCCCAGGTGTGTTCTGGTCCTGTTGATTGAGCTGAGAAGGACCTATAAACCTTCAAGGAATCTTTGAAATGTTTCATAGTTTTAGCATGCCGTTTTACATCATTTTTGAGGATTTGAAAAAAAGACAAAAATCACTCCGAGACGATGGGCTATAGCCCATGGTCTCGAACGGCATACTATAGCATGCCATTTTCCATCATTTTTGAGGATTTGAAAAAAAGACGAAAATCACTCCGAGACCATGGGCTATAGCCCATCGTCTCGGAGTCATTTTCGTCTTTTTTTCAAATCCTCGTTTTTCATAATTTATGACCATGGGCTATAGCCCATATCGGATGGCATACTATAGCATGCCGTTTTCCATCATTTTTGAGGATTTGAAAAAAAGACGAAAATCACTCCGAGACCATGGGCTATAGCCCATCGTCTCGGAGTCATTTTCGTCTTTTTTTCAAATCCTCGTTTTTCATCATTTATGACCATGGGCTATAGCCCATATCGGACGGCATACTATAGCATGCCGTTTTTCATCATTTTTGAGGATTTGAAAAAAAAGACGAAAATCACTCCGAGACGATGGGCTATAGCCCATGGTCTCGAACGGCATACTATAGCATGCCGTTTTCCATCATTTTTGAGGATTTGAAAAAAAGACGAAAATCACTCCGAGACCATGGGCTATAGCCCAAAAAAGACGAAAATCACTCCGAGACCATGGGCTATAGCCCATCATCTCGGAGTCATTTTTGTCTTTTTTTCAAATCCTCAAAAATGATGAAAATTGGCATGCTATAGTATGCCGTCTGAGGCCATGGGCTGAACTTGAACCCACGACCTGTGGCTCACATAGACAGCAGCTTATCACAGAGTGCCACCATGCTCTCTGAGAATCTCTTCAGCTTTCCATCTCTTTCCAGTTCTCTTCTGGATGTTATTCTCCAAAACATGCTGCAGAGTGAAAGTAGGAGGAACTCAGCTGGATTTGGACTCACAACCTCTGGCTCACATGGACGTCATCTTAACAAGGGTACCAGTGAGCTCTCAGTGATTTTGAGGTTGTAAGTTGTTCTTCTTGGTGTCACTTTTCAAATGGGGCCTTGGGATCATGTACAGAGCATTTGACAAAAATCACTCCGAGACGATGGGCTATAGCCCATGGTCTCGAACGGCATACTATAGCATGCCATTTTCCATCATTTTTGAGGATTTGAAAAAAAGACGAAAATCACTCCGAGTCCATGGGCTATAGCCCATCGTCTCGGAGTCATTTTCGTCTTTTTTTCAAATGCTCGTTTTCATCATTTATGACCATGGGCTATAGCCCATATCGGACGGCATACTATAGCATGTCGTTTTTCATCATTTTTGAGGATTTGAAAAAAAGACGAAAATCACTCCGAGACGATGGGATATAGCCCATGGTCTCGAACGGCATACTATAGCATGCCGTTTTCCATCATTTTTGAGGATTTGAAAAAAATACGAAAATCACTCCGAGACCATGGGCTATAGCCCATCGTCCTGGAGTCATTTTCGTATTTTTTTCAAATCCTCGTTTTTCATCATTTATGACCATGGGCTATAGCCCATATCGGATGGCATACTATAGCATGCCATTTTCCATCATTTTTGAGGATTTGAAAAAAAGAGGAAAATCACTCCGAGACCATGGGCTATAGCCCATGGTCTCCAACGGCATACTATAGCATGCCGTTTTCCATCATTTTTGAGGATTTGAAAAAAAGTCAAAAATCACTCCGAGACCATGGGCTATAGCCCATCGTCTCGGAGTCATTTTTGACTTTTTTTCAAATCCTCAAAAATGAGACCATGGGCTATAGCCCATCGTCTCGGAGTCATTTTCGTCTTTTTTTCAAATCCTCGTTTTTCATCATTTATGACCATGGGCTATAGCCCATATCGGATGGCATACTATAGCATGCCGTTTTTCATCATTTTTGAGGATTTGAAAAAAAGACGAAAATCACTCCGAGACGATGGGCTATAGCCCATGGTCTCGAACGGCATACTATAGCATGCCATTTTCCATCATTTTTGAGGATTTGAAAAAAAGACGAAAATCACTCCGAGACCATGGGCTATAGCCCATCGTCTCGGAGTCATTTTCGTCTTTTTTTCAAATCCTCGTTTTTCATCATTTATGACCATGGGCTATAGCCCATATCGGATGGCATACTATAGCATGCCGTTTTCCATTATTTTTGAGGATTTGAAAAAAAGACGAAAATCACTCCGAGACCATGGGCTATAGCCCATGGTCTCGGAGTCATTTTCGTCTTTTTTTCAAATCCTCGTTTTTCATCATTTATGACCATGGGCTATAGCCCATATCGGACGGCATACTATAGCATGCCGTTTTTCATCATTTTTGAGGATTTGAAAAAAAGACGAAAATCACTCCGAGACGATGGGCTATAGCCCAAGGTCTCGAACGGCATACTATAGCATGCCGTTTTCCATCATTTTTGAGGATTTGAAAAAAAGACGAAAATCACTCCGAGACCATGGGCTATAGCCCATCGTCTCGGAGTCATTTTTGTCTTTTTTTCAAATCCTCAAAAATGAGACCATGGGCTATAGCCCATCGTCTCGGAGTCATTTTCGTCTTTTTTTCAAATCCTCGTTTTTCATCATTTATGACCATGGGCTATAGCCCATATCGGATGGCATACTATAGCATGCCGTTTTTCATCATTTTTGAGGATTTGAAAAAAAGACGAAAATCACTCCGAGACGATGGGCTATAGCCCATGGTCTCGAACGGCATACTATAGCATGCCATTTTCCATCATTTTTGAGGATTTGAAAAAAAGACGAAAATCACTCCGAGACCATGGGCTATAGCCCATCGTCTCGGAGTCATTTTCGTCTTTTTTTCAAATCCTCGTTTTTCATCATTTATGACCATGGGCTATAGCCCATATCGGATGGCATACTATAGCATGCCGTTTTCCATCATTTTTGAGGATTTGAAAAAAAGACGAAAATCACTCCGAGACCATGGGCTATAGCCCATGGTCTCGGAGTCATTTTTGTCTTTTTTTCAAATCCTCAAAAATGAGACCATGGGCTATAGCCCATCGTCTCGGAGTCATTTTCGTCTTTTTTTCAAATCCTCGTTTTTCATCATTTATGACCATGGGCTATAGCCCATATCGGATGGCATACTATAGCATGCCGTTTTTCATCATTTTTGAGGATTTGAAAAAAAGACGAAAATCACTCCGAGACGATGGGCTATAGCCCATGGTCTCGAACGGCATACTATAGCATGCCATTTTCCATCATTTTTGAGGATTTGAAAAAAAGACGAAAATCACTCCGAGACCATGGGCTATAGCCCATTGTCTCGGAGTCATTTTCGTCTTTTTTTCAAATCCTCGTTTTTCATCATTTATGACCATGGGCTATAGCCCATATCGGATGGCATACTATAGCATGCCGTTTTCCATCATTTTTGAGGATTTGAAAAAAAGACGAAAATCACTCCGAGACCATGGGCTATAGCCCATCGTCTCGGAGTCATTTTCGTCTTTTTTTCAAATCCTCGTTTTTCATCATTTATGACCATGGGCTATAGCCCATATCGGACGGCATACTATAGCATGCCGTTTTCCATCATTTTTGAGGATTTGAAAAAAATACGAAAATCACTCCGAGACCATGGGCTATAGCCCATCGTCCTGGAGTCATTTTCGTATTTTTTTCAAATCCTCGTTTTTCATCATTTATGACCATGGGCTATAGCCCATATCGGATGGCATACTATAGCATGCCATTTTCCATCATTTTTGAGGATTTGAAAAAAAGAGGAAAATCACTCCGAGACCATGGGCTATAGCCCATGGTCTCCAACGGCATACTATAGCATGCCGTTTTCCATCATTTTTGAGGATTTGAAAAAAAGACGAAAATCACTCCGAGACCATGGGCTATAGCCCATCGTCTCGGAGTCATTTTTGTCTTTTTTTCAAATCCTCAAAAATGAGACCATGGGCTATAGCCCATCGTCTCGGAGTCATTTTCGTCTTTTTTTCAAATCCTCGTTTTTCATCATTTATGACCATGGGCTATAGCCCATATCGGATGGCATACTATAGCATGCCGTTTTTCATCATTTTTGAGGATTTGAAAAAAAGACGAAAATCACTCCGAGACGATGGGCTATAGCCCATGGTCTCGAACGGCATACTATAGCATGCCATTTTCCATCATTTTTGAGGATTTGAAAAAAAGACGAAAATCACTCCGAGACCATGGGCTATAGCCCATCGTCTCGGAGTCATTTTCGTCTTTTTTTCAAATCCTCGTTTTTCATCATTTATGACCATGGGCTATAGCCCATATCGGATGGCATACTATAGCATGCCGTTTTCCATCATTTTTGAGGATTTGAAAAAAAGACGAAAATCACTCCGAGACCATGGGCTATAGCCCATGGTCTCGGAGTCATTTTTGTCTTTTTTTCAAATCCTCAAAAATGAGACCATGGGCTATAGCCCATCGTCTCGGAGTCATTTTCGTCTTTTTTTCAAATCCTCGTTTTTCATCATTTATGACCATGGGCTATAGCCCATATCGGATGGCATACTATAGCATGCCGTTTTTCATCATTTTTGAGGATTTGAAAAAAAGACGAAAATCACTCCGAGACGATGGGCTATAGCCCATGGTCTCGAACGGCATACTATAGCATGCCATTTTCCATCATTTTTGAGGATTTGAAAAAAAGACGAAAATCACTCCGAGACCATGGGCTATAGCCCATTGTCTCGGAGTCATTTTCGTCTTTTTTTCAAATCCTCGTTTTTCATCATTTATGACCATGGGCTATAGCCCATATCGGATGGCATACTATAGCATGCCGTTTTCCATCATTTTTGAGGATTTGAAAAAAAGACGAAAATCACTCCGAGACCATGGGCTATAGCCCATCGTCTCGGAGTCATTTTCGTCTTTTTTTCAAATCCTCGTTTTTCATCATTTATGACCATGGGCTATAGCCCATATCGGACGGCATACTATAGCATGCCGTTTTCCATCATTTTTGAGGATTTGAAAAAAATACGAAAATCACTCCGAGACCATGGGCTATAGCCCATCGTCCTGGAGTCATTTTCGTATTTTTTTCAAATCCTCGTTTTTCATCATTTATGACCATGGGCTATAGCCCATGGTCTCCAACGGCATACTATAGCATGCCGTTTTCCATCATTTTTGAGGATTTGAAAAAAAGACGAAAATCACTCCGAGACCATGGGCTATAGCCCATCGTCTCGGAGTCATTTTTGTCTTTTTTTCAAATCCTCAAAAATGAGACCATGGGCTATAGCCCATCGTCTCGGAGTCATTTTCGTCTTTTTTTCAAATCCTCGTTTTTCATCATTTATGACCATGGGCTATAGCCCATATCGGATGGCATACTATAGCATGCCGTTTTTCATCATTTTTGAGGATTTGAAAAAAAGACGAAAATCACTCCGAGACCATGGGCTATAGCCCATGGTCTCGAACGGCATACTATAGCATGCCATTTTCCATCATTTTTGAGGATTTGAAAAAAAGACGAAAATCACTCCGAGACCATGGGCTATAGCCCATCGTCTCGGAGTCATTTTCGTCTTTTTTTCAAATCCTCGTTTTTCATCATTTATGACCATGGGCTATAGCCCATATCGGATGGCACACTATAGCATGCCGTTTTCCATCATTTTTGAGGATTTGAAAAAAAGACGAAAATCACTCCGAGACCATGGGCTATAGCCCATGGTCTCGGAGTCATTTTCGTCTTTTTTTCAAATCCTCGTTTTTCATCATTTATGACCATGGGCTATAGCCCATATCGGACGGCATACTATAGCATGCCGTTTTTCATCATTTTTGAGGATTTGAAAAAAAGACGAAAATCACTCCGAGACGATGGGCTATAGCCCAAGGTCTCGAACGGCATACTATAGCATGCCGTTTTCCATCATTTTTGAGGATTTGAAAAAAAGACGAAAATCACTCCGAGACCATGGGCTATAGCCCATCGTCTCGGAGTCATTTTTGTCTTTTTTTCAAATCCTCAAAAATGAGACCATGGGCTATAGCCCATCGTCTCGGAGTCATTTTCGTCTTTTTTTCAAATCCTCGTTTTTCATCATTTATGACCATGGGCTATAGCCCATATCGGATGGCATACTATAGCATGCCGTTTTCCATCATTTTTGAGGATTTGAAAAAAAGACGAAAATCACTCCGAGACCATGGGCTATAGCCCATGGTCTCGGAGTCATTTTCGTATTTTTTTCAAATCCTCGTTTTTCATCATTTATGACCATGGGCTATAGCCCATATCGGACGGCATACTATAGCATGCCGTTTTTCATCATTTTTGAGGATTTGAAAAAAAGACGAAAATCACTCCGAGACGATGGGCTATAGCCCAAGGTCTCGAACGGCATACTATAGCATGCCGTTTTCCATCATTTTTGAGGATTTGAAAAAAAGACGAAAATCACTCCGAGACCATGGGCTATAGCCCATCGTCTCGGAGTCATTTTTGTCTTTTTTTCAAATCCTCAAGAATGAGACCATGGGCCCATCGTCTCGGAGTCATTTTCGTCTTTTTTTCAAATCCTCGTTTTTCATCATTTATGACCATGGGCTAAAGCCCATATCGGATGGCATACTATAGCATGCCGTTTTTCATCATTTTTGAGGATTTGAAAAAAAGACGAAAATCACTCCGAGACGATGGGCTATAGCCCATGGTCTCGAACGGCACACTATAGCATGCCATTTTCCATCATTTTTGAGGATTTGAAAAAAAGACGAAAATCACTCCGAGACCATGGGCTATAGCCCATCGTCTCGGAGTCATTTTCGTCTTTTTTTCAAATCCTCGTTTTTCATCATTTATGACCATGGGCTATAGCCCATATCGGATGGCATACTATAGCATGCCGTTTTCCATCATTTTTGAGGATTTGAAAAAAAGACGAAAATCACTCCGAGACCATGGGCTATAGCCCATCGTCTCGGAGTCATTTTCGTCTTTTTTTCAAATCCTCGTTTTTCATCATTTATGACCATGGGCTATAGCCCATATCGGACGGCATACTATAGCATGTCGTTTTTCATCATTTTTGAGGATTTGAAAAAAAGACGAAAATCACTCCGAGACCATGGGCTATAGCCCATCGTCTCGGAGTCATTTTTGTCTTTTTTTCAAATCCTCAAAAATGAGACCATGGGCTATAGCCCATCGTCTCGGAGTCATTTTCGTCTTTTTTTCAAATCCTCGTTTTTCATCATTTATGACCATGGGCTATAGCCCATATCGGATGGCATACTATAGCATGCCGTTTTTCATCATTTTTGAGGATTTGAAAAAAAGACGAAAATCACTCCGAGACGATGGGCTATAGCCCATGGTCTCGAACGGCATACTATAGCATGCCATTTTCCATCATTTTTGAGGATTTGAAAAAAAGACGAAAATCACTCCGAGACCATGGGCTATAGCCCATCGTCTCGGAGTCATTTTCGTCTTTTTTTCAAATCCTCGTTTTTCATCATTTATGACCATGGGCTATAGCCCATATCGGACGGCATACTATAGCATGCCGTTTTTCATCATTTTTGAGGATTTGAAAAAAAGACGAAAATCACTCCGAGACGATGGGCTATAGCCCAAGGTCTCGAACGGCATACTATAGCATGCCGTTTTCCATAATTTTTGAGGATTTGAAAAAAAGACGAAAATCACTCCGAGACCATGGGCTATAGCCCATCGTCTCGGAGTCATTTTCGTCTTTTTTTCAAATCCTCAAGAATGAGACCATGGGCTATAGCCCATCGTCTCGGAGTCATTTTCGTCTTTTTTTCAAATCCTCGTTTTTCATCATTTATGACCATGGGCTATAGCCCATATCGGATGGCATACTATAGCATGCCGTTTTCCATCATTTTTGAGGATTTGAAAAAAAGACGAAAATCACTCCGAGACCATGGGCTATAGCCCATCGTCTCGGAGTCATTTTCGTCTTTTTTTCAAATCCTCGTTTTTCATCATTTATGACCATGGGCTATAGCCCATATCGGACGGCATACTATAGCATGTCGTTTTTCATCATTTTTGAGGATTTGAAAAAAAGACGAAAATCACTCCGAGACCATGGGCTATAGCCCATGGTCTCGAACGGCATACTATAGCATGCCATTTTCCATCATTTTTGAGGATTTGAAAAAAAGACGAAAATCACTCCGAGACCATGGGCTATAGCCCATCGTCTCGGAGTCATTTTCGTCTTTTTTTCAAATCCTCGTTTTTCATCATTTATGACCATGGGCTATAGCCCATATCGGATGGCATACTATAGCATGCCGTTTTCCATCATTTTTGAGGATTTGAAAAAAAGACGAAAATCACTCCGAGACCATGGGCTATAGCCCATCGTCTCGGAGTCATTTTCGTCTTTTTTTCAAATCCTCGTTTTTCATCATTTATGACCATGGGCTATAGCCCATATCGGACGGCATACTATAGCATGTCGTTTTTCATCATTTTTGAGGATTTGAAAAAAAGACGAAAATCACTCCGAGACCATGGGCTATAGCCCATCGTCTCGGAGTCATTTTTGTCTTTTTTTCAAATCCTCAAAAATGAGACCATGGGCTATAGCCCATCGTCTCGGAGTCATTTTCGTCTTTTTTTCAAATCCTCGTTTTTCATCATTTATGACCATGGGCTATAGCCCATATCGGATGGCATACTATAGCATGCCGTTTTTCATCATTTTTGAGGATTTGAAAAAAAGACGAAAATCACTCCGAGACGATGGGCTATAGCCCATGGTCTCGAACGGCATACTATAGCATGCCATTTTCCATCATTTTTGAGGATTTGAAAAAAAGACGAAAATCACTCCGAGACCATGGGCTATAGCCCATCGTCTCGGAGTCATTTTCGTCTTTTTTTCAAATCCTCGTTTTTCATCATTTATGACCATGGGCTATAGCCCATATCGGACGGCATACTATAGCATGCCGTTTTTCATCATTTTTGAGGATTTGAAAAAAAGACGAAAATCACTCCGAGACGATGGGCTATAGCCCAAGGTCTCGAACGGCATACTATAGCATGCCGTTTTCCATCATTTTTGAGGATTTGAAAAAAAGACGAAAATCACTCCGAGACCATGGGCTATAGCCCATCTTCTCGGAGTCATTTTCGTCTTTTTTTCAAATCCTCGTTTTTCATCATTTATGACCATGGGCTATAGCCCATATCGGATGGCATACTATAGCATGCCATTTTCCATCATTTTTGAGGATTTGAAAAAAAGAGGAAAATCACTCCGAGACCATGGGCTATAGCCCATGGTCTCCAACGGCATACTATAGCATGCCGTTTTCCATCATTTTTGAGGATTTGAAAAAAAGACGAAAATCACTCCGAGACCATGGGCTATAGCCCATCGTCTCGGAGTCATTTTTGTCTTTTTTTCAAATCCTCAAGAATGAGACCATGGGCTATAGCCCATCGTCTCGGAGTCATTTTCGTCTTTTTTTCAAATCCTCGTTTTTCATCATTTATGACCATGGGCTATAGCCCATATCGGATGGCATACTATAGCATGCCGTTTTTCATCATTTTTGAGGATTTGAAAAAAAGACGAAAATCACTCCGAGACGATGGGCTATAGCCCATGGTCTCGAACGGCACACTATAGCATGCCATTTTCCATCATTTTTGAGGATTTGAAAAAAAGACGAAAATCACTCCGAGACCATGGGCTATAGCCCATCGTCTCGGAGTCATTTTCGTCTTTTTTTCAAATCCTCGTTTTTCATCATTTATGACCATGGGCTATAGCCCATATCGGATGGCATACTATAGCATGCCGTTTTCCATCATTTTTGAGGATTTGAAAAAAAGACGAAAATCACTCCGAGACCATGGGCTATAGCCCATCGTCTCGGAGTCATTTTCGTCTTTTTTTCAAATCCTCGTTTTTCATCATTTATGACCATGGGCTATAGCCCATATCGGACGGCATACTATAGCATGTCGTTTTTCATCATTTTTGAGGATTTGAAAAAAAGACGAAAATCACTCCGAGACGATGGGCTATAGCCCATGGTCTCGAACGGCATACTATAGCATGCCATTTTCCATCATTTTTGAGGATTTGAAAAAAAGACGAAAATCACTCCGAGACCATGGGCTATAGCCCATCGTCTCGGAGTCATTTTCGTCTTTTTTTCAAATCCTCGTTTTTCATCATTTATGACCATGGGCTATAGCCCATATCGGATGGCATACTATAGCATGCCGTTTTCCATCATTTTTGAGGAATTGAAAAAAAGACGAAAATCACTCCGAGACCATGGGCTATAGCCCATCGTCTCGGAGTCATTTTCGTCTTTTTTTCAAATCCTCGTTTTTCATCATTTATGACCATGGGCTATAGCCCATATCGGACGGCATACTATAGCATGCCGTTTTCCATCATTTTTGAGGATTTGAAAAAAAGACGAAAATCACTCCGAGACCATGGGCTATAGCCCATGGTCTCGGAGTAATTTTTGTCTTTTTTTCAAATCCTCAAAAATGAGACCATGGGCTATAGCCCATCGTCTCGGAGACATTTTCGTCTTTTTTTCAAATCCTCGTTTTTCATCATTTATGACCATGGGCTATAGCCCATATCGGATGGCATACTATAGCATGCCGTTTTTCATCATTTTGAGGATTTGAAAAAAAGACGAAAATCACTCCGAGACGATGGGCTATAGCCCATGGTCTCGAACGGCATACTATAGCATGCCATTTTCCATCATTTTTGAGGATTTGAAAAAAAGACGAAAATCACTCCAAGACCATGGGCTATAGCCCATCGTCTCGGAGTCATTTTCGTCTTTTTTTCAAATCCTCGTTTTTCATCATTTATGACCATGGGCTATAGCCCATATCGGATGGCATACTATAGCATGCCGTTTTCCATCATTTTTGAGGATTTGAAAAAAAGACGAAAATCACTCCGAGACCATGGGCTATAGCCCATCGTCTCGGAGTCATTTTTGTCTTTTTTTCAAATCCTCGTTTTTCATCATTTATGACCATGGGCTATAGCCCATATCGGACGGCATACTATAGCATGTCGTTTTTCATCATTTTTGAGGATTTGAAAAAAAGACGAAAATCACTCCGAGACGATGGGCTATAGCCCATGGTCTCGAACGGCATACTATAGCATGCCATTTTCCATCATTTTTGAGGATTTGAAAAAAAGACGAAAATGACTCCGAGACGATGGGCTATAGCCCATGGTCTCGGAGTGATTTTCGTCTTTTTTTTAAATCCTCAAAAATGATGGAAAACGGCATGCTATAGTATGCCGTTCGAGACCATGGGCTATAGCCCATCGTCTCGGAGTGATTTTCGTCTTTTTTTCAAATCCTCAAAAATGATGAAAAACGGCATGCTATAGTATGCCGTCCGATATGGGCTATAGCCCATGTCATAAATGATGAAAAACGAGGATTTGAAAAAAAGACGAAAATGACTCCGAGACGATGGGCTATAGCCCATGGTCTCGGAGTGATTTTCGTCTTTTTTTCAAATCCTCAAAAATGATGGAAAATGGCATGCTATAGTATGCCATCCGATATGGGCTATAGCCCATGGTCATAAATGATGAAAAACGAGGATTTGAAAAAAATACGAAAATGACTCCAGGACGATGGGCTATAGCCCATGGTCTCGGAGTGATTTTCGTATTTTTTTCAAATCCTCAAAAATGATGGAAAACGGCATGCTATAGTATGCCGTTCGAGACCATGGGCTATAGCCCATCGTCTCGGAGTGATTTTTGTCTTTTTTTCAAATCCTCAAAAATGATGAAAAACGGCATGCTAAAACTATGAAACATTTCAAAGATTCCTTTTCAGGCAAATATGTCCACCGTAAGATGAACCTAAATAGGTTTGAATGGGGTTTCTAGGTGTAAGTATGTAGGAATAGTAGCATGCCAAAGTTTGTGCTATTGCCATTGAGAATGCATTTGGCGTTTAAGTTAAATAACTCAGAAACTACAAAACATTTCAAAGTAAAAAGTTCCAGCATGTGTCTCCACAGTAAGCTGAATTTGAAACAGTGTGAATGCAGTTTCTAGGTGAAAGTGATTTGCCATGAAAGGTGAAAGTGTGAAAGTGATTTTTTGACGTGCCAATATCTGCCATTGAGCCCCATTATACATTTCTCATATTTGGTTTCGGACGGCATACTATAGCATGTCGTTTTTTGTGATTTTGGAGGATTTGAAAAAAAGATGAAAATCACGAAAAAACGACATACTATAGTCCATGGTTTCGGACAGTATGTAAATTTTTCATGATTTTGGGACACTACGTCAGAGCCAGGACTTGAACCTGTGGCCTCTTGATTCCCAGGCAGGCTCTGTACCCAGTGAGCCACTGTGCTTGCTGTGTATGAAAAAGCATAATTGATAATGATAGATGAGCCAGAGACTTGTTTCCATTGTGGTTCATAAGCATTCAAACGTCTAGAGATAAACAACAGCACAAGAAACAATAGACAAATCTCC
The DNA here is from genome assembly GCF_951216825.1 of Electrona antarctica. Taxonomy (NCBI): domain Eukaryota; kingdom Metazoa; phylum Chordata; class Actinopteri; order Myctophiformes; family Myctophidae; genus Electrona; species Electrona antarctica. The sequence continues at coordinate 8,738,303 of NC_136801.1, read as the reverse complement.
TGTTATTTTATTTTTTATTTTATTTTTGTATCAATGTTGTTACTCACATGGAACAGCAGACTGTGTTGTGGCAGGTAGCAAGTAGGTCAGTGACTTAGCTCACTGGTTACATGATCTGGAGGTTCTTGGTTCAAACCCCACTCAAATCTTTACTTGCCATAATCTGCCATTGACCGACCCCCATTCTGAATTTCTCTAATTTAAAAGAAAAGAAAAAAAAATACATACTAGTTCATGGGTTCGGAAGACATACTATAGTATGTCGTTTTTCATGATTTGGAGGATATAAAAAAATAATAAAATCAGGCAAACTCCAACTCACTGTGTTGTGCCAGGTAACAAGTAAGTCACTGAGTTAGGGTGCTGTCACCATTATCTGGAGATCATGGGTTCAAAGTTTGAACCCATGAACTTCAAACCCCACTCAACTCTTTACTGTGAAGTTTTCCTTTCCAGTTTCCACACTGACATCAAGTAGCCTGGAAATTCCAGCTGAACTGTGTGCTGCTAAGTGACCCAGCGGATAAATCGGATGATATCTGTAGAAATCCTAGTAGAATTGTGCTGGTTCAAACCCAACACACTCTATAGGAGGGTGCTGGTTCAAATCATCTTTTTTTGACTTGCCAAAATCTGCCATTGACCCCCATTCAAAATTTCTCAAATTTGAAAGCACTATATTTCTAAAACTATGAAACATTTCAAAGATTCTACCAGTATACTGGTAGTATACTAGTAGTGTCCCCCCAGTGTCCCCCCAGCCAGTTTCCCCCCAGTGACTATAGTATGGCGTTTTTCATTATTTTTGACTATTTAAAACTGGGCTCATTGGAATTAAAGGGGTTGAGAATTACTGCCTGCACTTGCTGTTAGAGCCTCCAGAGAAAGGTTTCAAAATTTCAAACCCTATATCACTCATTTTACACTTCTATGTGTCCTCCGCCATTACAAAAATGATTGAAAAAAATGTTTTCTGGCTGCTGCATGGCTCTCTCTGATAGGAGTGAAGTCAAGGTAAAGAGAGATTGATTCTCTGAGGTCAGACAGCGGATATAGGGCTGGATCAGCATTCCCTGCCCACCAAACAGCAGGGTGATTAATAACACCACCTGCCATTACCCTCTGCACACAGCTGGGACATCGGGTTGAAGGTTGATGGTGAACAACAGCATGATGTGCTACACCACGTCATACTGATTAGAGCTTGGTCCTCTGATGGCCGCCACCTCATACCCACCCTGTCGCTTCACACCGTTTGTATCCTACCTGTATCCTTCTGCATGCAGCTGCAAGTGCCATTCATTGTGGATAAGGATGGGTTCCGAAGCCTGGGCCATGGCTCAATGGTCCAGGCACCTTGGCTGGTAATCCAGTCTGGCAGTGTGCCGCGGGTTCAACTCCCGATCCCGACGGCCCTCACTGCACGTCACCCCCCCCCCCCCATCTCTCTCCCCATCTTTCCTGTCAGCCTACTGTCTGTCCCTCCATAAAACATATAAAATAAAGGCGAAAGCCACAAAAAATCATTTTAAAAAAGGATGGGTTTCCGTAGGGTTTGTATAGGAGCCAATTCCTTATATTCAACAATATATTATTTATTTATTGGCCCTCTGGTGGTGGTGTGTCAACAGTAATGGCTGCAGTCTGCTCAATCCTCTGCAGGACTCCTTATAAGGAATGGTGTGTCATGCCAGGGGGCGTGGCAGACTGAGAAGCAGACAGTAAATGGTAAATGGTGCATTTATTGTGCATTACATTCACTCATTCACACACACATACCGATTGCGGCGGAAGCCATGCAAGGTACCAACCAGCACATCGGGAGCAATTTGGTGGTTCAGTGTCTTGCCCAAGGACACTTGGACACACATATAGACAGGAGGAGCCGGGATTCGAACCGCCGACCCATGGATCATTGGACGACCTGCTCTACCTCCTGAGCCACAGCCACAGTCTTTTACCTTGGGACCCTGACGAAGGCTAATTGCCGAAACGCGTTGGTCCTCCCTTTTGTGTAATGAGCTTTGCCATCATGCCTTAAAACTTACAATAAAGGCTTTTTCACTTCACTGGAACAGAGTGCCTTGGATCCTCTTCTTTATTTGTAGTCGTTTGACCTTGTTTGCGTGTGAAATTGTTTGTGTTATCTTTATTTTTTTATAGCCTGTATACAAGTTTAGTTTCCAGTTTTTTGGCATCTCTGTAAAGGAAGACAATAAACGGAGTGGACATTCTATTCTTCAAACAATGCAAGCGTGTTAGTGTTTGCAGTCTGCCCATGAAAGTGTCTCACACAAAGGGAGAAAAGTGTTTTTTAACAAAAGCATAAGTGGTCACTACAGGGTTGTTGCTTGATTGTTCGCCTCGTATCCTCACATCCGTTTTTTGCGTCCTCAATTTGTCTCTAAATGTTCATTCCATGTTTTTCATTGTTATTTTTTATTTCGAGATTGTTTTGGGGGGCTTTTTCTGCCTTTATTGATAGGTTGAAAGTAGACTGACAGGAAATGGGGAGAGAGATGGGGAAGACACGTGGCAAAGGCCGTCGGGATCGGGAGTCGAATGCACGGCACGCCGTCAGGCTGGCTCAGCAGCGGGGTATTGTTATTATTATTATTGTCATGTTTTTGAGTGGTGTAAACCACTCCTACGACTGTCTGTCTGTCTGTGCCAAAAAAATGAGCATGGTTGCTACGGTCACCCAGTTCACACGGGTGTGATTTCATTACGTCAGACATTACGTCAGACCACAGCTGATCAGTCTATATAAGACCTTACACCACTCAGTTCACACGGGTGTGATTTTTCATTTATATCTGCATTTTGTTTTTTATTTAATTTTGTCCGATGCGAGAGTGTGGACTATAGACACTTTGCATAGTGATTTGAAAAGCACTTTATAAAAGAAAGTGTATTACTAAGCATATAAACACTGAAAAGCAATAATCACGCACCCTTTCTGCAAAGGGTGGGAGACGGGAGTGCAATTCCTGTGTTTATACACAGGATGATGTAGTACAGTATAAGGGCCTATTAGGGCATTCACTTCTAGTCATTTTTACTAGTTGACTAGTTGCCTAGTTTACTAGTCGACTAGTCGACTAGTTGTTTAACTACCTATTATGTAAAAAATTAAATACATTTAAAAAATAAACTTTTTTCTTTTTCTTTTTTTTGGGAAATAAATATTTGTACATTGAAAAACTGTGTACATGGTGACTATAACTATAATCTACCTGATCTTGAGGCCTACAAAATCGGGAAAAAAATAAAAAATAAAAAAAGTCGACTAGTTGCTTAATGCCCTAGGGCCTATTCATACTCCTATTTTACAGCCGAAAAAAAGTCGGTTCGGCTCTGTGGATATATTATCATTATAGCTGGCAGCCAGACACACACACACACACACACACACACACACACACACACACACACACACACACACACACACACACACACACACACACACACACGAACCATTGGGGCCAAGTCAAACATCCACATTGGAGCCATTCCATTTTTCTGTGGATCCCAAGATCCACATAATTTCCAACTTTCTTATCCATTTCGTACAAAGTAAACGGTTTGCTATAGATTTCCCAAATCTCAGTCTTCCAGTAGGGTGACTCAGCCTTTGGCAACATAATTTAGCACGACCTTTTCAGAAGGGCTTTTTCAAACTTCCCCAAGGGGACTTTGGCTTTCTTTTGGATACTGGGGCTTGAACACTTCCTGGTGACCTTCAGCCATGAACTTTTCAAGCTTTCTCCTGGGAGATTGGCTTTCAAAACATGCTTTTAAGTATAGTGAGACTTGAGTACACAAACCTGAGGATCTTCAGTCAAGTGCTAAACAGTGAGCCACTGAAGGCAAACCTCCGCTTCTTGTTTCAAGCTTTTCTCTGGAAATTGGATCGCAAAGTTGACATTTAGCTTTGGGGCTGACCTAGTAGCAAACTGAACATTTTCATTGCGTCTCTGACTGCATCTCTGTTTGACCTCTGAAGGTGAATTCACACTAGGGGCTAAACTATTTTTGGGTGTAGCACGTTCACATAACACAAATTAATGAATGAATTTGGCCTCTTCCTCCTATTCGGTCACATTTCGCTGAAACTCACCGAACTGGAGGCATGCCCTCAAGCAGGGACGTAGCACCCTGTAGTTCATGTCCAACAATCGCTATCCTGTCTGTCACCGACCAACAGCTCACCAAACGGCAAACTCATTTGGCTTTGCACAGAGTCTCGGATTTCCACAAACAGGTAGCCGACAACAGGTGATATCTATTATCTACTGTATAAATGTAACCAAATGAATCCTTTAGGAAATTAACACTGCATATATTTGTCTTTTTTTGGGGTCTGCATACAAAACAAGCCCCCATGTTATAACATTGATAATTATATCATCATGATAATCATATTACCATAATTCGTTTTTCCTGACAGAACAACAATAACTTCTGTACCATTTAGTCATATTTTTTCACTTTCACGCCTATAACTGCTAGATTAAGGGGGACATCCTAGCAGGGGACATCCTGCTAGTCTGACGTACGTGGCCGGTTAAGACTGAGGTGTGGCCTGGATCTCAAGCCCAGTTTTGGGCATCACTCACTGTGCACAAACTATGGAAACTGTATTATTCTAATAAAGTTTTAACAGGTTTTCACTCTGTTTTGCAAATTTACTTTTGAGTTATGAGGCTTGACAAACACAACTTAGTCATCTCCAGTCAAGGGCTGAACACACTGAGCCTGCTTGGTTTCTGGTTTGTCCTCTGCATGCATGCTGTCTTTCTCATGTTTTTCACAATGTTGTGGATGAAGCAGTGTTCATCCACAACACTGCTTGGCGGAAATACTGTAGCTTGTGTGCTCAAGATCTTATATGGGATTCAAGAGGATTTGGATTCAATAAGAGCCTTTAATACTGGATTCAGATTCAATAATGCTTTCCAACTTACTGTGGACTGTTTTGTATTATTTCCAGTACTCTTTCCAGTACTCTTTAACGCAATGCTGTAGCCTACATAGCAAATCTGTAAAACTAGACACTCAGGATTTTGCTGTGCAGGCCTCATGCTTCCTTTGTCCAACGTACAATGCCAGCAATACCAAGGGACAATCTGTATATCTATAAATGCACCAAGTCTCTCTCTCTCTCTGTGTGTGTGTGTGTGTGTGTGTGTGTGTGTGTGTGTGTGTGTGTGTGTGTGTGTGTGTGTGTGTGCGTGCGCGCGAGCGTGCGCGTGTCTGTATTCCATGTAACCAGAGAACCATTCGTTCCGCCGACTTTAAATTCGAGTCACTCATTCCACACCACAGGGAGTGCAGTGCCCGGTGTCCAGTCGGTCGGACCCAGGGTTGTCCGGAACTGACACAAAAGGCCTCTGCAGACAGGGCCCCTTCCCAACACTCCATATTTGGGCATGCCTGACACAGAACTCCATACTGTATATAGGAATAAAGGGACACAGAGAGACAGATAGGAAATCTCCATATATGGGAATAAAAGGGACACAGAGGTACTCTGACACGGGTACAACGGCAACGGGTATTGCATAGTTGGGTGGGGCATGGATCTCCAACTTCCATCATTGCCAACCCGGTGCTCTACAGCCGGGCACCAGTCTAGTGTCTACTAAACTAAAGCATGACTCGGTGCTCTATAGCCGGGCACCAGTCTAGTGTCTACTAAACTAAAGCATGACTCGGTGCTCTACAGCCGGGCACCGGTCTAGTGTCTACTAAACTAAAGCATGACTCGGTGCTCTACAGCCGGGCACCAGTCTAGCGTCTACTAAACTAAAGCATGACTTGGTGCTCTACAGCCGGGCACCAGTCTAGTGTCTACTAAACTAAAGCATGACTCGGTGCTCTACAGCCGGGCACCAGTCTAGTGTCTACTAAACTAAAGCATGACTCGGTGCTCTACAGCCGGGCACCGGTCTAGTGTCTACTAAACTAAAGCATGACTCGGTGCTCTACAGCCGGGCACCGGTCTAGTGTCTACTAAACTAAAGCATGACTCGGTGCTCTACAGCCAGGCACCGGTCTAGTGTCTACTAAACTAAAGCATGACTCGGTGCTCTACAGCCGGGCACCGGTCTAGTGTCTACTAAACTAAAGCATGACTCGGTGCTCTATAGCCGGGCACCGGTCTAGTGTCTACTAAACTAAAGCATGACTCGGTGCTCTACAGCCGGGCACCGGTCTAGTGTCTACTAAACTAAAGCATGACTCGGTGCTCTACAGCCGGGCACCGGTCTAGTGTCTACTAAACTAAAGCATGACTCGGTGCTCTACAGCCGGGCACCGGTCTAGTGTCTACTAAACTAAAGCATGACTCGGTGCTCTACAGCCGGGCACCGGTCTAGTGTCTACTAAACTAAAGCATGACTCGGTGCTCTACAGCCGGGCACCGGTCTAGTGTCTACTAAACTAAAGCATGACTCGGTGCTCTACAGCCGGGCACCGGTCTAGTGTCTACTAAACTAAAGCATGACTCGGTGCTCTACAGCCGGGCACCGGTCTAGTGTCTACTAAACTAAAGCATGACTCGGTGCTCTACAGCCGGGCACCGGTCTAGTGTCTACTAAACTAAAGCATGACTCGGTGCTCTACAGCCGGGCACCGGTCTAGTGTCTACTAAACTAAAGCATGATACATCTGGTAATGTGTGTCAAGCTTGAAACAGAGCTACCACGGAAAACAAATTGAAGTTGCAACTGTTTGGGATCAGGCAGACAAACAGCCTACTTTTGCAAATATGAGAGATTGCAAAAATGTACAAAGCATAAGAATTCCACCTAAAATGTATACTGACAAGTCTGTTGTATACGAAGCGGTTTTTAATTTATGCACAATAACACAAGCAAACATGTAAAAAATAAAATAAAATAAAAAAGAAGAAAGAAATCATAGTTACAACTGAAACATTGAACAACAAAATATTTGGATATGGATGTACACTTGAAAACAGAGCTACTGTATCTTGATGAAACTTGTCTTACGGTTGTGGGTGAGGGAGGAGAGTACTTTGTTCAATTATGCTCCATGTGCACAGTAAATACCATCACAATACTTTCCTTGAAAATTCATGTTCAACTCAGCAGCCAAAGAAACAACAACAAACACTATCAAATTGAATTTGTTTGTTTTTTTTACAAAAAAATATAAAAAAGTACGCCGACAAAAACTGAACTTGATGCAGGATATATCCAGAATATTCCTGATCACTTTTTTTTTCTTTTCAGAAAGTACATAAACCGTTTCTTTTCAAAAGATAACTTTTTTTTTGTTCTTTAACCATTTCGAGACATTGAGTAAATGTATTTATAAAAACTACAGAGATGTAGCTTCAAACTGAAGTTAATGTACAGGAACAAGAAAAGCCAGAAGGTTTTACACTGATAGTTCAACCACTTTTAGCTGCTGAAGACTTCGCAAGAAAAAAAGGAAGAAATGAAAGACCACAAACTTCAAATATGTACAATAACCTGATTCTAAGGACTGGTAGTAGTGAAAACCCCAATTTGTCGGAGCACTGCACAGGTGGATGCTAGATCATGAAGGAATCTCTGATCGTGGCCTCTGGCTGGCTGGACACACTAGAAGAAAAACCAGTCCCGAATCAAAGACCATCAAAAATCTGCTTGCAAAGGCCCCCCAAACACCTGGAATGCGATCAGCCATGCAAAACAAACAGAACGATAGAGTAAACATGTCTGATGAAGTCATGCAAAGCAGTTTTGTGGTTATCCCCCGTTTGATACAGTAACAAACACAGGTGTGTTTAGTGTTTTGTAGAGGCGTCACAATAAAAGATTAAAAAGGATCCGATCGACGTCTTCCACAATCTTTTTGAGTCTATTTGTTGAAAAGTCATTGATTTTTTTCCTCCCGGATATGATTTAATCTTCATCGAGAAGAACATTCTAATCCAGTTGTCCTTTTCTTGGTCAGTCGAGATGATCTGTGTCAGAGCGTACCACAAGGCACCTGAGAGAAAGTGGCCATTTCCCTCTCTTGGCAACATGTTGCGTCTGCAGTTTTATTACATTTACAAGCTGCCAATGTTGTCTCAGAGTGGGTTTGTGAATCCCACGAAATATGTCAAATTTCATTACAAACCACAAAGGGAAATATAGAACACAGTCGAAATGGGTGGTAGGGCTGTTGTCCACAATCGGGCATGGGGTTGAATCGCCCAATCAGGCATTTAATAGTCATCATAGGAGTTGAGATCAGTGAAGTATGCGTTGGTATATGTCTTCCCGGCAAGCTGAGGGTTGAAGTACTTATTTCGTTCCTCCAGAATCAAATTGTTCTTGTTGAAGGCCTGTGGATGAAAGAGGTGGGTGGGGAGGGAAAAGAGAAAGAGAGTGGAATCAGTCTCGAGTTTTTTTGTTAGACATAAAGTGATTATTCAGCCCAGATGGCAAGGTAAAACAAATCGATCTAACAGAAAAAAAAGAGGTGTGGGGGGGGGGGGGATTTAGATCTTTTTGGAGCGACAGCAACACAAATCAATTGGAGGCCAGGCTCCGCGAGCAAAACATACATTTCACAGAGCAAGGTCAAAGCATTAGCGAAACAGGCTGAGAAAATGATAACCACTGCAGGGCCAAAATAATGATGATGAGCGCCCATACGCTCATCTCTGTCATCTCTAATGCGTAGCATCAGCAGCTTTTATGGCTCTCGGACTGTCGGTCCCTCGAGGACACAATAAACCATAAAATCAATCAAAAGAGAGTAATTTTGCTCTATTAAACAACGAGGAAGGGGGAAACTCTAGGTTACTATATGGTGTTGTGAACATAGAAAGATGGCCCTGATGCACTGCTTGATACAACATCAGCAATTTGGGAAAATGGATGCGTGCATCCGGTCTATGTGCTTGTGCTGTGCAGCCAATCCCTTGGGGTGGAGGCATCATTCAACACTTGATGATACTGCATTTCCTTGCTGTTGGATGGAAACCTTTTACTGTATGTCCAAAATTGTTACTTTTCAGTAAATGTAAAAAAAAAAAATAATAATAAAAAAAGTCTTCCAACTTCCAATATAGTCTAGTAGCCAACCCATAGAGCCCCATTGTGAACCCGAACATGTTGAGTACACCAAGGTTTTATGTTAGAAATGTTTAGTATGGATCCCCAGCATGTAGAAACTGCCGGATGCTAACTTGCATATGTTGAGCAATTTTCATAATTGGCATAATATGTGACCATACCAATTACAACCTATAGAAGGCAAAATATTCAAAATGTCATCATGCTTTATGTAGCATGTGACATGTCAAACTAGGGGGTTTTCATGATGCTGAATCCATTTCAAGCATTAGTTTTGCAAAAAAACACTCATTGGGGTAAAAACGGCCAATGCCGTCATCACAAATTGATGATGTCAGCACATTTGGGCTCATTGGGCATGGCCGTTTTAAGCCCAATGAGTGTTTTTTTGTAAAACTAATGCTTGGAATGGATTCAGCATCATGAAAACCCCTTAGTTTGACACATCACATGCTAGATAAAGCATGATGAAATTTTGAATATTGTGCCTTCTATGGGTTGTTAATGGTATGGTCACATATTATGCCAATTATGAAAATTGCTCAACATATGCAAGTTAGCATCCGGCAGTTTCTACATGCTGGGGACCCATACTAAACATTTCTAACATAAAACCTTGGTGTACTCAACATGTCCCGGTTCACTTTTTGGCTACTAGGCTAATAGATCCAGTTACTATTTAGTCCATAAGCTCTTGTTATACTTTTCATAGGTTAAATATATATAATACCCACAGACACACTTAACCACTTTAAACCTGACATCCCTGTTGTGGGCAGGTCATAAAACATATAGTATAAAGTATAAAGGGCTTCATATGTGGGGGAAAAATGCATTAAAAAGAAACATGGAGATACAAGGTTTCTGGCCAACAGCGATGATTTGCAGTTGATGGATATGGTTCCCTTCCCACTGATTGATAGGAAATGTGTGCACTGGACAAAGAAGAAACAAAATAAAACATGTAATACATTCTATTTCTAAACCATTATGTGATCTGCAAACAAAGGGAATTGTGATCAACACTGCTCTAAAAGGCAGCTTTGAAGTGGTTTTCTAGCTCTGCGGGTGGCCCTTTAGATGCATTTAAACAGCTGTGTTAAGTGTCCTAGCCTTAACACCTCCTTAATTGGCTGAGGAGTGATCGTTCAGCACGGTAAACGAAATCCGCCTCAACAGTGGGGCGACGTTACGGATAAGAGATATCACAGAGAGGAGCATGAAAGAAGAGAAAACTCACAATGCACTTTCATTCTCAACGCTAATGTAAAAAGAACAACAAGAACAACAACAAAAAACAAGTTCAAGAAGGTGTAAGGACGAACCAAAGAGCTAAAAGAAGGCGTGTGCAAAGCGGCGTGCAAATGGAAACCTCGCTGTGAGAAAGAGATGAGAAGAATACACTGCCTTCTCGCAAGCCTAAAGCAGGGGTTCCTAAAGCCTAAAGCCTAAAGCAGGGGTTCCCAACCTTTCTTGATCAGGGCCCACTTGAAAATCTGGAAAGCGTCCGCGGGCCACCCATTGACCACTTAACGCTGTGTTAACTGGTCAAATGGGTGTGCCGTGTGAATTTTCTGAGGTTGTTTTAGTTTAACTATAAATCAATCGATTGTGTTCCGGCTTGGATCAATGGAACTAACATACCGGTACTATACCTCAAGTTCCTGTTTATCTGTATCACAATTAAAACAACATTTTCAAGGTTTTCAAGAACAAATACCATGACATTGAATTATTGTGACTGAAGGTCGCAATAATATTCATGTTATATTATCATTAAAATCTAGAGCGTTTTGCCAATTATTTGGGGGCCCACTTGCAATATCCTCATGGCCCACCAGTGGTCCCTGGCCCACAAGTTGAGAACCACTGGCCTAAAAGAGGTGGGGTGGGGGGGGGGAACCCTAAAGGATGGCGGGGTGGAGGGATGCGGTGTTTCTACAGAAACTACAGTCTGTGCTCCCCACCTGCCACACAATGGAAGTGCCACAGGAGGTGGGAGGGGCGCGTTGGGGAGGAAGAGGAGGAGGGAGTGTACTGCAGTGGGGTCGAGAGGCTGCTGGGGGGCGGGGGGGTCAAGAGGCGGGATGTTGTAGATGTCAGAGGTCAGTGGTTAGTAGAAAATCTCCAGGCCACGCACGGACACCCCCATGTTAGCGGAGAGAGGCTGGCGCATGCCGGGGTCGTCCAACGGCAAGAGGACAGACACGTCTGGCTGCAAGGAGGGAGAGGAACGGGGCAACAGTCATCCTCAAAGGAGCCCAAGTTTCTGACCAATGCATACAACATAGAGCGTAAAAAGATATATATGGACAGCGTTACGCCATTGGTTTCTATTGGTTTCCAGCGATTTCAAATCCGCCGCCATTCTATATCCGGCAGTGGCGTGCACAGATAGACACTAGGGGGTGCTAGAGCACCCCCATGCCCTTTTGGCAATGTGCCCTTTCAAAAAAAATATATATATATATTTTGTACAGTTACACTGTACAGTATGTGGACCATGGTAACATTGATCAATTCTTGATAAAAAGCTTCTAATATATTATTTAGGCCCCACAATCTATAAATCTCACACTATTAAGGCAACCGGCCGGTTCCACGCGCTGCACAAAGTGCCCTTTTTTCCACTTGAGCACCTGCCCCTCTAAATGTCTGTGCACGCCACTGATATCCGGTCCGAAATGCAAAGCGCAGCGAGGGCCGGTCTTCACTCGTTGGAACCAGTAGAAAGCCTAGAATCCTACCCTACTTTATCATTTATTTAAAAATGAATGGGACCATGATTTACTAAACGCATATCACGATGATTGAAAAAAAAAAGACTTTATACTAGCGATTGAAAACATAAAGTGTGTATGAAAAGGTTTACTAAGGTGTAAAGTTCCCAAAACCTCATTGACTTCTGTTGAGATCATAATGTATTGCAAACGGTAGAAGGTGAAATAGGCAACATCTGTGCTGGGCCATTAATAGGAAGCAGGCTGAACGAGAACCCGGAAGTGAAATTCAATTAGCCCTTCGCTAAGTCCTTCCCCAACCCATCCTTGTCCAATAGAGCGTCGCAGTCCCGCCCCCTACCATGGACCAGGAAATGAATCCCAATGCATTTTTCCTATAGACATTTCAAAAAGTATTTATTTAAAGGCGGTTACGCTTGGACAAAGCCAACTCGAGTCGTGACAACTCATGACAACACAAACAATATTTTGGACCAAACAAATAATTACAAAGAAGAAAAACAACAAAAAAAAGTGTTCTTTCTAATTATTTGTTCGGCCCAAAATGTTTTGTTTGTTGTCATGATTTGTCACGACTCGAGTTGGCTTTGTCCGCGGCGTAAACGTCTTTAAATAAATACTTTCTGAAATGTCTATGAGGGAAATGAACGGAGAATCATTTCCTGGGCCATGGTAGGGGGCGGGACTGCGACGCTCTATAGGCAACAGTTATACTAAGAGCTCAGGAGGCAAGCTTTCCTGCTCACCCATTGAGATGCGTGTTAAATGGCGGGATTTCTCCATATAAATAATCGATCATTTCAGTAGCAAGAGCTTCAATGAAAGCAATAAGGTACACCCGCACACTGTGTATTTGCTCGGTACATGAGTATTGTCTTATTTAATGAAGCAACGTTTCGGTCCCTCCGGACCGTCCTCAGACGTTGCTTCATTAAATAAGATAATACTCATGTACAGTTGGAGGCCATCGATATTGTCCTTTTCTTTTTGCTGAGGTTTGCGTGATCTGCGCAAAAGGACAGTTAACCCATTTTGGGCGGGAACCCCTTTTGGTGTTTTAAACATTATGTTATAATTTAGCTATTGAAAAATAGCAGATCTACAAGCTCATAGCGCGCCACCGAGTGGCGCGCTATGAGCTTGTAGGTCTTAGAGGATTTAGAAGGATTTTTTAAAATGTTGAGGTCAGGCCTAAATGGGTCAAATGATAAGGGACACTATCGGTGGCACCCAACTGTACCTTATTGCTTTCATTGATGTCCACTGGCCTACGCACCTGTGCATACGCCTAATTTCTAGGTGTGTGAAAGTTTTCTCCTACTGTAGCAAGAGCTTCAAAATGTCTTCTAAATCTAGTCAACAAGGCCTGCAGTAGGCTATGCACTGGACAAAATGTGCATGACATTATTTCAGTAAACTAGAAATACGAGGAAATGAGGGAGAAACAGTATTCCAACTCAATCAACTTTAAACAACCTACAAGCTCGCAATGCGATTGTAGAAATTTGGTGCAGTGGGTGAAAAAAGGATGGGGCCTAGTATAGATAGACCCCTGAGGTTTTTCAGTGGTTATGTCAATATGCTGTGATTCTAGAAGCCTGTTAGTGTATGTATGCAACCGTACAAATAGAGCCAAAACAGTGGCTTCATTTATTTAGACTTCGTGATCATCAACTCATATTATTCTGCTGGGAGACATCCAAATTGGCTAGGTAGGAAGGCCAATAATATTTGGCCTGCTACGAGAAATGCACCACCGTCATCATGATTTGACCTACAGTAACAATCACATCCTGAAATATGGTGCCAGGTGTTCATATTTCATTGTCATTAACTCTGCAATGATATTATGGAGTTTGTTTTGAATGGTTATAATATCGTTCATTTCAACATCGGAAACCGTTTAGCACAGCAAGGATGGAAGCCAGAATGTGAAATTGCTCAATTGGATGGATTGGTTATGCCGCTACGTCCATGATCATATCTGCCTCTATCTGCATCTGCATCTGCGACGGCTAAATTCATGACAGATGGTTTTTTAATGTTTCGGCAAATTGCAATGAAATTTCCTTTTGAGAGTTGTCTTTGCGGGGGCATGTTTGTTGTGTCTGTATTGTACTGCAGCTCACATTTCCATTTATTTCGAATCAAATAAAAGACTTGTTGAGCCGAGTCCCACTATGGAGCTTGGAAAAGCACTGATTTAGGGCTGCACATTTTCTTAGGGAATAGTCTATCGATTACTTGTTCGAGTAATCACATATAACAGAAAGTCTGTTATACCCCACACCGTACCCCACAATGTCTGTCCCTTTGAATAGCCTCAACACATAAGACTTATAATAAATAGAGAATATTTAAGAAGAAAAAACAATAATGTGTTATTATTATTATTAAATACCAAAATGGAAAGTGGCAGTGCATAGGTAGCTTTTGCATTGTGCTGCTGTTACAACTAAACAATGACTGTCATTTTCACTCTTGTAAGTCTGTTTTGGCTCACTCCGAACTCCAGGAGGTGTAAACCAGTTTAAAAAACCCCGTTGGGAGCTGTCTGGAACCCTGAAATAAGCCCAGCTGGAACCCAGTGTGGCTTTGGATGAGCACTAATCATATAGCACTCCCTGGCACCCGAGGCTCAACGGAAACTGTGGATAAAGGGCCTGTTGTTTGGTCTATGGCCACATTTGGATTTCTGTCAACACCTCTGGGCTTTCTATTCTATTCACACTGAGATATAAGAATCACTGTGAACAGAAAGATGTGCAAGACACTAAAGCTGTATAAACGCTGTATAAACATAACGATCTGACGATTGACAGCCGTCTACCTGCCTACACACTAATTACTGATCAGTTAGTGTGTTATGAGAAAGCAGTGTATGAGACTACGGACAAAACGGGGACTAAATATACAGTAGGAACACAACACACAGAAAGAGGTAGTACACAACTGTCCGTATATTACATATAGCGTACGTGCACAAGGAGAGGTGGTGCTACAGTACAGTATAGGAGCCATGCAGTAAGAGGAAACCAGAGAAATCTAGTTTAATGGCCACAGAGACAGAGAAGGAAGGCAAAGCATTGTTTCATAGACTGTGAGAGCGCGAGCGCGAGACCCATTTATCACATCGCTCGCGCAGCATCACAACAAACAAACAACTGCTTCGGCCGAGCTCAGGAAAACACCCGGACGGACGTTGTTCGCCGCGGAGAGCGTTCGCCCCGGAAAACGAAATGAATGCAAAGACCGCAAAACGCAGACCTTGATGGCTTCCACCGAGTCGTATTTGTCCAGTTTGTTGATGTGGTTGGTGATGCTGGTGTTGAGCGGCGCGGCAGAGATGGGGTGGATGACGGTGGCGTCGTGTGACTGCTGCTGGTAGCGCTGGCAGTAGGAGTAGACCAGCAGCGTCACCAGGCAGCCCAGGATGGAGCTGCTCAGGCCCACTGCGATCATGTGGAACACGTTGAAGTCTGAGGGAAGGGAGACACACACATTAGATAGCCAGATCTACCATATGGGCACTTTGGGCACGTGCCCAGGGGGCCGGGCCCCCTGTTTTTTTTTCTTAGCTCCACAGAAATTTCCCCCACTAATCCGAATGAAATAAATGGTCTCTAAAAAAGAAATAGTCAAAATGAGTGTTTTATTGTTGGTGAGAATGCAGCTGGAAAGTGCAATTGGGTGTAAAGCAGCAACAATGCGCTATATTGGCTGTTGTTCAAGGTGGGTGGGCCCACTGGTCCGTGTGAGGTCACTGGTGGAGAGGTGGGTGGGCCCACTGGTCCGTGTAAGGTCACTGGTGGAGAGGTGGGTGGGCCCACTGGGCCGTGTAAGGTCACTGGTGGAGAGGTGGGTGGGCCCACTGGTCCGTGTAAGGTCACTGGTGGAGAGGTGGGTGGGCCCACTGGTCCGTGTAAGGTCACTGGTGGAGAGGTGGGTGGGCCCACTGGTCCGTGTAAGGTCACTGGTGGAGAGGTGATTACATTCTGCACGCATAGTGCGTCAGGTGGCTTGAATACACTGGCACTGGTGGATTCTTTCACCCATTTTGCTTACCATGGGTCAAATAAAAATCACACCTGTGTGAACTGAGTGGTGCAACTCCCCTGCCCCCCCCCCCCCCCCCCCCCCCCCCCTCTCTCTCATTAGCAGGCAACAGTGCAGCACTATCTCTCTCTCTCTCTGTTTCTGGCACAACAGCGCCACTTTTGCCCCTACTGCTACTCATAGTCACATAGTCACATAGTCACACATCCACATAGGTTAACACAGACATTGAGTGGTTGCACCACTCAAAAATAATGTGTTACTGCCTGGCTGTCACTCTGGGGCGGGGCAGGCAGCCGGTAATAGGCCAAAATAAAGGCATAAAACTGACAAAAAATGTCGGAATATATCATAGGACAGGTTAGAATAGAATTAAATAGTTAACGCCCCATATGGTAAAACAAAAGGTGCTACATTAAAAGAACATTGCCTCGTGGAAGATGTTTAGCACATCTACAGGTGCAACAGAGAGCTTATTATGGTGTTAAGTGATAACTGGGAAATGTGTTTTTGTATTTAAATGTATTTCATTTATTCTCTTCAATTCCTCTTAAATCTTTCTCCTGTCAAGCACACATGCGCACACACTCACGCACGCGTTCAGACACGCGCACGCACACACACACACACACACACACACACACATTACCTCCACAGCGTCTCTCCTCCTGACTGGATCGAGCAATTGAGACTTCTATGAAGAAAACACATAAGAAAGGAGAGCGCGCACACACACACACACACACACACACACACACACACACACACACACACACACACACACACACACACACACACACACACACACACACACACACACACACACACACACACACACACACACACACACACACACACACACAAAAGCATGTTAGCTTGATGAATTGTGTGGTTGAACGTGAGACGAAAGCTTTACTCAATATGAAACAGATTATCATAAAACTCGAGGAGCTAATTGCGGCCGAAGTATCAGCTCTCATTGAAGGAAATGAAGTACAGGACACTGCTAATGAACATTAATGGACTACCTTTCTCATTCAACCTGATGGATGATAACCTATAAAAGGGTTTTCATATCTTACAAATCCTACTATTACAACCCTGAGTAAGGTAAGATTTTAAGCTTCAATAAAAAAATAAAAAATAAAATAAAATTATATATATATATATATATATATATTTTTTTTTTTAAAGCTTAAAATCTTACCTTACTAAGGGTTGTAATAGTAGGATTTGTAAGATATTTTTTCGTCTATATATATATGTATATGTCTTTGTGACAATTCAGGGCACATCCTGCCAAAAATGTGAGATAATCAATCAATCTCATCGTCATTGACTACATTAATCAATAGGACTTTTATTGTGATAGAACTTTCATAACAGCAACAGAGCCTGATCTATATAGGCAGAAACCTTGTATCTCTATATTGTCACTTTTTGTGTGTTTGTTTTTTCCGTAAACTAATTCCCTACTCGTCGTACTCTTAAGGTCCTTGCAGACTGTTGGAAAAAAGGCAAGAAAACGTCCCGAAAAGAATCTGAAAAAAGCAGTCTGCAAGGACCTTTAGACATATCATTTTTTCTTGTGTGTTTCTTGCGTGTTTCTAATAAAGTTGTTTTTGTTGTTTTCGTCTCCCCCAATGTAAAGCGTCTTTAGGTACTTAGAAAAGCACTATACAAATCTGAGATATTATGAAGAGTGTCGCACAAAAGTAGAAACAACTGCTGCTCTACCAGATCCGCTATTTAGGAGGATTTCTATTTTAGTGAAAGTAAATATTGAACCCCCAAAAAGTATGAACGAGACCTTATGACTAAATAATAACTACATTGGATACATTGGAACATGTTTTTAACTTTTAACCCATTTTGGGCGGGAACCCCTTTTGGTGTTAGCATTATGTTGTGCTTTAGCTATTGAAAAATAGCAGATCTACAAGCTCATAGCGCGCCACCGAGTGGCGCGCTACGAGCTTGTAGGTCTGCTATTTTTGGACATTACAAGGTTGGCACCCGACAGCGACATTGATCCAATGTGAACGGCATGGCTGAGCAGCGCCGTAGTTAAGAGTGTGGAGTTGCTCTAATGATCCTGTGTATCACAGATCAATGGTGCGGTCTGGCTCACATTACAGCCTGTCAAAGGCAGAGAGATGCTTGTCTGGGGCGGTATCAATAAGATAGGAGCGATGATGTGTGCGTGTGCGTGTGCGTGTGTGTGTGTGTGTGTGTGTGTGTGTGCGTGTGTGTGTGAGAGAGAGAGAGAGTATATATATGTGCTGTGTTTGTACAGGTTGTTGAATTGAAGCGACAGTTTGTCTGTCTATCCGACGCAATGAAGTATTTATAGGCTTCGTTATGGAGATACAGGAAACTGACGTTGATAGCATTTCCTAGCAATGCTAATGTAAGTCGAAAGGTGGTGAAAACCATTTATCGGAAAAGTCCCCGTTGGAGCACCTTCTATGTAGTGTTTGGGAAAGTGTTTAGGACATTTAATGGAAGGTGCAACATTATATTTTTAGTCAGAGACACGGTTTATAACCTTATTGACTTGCACTTTCATTTCTTGATGAATATCAGCAGTTTTTCCGCTACAGAAACATCTGAAAATGCTTCAAACAGGCTTGAAGCACACTGTGGATGGACTGAAACGACTGACCCGGTTCATGATGAATGAAATGCTTTGGGAAAACATGATGAGGTACCGCTTTGATCTTGCGATGGGGATGCGCGCGCGTGTGTGTGTGTGTGTGTGTGTGTGTGTGTGTGTGTGTGTGTGTGTGTGTGTGTGTGTGTGTGTGTGTGTGAAAAAAAACAGTGAGTTTGTGTGCCTGTTTTTGTGAGTGCATGTGTGCGCGTGTGTGCGTGCGTGGTCACCTGGTATGAGGTTGGATTCCGGTGGGCAGGGCCTGGTCTCGGTGCTGTTCCCTGAACACTGGTTTCCGGTGGGGAACAGGACGTCACAGTGACGCGCGCGCAGCTGGGAGCCAGTGGAGTCACACTGGGACCACTCTGACCAGTTGGACCAACTCTCTGCAAGTGTTTGGAAGACACAGTATGTCAACCAGAGCCTGGAGATACCTGAATCTACTGTGTGTGTGTGTGTGTGTGTGTGTGTGTGTGTGTGTGTGTAGGATGACGTAACGTCGAACTAACCGTTACATCATTCTCCCTTCGTTATAAAGCTTCGCTCAGCCAGAAGAACCTTGTCGGAAAATAAACTTGCGGAGGTAACCTAAATTCTAAATCTAACCTCCTTAGCGTGCGTGCGTGCGTGCGTGCGTGCGTGCGTGCGTGCGTGCGTGCGTGCGTGCGTGCGTGCGCTATACAGCGTACCTGGACAGGGTTGTGTGTTGCACAGTGCCTCCTCAGTGTGCAGGCCCAGGCAGATGTCTCCTCCATGGGCTGGTGGAGGGTTGTTGCAGGTCCGGGTCCTCATGTAATGTCCTCCTCCACACGTCACCGAGCACTTGGACCAGTTGGACCAGCAAGACCAGCTCCCATCCACTTAACACAGCAACCATATAGACGTGTCAATGTCAAAACATGTATACTAAAGGTATTTTTGGGGCCTTTTTCTGCCTTTATTGATAGATTGAAAGTAGGTTGACAGGAAACGGGGAGATAAATGGAGGGGTGACACGCAGCAAAGATCGTCGGGATTACCAGCCTCGGTGCCTGGACCGCTAGGCTGGCCCAGGCCATACTATCTTGCACCTCTAGGCATGCTTAAGAACATACAAAAAGTCTAGTAAATATACCGTTCTGGAAACATCATTTTCAAGATGCTGTCCAATATGGAGCTTAAAATGGCTATATCTCCAAGCCTATTCAATCTAGAAAGGTGGTTTTGGTGCCTAACCCCAGGCTTTAGAGCTCAATCCATTTGAATGAATCTACGAATTTGCCATCAGTTAATTATTTATTGCCGTGTCCCAAGGTGATAACAGAGGGAAAAAAATCATACGAACATTCTTCTGATGTAATATATCTTAAGTTGTTGGTGGTGTATGAACATGTGCAGTCAGATCTGGTGATATTATTTCCTAGCTTCTGTATTATATGACAACAAAGGATATTAGCAGAATTTCACAGCTTTTTTGCTTTGTAGGAAAGTGGATTTTGGTCATTTGAAAATACACTTTTAGCTGAACGTAAAGAAATTGAAGTCATTCCAAGACATTTAATGGAACAGTGATGCATGACAAGAAAAAATGAAGCAATTTCAGTGTGTGTATATTTGAGCATGTGTTCGTGTTGCTGTGTGTGTGTGTGTGTGTGTGTGTGTGTGTGTGTGTGTGTGTGTGTGTGTGTGTGTGTGTGTGTGTGCGCATTAAGTGTGACTATTTTGAAGTGTGTGTGACAGCAAGTTTTGCCCCATCCAGCTGCCATAGTAAACCTCTTAACTGGCACTTGACAACCACTCTGATTAATGAAAGTAAATGAACCATCACAATGCTTGCAGCTCTTGTCGAATGGCAAACATCACAGTTATTAACTTATTATCTCTCACACACACGCAAACGCAAACGCACACGCACACGCACACGCACACGCACACCAGGGATGGATTAACCCCCATGAGGGCCCCTGGGCCGGTATAGCGCGCATGCGTGCAACATTTTTATGTTTGTCAGTGTTTTTATCACCTTTTTGACCTAAATTTAACAAAATAAATGGCCAATGAAGGGCCTCAGGAGCCCATTTCAGGGTGTCAAACCTAGTACCTGACGGTCCAATTTCCCTGAAGGGCCCCTGAGAGCCAAGGGCCCCTGGGCCACGGCCCCAATGGCTAATTTGTCTCTGACGCACGCACGCACGCACGCACGCACGCACGCACGCACGCACGCACGCACGCACGCACGCACGCACGCACGCACGCACGCACGCACGCACGCACGCACGCACGCACGCACGCACGCACGCACGCACGCACGCACGCACGCACGCACGCACGCACGCACGCACGCACGCACGCACGCACGCACGCACGCACGCACGCACGCACGCACGCACGCACGCACGCACGCACGCACGCACGCACACACACACACACACACACACACACACACACACACACACACACACACACACACACACACACACACACACACACACACACACACACACACACACACACACACACACACACACACACACACACACTAGTTTATGTCGGGTGGAAACCTTGTATATCCAAAACCTGTGTTCCTAATGATTTCAATGTAGTAGTTAGGATGACTTAGTTACAAGCTCTTTTCCAAAGGTATATTCAGTGATTTCACTTACCTTGTAGGTCTGCTAATTTCACTTCACTTCACCCCCCAAATATATATATATACAGTATATATATAAAAAAGGAGATACAAGGTTTCTGACCGACAACGGGACGACATACATATGGGTGCTTATACTTGCAAGGGAAATTTTGGAGAGAGAAAGAGAGATAAGAGATAGAGAGCAACAAGGTGTACACAATCTTTGACACAGGCTTCTAGCAGGAGAGGCAAAAACACCTCTGGGATAATCACTCCCAGCAAAGTCTTCTCTTCATTGTGGCGGAGAGAAATTCTCTCTTCGGGAACCATTTGAGAATGGCTGTTAAAGAGCCAGGGCAGCGCTGCTGTGTGCAGGTAATTGAAGTGGCCCATGCTTTTTGTCATCTCCGTGTAATTTCTCTATCACAGAGTGACACATCAGTCGATTCCCGGCACCGGATGACAAATCGGCCCATCTCGACGCCGACTGGAGAAACACACGGATTCATTTGTTTCCCCCAAGCAGATGGATGCACGGACAGCCACCTTTGTTCTACCAGCTTTCTCTTGCACACGTACCGGGCTGCACTAATGCGTCTAAGAAGGCATGGGTATTCAATAATGGGTCCATGATGACCACTAAACGGTCCTCAGGGTCATTGCAGGGGAGCTGCACAATTATTGTTTGATAGAAAAGTTTACTCTGTGAATTTGTTTCAGTGATTTAAATGTGTCTGAAAATACACGCATTAACATGAAATCAATATATCAAAGCAAATACATTAGTAAAGAAACGTTTGATTTACATAAAAGTAGCCTGAGCTAACGCTAGACATTTCTGGCCTAGATGGGAGGGCCGCGGCTCAGATTTGCGCACACCCTGATCGGTTCACCGATCTGTCCGTCAGCCCCGGTCTCTCCTCCCCCCCCCAGTGCAGCACTGTTATTGTGTCGACCAGAAGCAGAAACCACTGGTAAGTTATTTCCACAGAGTCGGCACACGTTGTTTTTTTTCTTAGACAGTGTGGTGGGTTCTTCAGCCATTCTCCTCATTTTCCTTGCATAGCCTCGTTTGAAGTTCCACTGGTAATGATTTCCTCACGGTGTTATTTTGAGGGGTGCACACCGCTCAGAGCCCTGACGTCACATCACCACGTTTAGGCCAGTGAAGCCCATGCGTACATCCAGGCTTTCATTTTTCGCGCAGACGAAATGAAAGCCTGGGTATCGAGGCTACATAAAAGTGGACTAGTAGTGCTTGTAAAGGCTGTGGCTCCTGAATTAGTGATGAAGTGTCAGATTGTTATAAAGTTGGTCAAGAAACCTGTCAAGATTGTCAAGAAGAGTACTTTTTAAACCCATCTCTTGTCTGCTGTCTGTACTGCTGCACATCTACAGTGTCTCAGAGGATGCTGTAGAGTCCACAGTTCGGAAACCCATATCAACGTGAGGCAGGGTTTTTGTTTGTCAAAAACGATTACATTTTTTTACTCAAAAACATGGCTTCTATTATAGCATGCTAACATTCCAGGAATAGAAAGCCTGCAGTTTCTATTAGCTTGCGTGGATTTCCATCGATGATGTCACTGCAGGTAGGTGGGTTTCCGAACAGTCCACAGCCCTCCTATGAATAAACTTTACTTACTTACTAGTTACTCCTCTGAGACACATCCGAGAAGACAACAATGGTACTGTATTATCATGAGCATTAGTGAAGACCAATTATATGAAGATAGGTTGAAAATGGGTGGAGTCATCCTTTAAAGGGACATTTCACCCTTTTTGCAAAAATATATATGTTAATGACATTTAGAAGATTTAGAACACTTTCCTGGGGGTCTTTGTGTGTGTAATATGTGGTTTTAGATATTTTAGATTGTAGCAGTGAGCCCAGTGTCTCTGATGTCATGGACACTGGGCTCACTTACTTCCTGGACTACATCTCAGTAAGACAGCCATCCCCCTATCCACAAGGAGGAGCAGTGCACCAAAGTATTATGGGAATTGTAGTCCAGGAAGTAAGTGAGCCCAGTGTCCATGACATCAGAGACACTGGGCTCACTGCTAAAATCTAAAATATCTAAAACCACATATTACACACATAAAGACCCCCAGGAAAGTGTTCTAAATCTTCTAAACGTCATTAACATATATTTTTATGCAAAAAGGGTGAAATGTCCCTTTTATTTTTTTAAATGTTATATATATTATTATTTTTTTACTTTGAAGTGGTGAATTTGATTAGGCTACTTTGTCCACGACTGCATCAGGCCAACTGTAATAACATCACACTTTCAGATGTGCGCTAATTTAGGCCTTATTAGTATTCATTACATCTCAAGCTAGGCTAAGCCCTTCGCTTTGGAGGGGAGACTGGAGTTATTAATATAGCTAGCCAGCAGAATTATCATTGTCAACACCTCAGCATTGGGATAGGAAATACATCAGCACAGTGATGTGGCGACATTATAAGCAAACAGAATTAATCTGCAGTCAAGCGCAGAGGCTTTTAGGCTGGTAAAGACAAATCCAGTAGTCTCCAAACTATTTCTAATTCAAAGTGCATCTTCAATGGCGCGAGGCGCAGATTTCCTATTCCCTTGTTAGCAATCACGCGTGAACTCCAGCTGAATGAATTAACTAGAAATAGTATCAATGTTGGCTCGCTGTGTTTTCAAACCGGCAGGCACTGCATGAAGATGAATGGCTGCCATTGAAGACGTCCATGCTTTTAGTGTGAAGACAGAGCCTGACGTCAGGACTCTGGATTAACCCATTCTGACCCGAGATCAGATTCTAAAAATGTCTTCTACATCCTGACAGTTTTCTGAAAAAGCTATGTTTCTATGTCAGTGGTTCTTCGATTTAAAAAAAATAGCAGACCTACAAGCTCGTAGCGCGCCACTCGGTGGCGCGCTATGAGCTTGTAGATCTGCTATTTTTTCAATAGCTAAAGCATGACATAATGCTAACACCAAAAGGGGTTCCCTTTTGGACTGACCTTGAAATTTAAAAAATGTCTTCAAAATCCTGACATTTTCCAAAATGACATCCTGACAGTTTTCTGAAAAGCTATGTTTCTATGTCAGTCGTTCTTCGATTTAAAAAAAATAGCAGATCTACAAGCTCGTAGCGCGCCACTCGGTGGCGCGCTACGAGCTTGTAGATCTGCTATTTTTCAATAGCTAAAGCATGACATGATGCTAACACCAAAAGGGGTTCCCGCCCAAAATGGGTTAATAATCACCTGAGACAAAGTCTCGCTCGCGCTGCTCGGCGCCCGTGCTGGATGCCAGGTGTGCTTTTATACGAAACTAAGCAGTGGATTTCCATTTAGACAGCACATTACCTCCTTTGTCAGACAGAGTATTCATTTAATTAGAACGATTCCCCCTCGCCGTCTCCCGGCGGGCGGGGGTGGAAAATGCACCGCCTCAGAGGTTTTCACAACAGGATAAAAAAAAAGACCTCCCATAGCTGGCAGCATAATTATGCAGTAATGTAATTACACACCACGATGCCATGGGGATTGAGTCCCTAATTCCTTGGGGTAACTTTGGGTCTCTGTCATGGCCTTTATCTGGGGCTGATTCCTTTCATGTTGGCGATTAGTAGTCAGGAGTCTCTCAGGACGGCACAGAATCATTCAGTGGTCCTGGAATCGTGCAAGGGACGCTCCTTGTGGAACTAACTAGTGTGTGTGTGTGTGTGTGTGTGTGTGTGTGTGTGTGTGTGTGTGTGTGTGTGTGTGTGTGTGTGTGTGTGTGTGTGTGTGTGTGTGTGTGTGTGTGTGTGTGTGTGTGTGTGTGTGTGTTAAAAAACAAACAAGAGGCCTGGGCCATGGCTCAGTGGTCCAGGCACCTTGGCTGGTAATCCAGTCTGGCAGTGTGCCGCGGGTTCGACTCCCGATCCCGCTGCATGTCTTCCCCCCCATCTCTCTCCCCATTTCCTGTCAGCCTACTGTCTGTCCCTCCATAAAAAAATATAAAATAAAGGCGAAAGCCAAAAAAAAAAACGTTAAAAAGTGCATGAGCATCATTTATCTCACCTGGGCAAGGGGTGACGTTACACTCCTGATACTCCTGTGCAGATCCCAGGCAGGGCTGCCCTCCGTAGCGGGGTTCAGGGCTGCTGCAGGTCCTCTTGCGACTGCGGACGCCCCTGCTGCAGTCCCTGCTGCACTGAGACCAGGAGCTCCACGACGACCAGCCGCCGTTCACTGTGTGGCCCGCCATCCTGCCCAGGCGGAGCACCTCGCCTGTGGGGTTAGAGGAGCACATGTATATAGGTTCACTGTGTGGCCCGCCATCCTGCCCAGGCGGAGCACCTCGCCTGTGGGGTTAGAGGAGCACATGTATATAGGTTCACTGTGTGGCCCACCATCCTGCCCAGGCGGAGCACCTCGCCTGTGGGGTCAGAGGGCACATGTATATAGGTTCACTGTGTGGCCCGCCATCCTGCCCAGACGGAGCACCTCGCCTGTGGGGTTAGAGGAGCATATGTATATAGGTTCACTGTGTGGCCCACCATCCTGCCCAGGCAGAGCACCTCGCCTGTGGGGTTACTCTGGGTGTGCGATGTGTCTACGATGTGTGGCCATCCAGTACACATACTATTTACCCTGGGTGTGAGTGTGTCTACATGTGTAGCCATCCGTTACTACATGTGAATGGCACAATACTGGGTTTAAAAACACAGCTGAAACATGAAGTGGAGTCTGTCAAATCCCGCAATTTCCTTCTGCCCATTGCGTTGCATCGTAACTAGGATGATAAATTAGTATAGTATACATAGATGGACTAATGGATATACCAAGGTGTGTATGGCATAGCTCCATAGATAACCGGACGGTATAAGGACAGACAATTGGCACTTTTAAGATCTTGGAAAAGTGTTATTGCATTCCTCATCCTCTGTCACTATCAAATAAATGATGGATTTCAGAGAGTCATCAAAAGAGAGCTCTGGCTTATCAAGACAACACCAGTTGACTGATCAGCGCTCTCTCATTTGGAATGTTGTTGAAGGGAGGACTCATAATGAAATATGAAACTGTAATTTCTATTAAAATGCAATTAACTGCACACATTAATCAGTGCCTTTGAAACATGCATTGCAGAAACAGAGAGACAGCACACCGAGGGAGAGAATTAGAGCGAGGGAGAGACAGAGAGGGAGCTCATCTGTGTGAGTGGGTGATAATCACCTGCAATGAAATTACAGGCATACTCTAAACACTCCACCAATGACACTCTTCAAACATCTGTGCTATAGACGTTCTCAGATAACAATGCAGGTCTTTAGAATTATCTGCTTTTATCCTATTTGCTGTCTTATTTTACGCTCTCTCTCTCTCTACAATATCTCACAACATGGTGGATTCGAACTTCCATGTTCACTGCCACCAATTTGCTGGAGGATCCTTAGAGTATATGGATACCATATAATGGATACCATAGTCATACCAAGTTGGTAAATGGTGCATTTATATAGCGCCTTTATCCAAGGCGCTTTAATTCATAAAATGGTAAAAATGGTAAATGGTGCATTTACTGTATATAGTGCCTTTATCCAAGGCGCTTTACATAGATTGTGCATTACATTCACCCATTCACACACACATTCATACACCGATGACACCGGGATTCGAACCGCCGTCCCATGGATCATTGGACGACCTGCTTTACCTCTTGAGCCACAGTCGCCCCAAGTTTACCTACCTTTGCTACTACAGGGAAAACACGCACATGTACAGTACATGTTATTAATGTTTTACTCTTTGTTTCTCTTTTTTGCACTGTTTATTCTATCGCACGAAACGTCCACACTATACATGTATTTCAATGCGTTCTCTTTTTCATCAGTTGCTTCTCCATCTTGGACTATCGATCTTACCCCTTTCGTTTATTTTTCTACTATCTGTCTGCCTTATACCTGTCTGCCTGCCTGTCTGCCTGTCTGCCTGTCTGCCTGCCTGCCTGCCTGCCTGCCTGCCTGTCTGTCTGTCTGCCTGTCTGTTTGTCTTTCTGTCTCTCCCTCTCTCTCACAACGTCAAACCTTCGGCTCAAATCTCCCCATTGGCGCCGTCCTTCCTGCCTGCATTCCTCTTCCGCTTGTGGTCCATCTTCTGTGGAGGGTAATCATAATTCTCTCCACACCCCGTGACCGTGGCAGAGGGCTGCTTTGTATTCCCGCCAAGGGTCTCGGTGAGAGGACAGTGTTTACTCGCCACAGAGCCTTGACCTCTTCATAACTACAGCCAGCCCCCAGATCCACCCTTCTCCGCCCCCCCCACCCCCACCCCAGCTCCTTATCAGGTTCTGAGCAGGCAATGGAACAGACGGTCTCCCCTGCAGCGGTGACCTGTGTGGCTCTTTTTTTTTATCAAACCTTCCTCAGCCCAGGAGATTACTCCTCTACCTCTCTCCAAAGGCAATGAAGCTTGCATACATGCTACAACTACGTATTGTGATTCTGTGCACGCACGCAGGCACGCAGGCACGCACGCACACACACACACACACACACACAAATACACACACCAGCTCACAGAAATTCAGGCGTTGCCCTGTATGCCCCTATATGATACTTCAGTTACTTCACAGAAGTCGCCGTCTCGCTGGCACCAAAAACAACCGGCGCGTTGACCTCCCTCTCAAATAGGCAGTGACTTGTTCTATCGATCTACCGAACTACGGCAGCCCGAGAGAATTAATACTCTAGCCCACCGAGCTGGGCAGAGTCCCAACTCCAAAAGGACAAATACAAATACAAGGACACGATGCTGAACAGCAGCTCACTGACTGCAAAACAACCGAGACGAAGCACTTATTTTGGCACAGAAGCCTGTTATGATGGTAAAACAGTGTAAACGTTGGCTCAGGTGATAAGAGGGGCTTGTGTATAATGCCTGTGTGAGTGTGCCTCTGTGTGAGCTGGTTGGTTGACAGTGGCGTGCACAGACATTTAGAGGGGCAGGTGCTCAAGTGGAAAAAAAGGGCACTTTGTGCAGCGCGTGGAACCGGTCGGTTCCCTTAATAGTGTGAGATTTATAGATTGTGGGGCCTAAATAATATATTAGAAGCTTTTTATCAAGAATTGATCAATGTCACCATGGTCCACATACTGTACAGTGTAACTGTACAAAATAATAATAAGTGTTTTTTTTTCGTTTTTTTTCCGAAAGGGCACATTGCCAAAAGGGCAGGGGGTGCTCTAGCACCCCCTAGTGTCTATCTGTGCACGCCACTGTTGGTTGATTTATACTTGGTTGCGCATCATGTCGCACAAGGAAAATAGGCGATCTACAAGCTCACGAAGAGTCGCAACGGCCCGCAATTACGAACAAATCAGGCTTGTCTGGGGGCTTGTCTGTGTGTGTGTGTGGTTTGAGGTGTAAATATAGGAACAGGGCCTCATGCCTGGGGAAGCCACACAGACATGTAATGCTGTGAAATCCTTTGTAAGCAACTGAAAAGGCACTCAGAGGCAGTGGAGAAGAAAACACAAGGGGAATAAAGAGAGAGACATGGAGATAAAGAGAGGGGGAGGTGGAAGAAGACGGGGAGAAGCAAACAGGGAGAGCTAGGGAACTCTTTCACTCCATTACTTATTTGTAATGTTATGCACTTCAAACGGTGTATTTTTTATTCATAGCATCATATGGTCTTCTCTTGCAGTTCTCTAAGCAAAATGCAATAGAGTAAAGGGATACTTGGATTCAGAAATCAGGGAAAGTGGGTACTGAAGCCAAGATTAAGATCTGACGCAGATTCCACAAATGCTTTCCAAATCAGTAGTTTTCAGAAAATGTTGTGATTCTGAAGTTGTAGATGTTTTACTTTCGGTACATTTGACCAAAGAAAGTAGTGAGTGTGTGTGTGTGCGTGCGTGACTGTATGTTCTTCCATCCGTCCGTGAGTGTATCCACAATTGTGCATGTGCATGACACACGCATATTATCCTACAGTATATCTCTGCATAATATATGTGACCAGATTTGACTGAGAGCCTGCCATCGCGCAAATTCCAGCTTTTCACCAGAGGAGAAAAACTTTTAGTTTTTTTCCCCAAAATGAGTTAATATCACAGGCAGACTCTTCATATACTAGACCATGTCTGTATAATAAGTGTCAGAGCTGAAATCGACATGTAAATATGAAATAAATGCTTAAACATGTAGCTAGGTGTAATGTTATAGACCACAGAAGTGAACCTTTCAAGCCTGTTTTCTCAACTCGCTGTTTTCTGCAAGACATTACTCTATAAGCCATATCTCCAAAACTGGTGGGTCAAACTGAACAACCAATATGTCAATTTGAAGCTACAGTATTATTCTCTCCTTTCATACGACATGAAAAAAACGAAAATTCAAAAAAAATCCAATGGCAGTCCCTCAGTCAAATTTGGACACATATAATCAGTAAAATGAATGGTTCTAGAATGAGTGGATTACACCACTGAGACATGGCAGTAGACAGTAAGGTGGAGGAAACCATGAACCAACCAACCTGCTCATTGGGAGCAATTAGGTGTTCAGTGACTTACTCAAGGACACTTCGACACTAACTCTGAGGGAGCGTGGGATCAAACTGGGAACATTTAGTTTCCCAAGCGAAGCGGCCGCCCTACTCCCTGAGCCACTAAATAAAATTGTTATTCTGCTTGCCCCTGCACACACGCGCCAAAATGACGTGGGCATGCACCGGAGATATAGTTTCCTGTATTTATATATTTTTTGCATGAATAATTACAGTTTGTGATCACGTGTTGATGCATTCCAAATGATCCTCCACCACTAGGAAGCAATTAAAGTCAGAAAAGAACATTTCCTTTGTCTGTTAATGTATTTAACGGGTTAACACGTTAATTAAAATCACTATACTGTGATGTACAATAAATGTGGTTTTAATTTGATGTCTCTAACACTTGCTACATTCATCTGACATTTTCCCACTGATTGACCAATTTAGATGAAGATATAGACATGGTGTGAACATATGCAGCGGCTCCATATGGGAGTGTGAACGTCTTCCGATGAAAACTCAACATAATAAAGAAAGTTTGGATGGCCAATAAGTAGCGTGTCTTTTTAAAGGTCTTTCAGCCTCGCCGTGCTCGTCAGCTGCTTACAGGGCGATAAGCAGCTCAGGAGACTGACTGCATGTTGCGGAACTTGGAGTCAACTGTGTGCTCACAGATGATTGTGCCTGCTAATCTTTCATTACAGAAGAATACGGATAGGAAGCTGAGAGAGACACAGGCAAACAGTTTAACACATTTAGGCCTGACGTCGAAATAAAACAAAACGTTTTGTGCCGCATTTTTACGATTTTTCAAAAATAGCAGACCTACAAGTTCATAGCGCGCCACCGAGTGGCGCGCTATGAACTTGTAGGTCTGCTATTTTTGAATAGCTAAACTATAACATAATGATTAGTTAAAACACCAACAGGGGTTCCCGCCCAAAATGGGTTAAGAGGCAGTAAGACTATTAGACTACATGGATATTCGTAAATGTGAGGCAGCTCACAAGATGGTGGGATCTTTAAAATAAGTCCCACATAAGACAGGGAAGAGAGTCCATCGGATCCAGTGGGAAACAGAAAGAGAGTGAGAGAGATTATGGTGTAGAAAAAAAAGTCTTAAAGAAAATGGCTTCGCATGGCTGCAATAGCTGTCATCTGACACAGGCATTTCTCAAAGCTATCCTGAGAGTCCTCAGCGGTCGGGACTCATCCGTCGTCGATAGAGAGAGATGGGGGGAAAGAAGAGGCCTGTCCTGTCCTGTCCTGGCCTAGCCTTGCACTCAGACCAGTTGAAGTGAAGCACATCAGCAACACTGCTGCTTCTCGGGGGGAAAATGAAGCCATCACTCACTGGCGATGGGTGAGCGGAAATACAGACTCTCCTCAGACAGACTCACAGGAGTGTCCTTAATCTTGCAGGCACTCTATATCTTCAGCGCACTGTTGCTTTCTCTCTTGACCTTGTTTGATGTAAAGTAACAATCAAAGTCCTAGGTTTTCGATGCCTGAATTCAAAGCCTGTTCTTTCTGAGGGGAAGGCTTGACAGTGGCGAGTGGATGAACTTTTACTCCGTCGAGTAAAAGACACAGGCATGCTGCATCATTGACACATGTCTTCATACAGTGGAGGCCATGTTGATACTGAGCAGTGTAAGGATTTGTATAAGACTAAATAGGACTAAGACAGATGGGGCAGTATTATGTGTGTCTTAAGTACCAGGTCTTATGACTTAACTTAAGACCTGGAGGCGTGATCAATGCCATTTGGCTATTCTGAGTGGCCAAACAGCATTGACCACGCCTCCAGGTCTTAAGTTAAGTCATAAGACCTGGTACTTAAGACACACATAATACTGCCCATGGTGTGTTATTCAAAAGACTAAGACTAAATCTTAATCTTAAAAAATGAACACTGATACTGATTCAAGCTGAAAGTTGTCAGCGTGGATCTCTGGTACAGTTGATCTCTGGTATATAAAGTATATAAAAAGGTGCCTCAACAGTTTCCACCTGCCCCGCTTAAGCAAAAGAAAATATTGAACGCCATACTGCTACGGGTTGAAACATACCTTGCTAAAGTGTGAATGTGTTTGGGAAAGTGTGAGAATGAGGCATATCGCCTATACGCAGACAATGAGTCATCTACTGATGAGTAGGTTGGTATTGTACCTGGCTTGTACCTACGTATATAGTTTACACTGCCGTCATTAGGTAAAGGCGCTATAGATTATAGCGTCTAGCCTCCCTTTATTCCGTTTGGTAAATGCAGACCATTTTATAAAAAGAAAGATGGGGAGAAAAAGATTACATGACTAATAACTGAGAGAACGCTCTATGAATCAATATGGATCTCATGTAATTACCTCATCAGCATCATCAAAGCTTTTATTGCTGGTGTGAAACGAGACAGTATGTTACACAGAGCTCATTCTCAATGCCTGGCTTAGTCTTCTATTCATGAATTATCCCTTCTAATAAAGATAGATTGCGAAGTAAAGAATTAGATAATGATAGAGAACGACCAGGGAGTGATGAGAGAGAGAGAGAATGTGAGAGAGAGACTAGATGAAAAAGATATTGGAAAAGGAGCCCTGACACATCTATTGTTTTTCTCCACTGAAAGGCAATGTGTTCTCCATATCTTCAACACACCAGATGACACTATTGATACCAAGTCTCTGAAAACAGGCAAAATCATTAAAGGGACATTTCACCGCTGGAAGACACTGCAGTCACTCAATGTTAACAATTTAATGGCCCCAGACGGAGATCACCGTCAAGTTCAAGTGCACGGTCAGTTGCCCGAGACGGAGATTTGATAAATAGGACGGAGATTAATGATATCAAAACCGGTCGCATCGCTCCACAGCCTAGGAGCGCTTGTTGCCCAATCCTCGGTGTTGCACAACAGTGACACGTCATCGAAAATGTTCCCTGCCTGTTTAGCGGACGAAAACGAAAATCTTAAAACGTTCATAACTCGCGATCTAAATCATCCCGTGATCCTGTGTTAGACGGAGCTCCGCGGTCCAGTCGCTAGTCGCGATAGATTTATTCTTACCTCCCGTTGTTGTCGATGGTGTGGCTATTGTTAGCTGCTACACAGACATTCACAACAACTTCCGGTCCGCCGATGGGCACATTTTATTAATGGATTAAATAGGCCCGGGCCCTCAAGGTGTGAATATGTGTAGTCAGTGGCATTTTTTTTTAAATTGCACGCTATATGGCCAGACAAATAATGAAGTCTTGTGTGTTTGACTCATAGGGCAGTATTATGCATGTCTTAAGTACCAGGTCTTATGACTTAACTTAAGACCTGGAGGCGTGGTCAATGCTGTTTGGCCACTCATAATAGCCAAATGGCATTGATCACGCCTCCAGGTCTTAAGTTAAGTAATAAGACCTGGTACTTAAGACACGCATAATACTGCCCATAGAGTTATAAAAGGACAGAGGGCGGACTGCCCCGCCCCCTGCTGTTCATTACAGTGGAAGTTGCTCAGTGGCGTTTTGAAGCACCCAGAAGCATGGTCTACTTCCGCATTTGCCAACCAAATTTTAAGTGCAAACGAGCGCTCAATGTTAAACCCCAGCGTCACAGGGTTTCCTTGTGCAAAATGCAGCGGCCAAAATGCGTTGAAGCCAAGTGTTTCAACGCATGGCCAGCCTTATTGGGGGCTTGGTTTGACTAGGGTTTGGACTGGATTGCTGAATTCCTACAATGCCCATAATGCTTTTGTGCACTTACCCTCCTTGTGGTGAGGGGGGAGGACTTTGTAGTCCAGGAAAGAAGTGAGACCACATTTTCATGACAGGGTTTTGGTCATGACTAAAATATATATATATATATTAAAAAAAACATATTACACACATACAAACCCCAGGAAAGTGTGTATTGTGTCCTAAACACCATTAAAATAAGCTCTGATTTCAAAAGGGGTGAAGTGGCTCTTAAATGTCGGCCATCGCTGAGGGCTCTCATCCTCCAGCTGTACACATGGTTGACAGGCAGCCACGAGGGAGACGGATGGGAGCGAATGGCTTATCAAGCTTTTCGAAACTCACGTCAAAGCGAGAGCTCATCTCCAAATGTTTCCACAGCAGAGAATGGAAGCAGCTGTTACTGTTACTTGTACAAGAGAATGGCAACACAAGCAGAGGAGCCTGGCTACATGTGTGGTATAAACGAATCCGCGGAGCTGTAGGCAATCATAGCTGTGGTGTCAAGCTGCACTTAACCCATTTTGACCTGAGATCAGATTCTAAAAATGTCTTCTACATCCTGACAGTTTTCTGAAAAAGCTATGTTTCTATGTCAGTGGTTCTTTGATTTTTCAAAAATAGCAGACCTACAAGCTCATAGCGCGCCACGAGTGGCGCGCTATGAGCTTGTAGATCTGCTATTTTTCAATAGCTAAAGCACAACATAATGCTAACACCAAAAGGGGTTCCCGCCCAAAATGGGTTAATTTGAGCTACAGTAGGATTGCCTACAGGGCACCGCTCCGCGTATTGGTCTATCTATAGAATGTGTGTAAGGTTGAGGGACATGGTGAGGGCATAGAGTTATATAAAAACTAGAGAGCGGACAGCCCAGCTATTAATTTCAATGGAAGTTGCTCAGTGGCGTTTGAAGCACCCGGGAGTCTGCCGGAAGTACCACTATGTTGACTCAATATAATTGGTTGGGTCCTCTCATGGTATACCTCTACCTCTACGTCACTGAATGCCTGCATGTCCACCTCCAGGAATGTCCCGGAACGTCCTGCAGTTCCAGGCAGCTTGACGTATTGGCGGCTTCAGCGTTGGCCAGCCGCTCTGGGGGCCTGGGGGAGGGGCATGGTGATGGGGGCCATGGCTACATTCCCTCTCATTGGCTCCAACCACTACCAATCTAAGGGTTTGCCCAGAGGTTTCACACACCATGGCCGGGTTTCCAATAAAGGCAGCGGAGTGTTTGAGGCAAAGTCAGTGTGGGTAGAGCGTGGTCAGATCAGGAGTACCTGACAGACTGATGACTACAGATGCCCTGTACCAGTGGGGACTGCAGCAACCCTGTGTCTGCAGTCACTATACACCTTTAAAGGGATAGTTCAGATTTTTTTAACTTAAGTTGTATGAAATACTTGCCAGCATTAATATAGTGGTTGCAACTGTATTAATTGATTGCCCGAGTCCCGTGGTGGGAGTTCTGCTCTGGTTTTGGTGAATATTAAGTAGTTCCGGTCATTTTGTGGGGAGCACTGGGGCCACGCATTAAAAGTAAATTAATCCACAAAACGAACGTAATTTGTATTGTTGACCTATTTCTAAAATATTAGCGCGACTTTCGTTCAACTTTGACCCCTCCATCACATGGAACTATTTTTTGGGCGTAGTGATATGGACACAAAAAACATAGTTCTGTGTGATAGAGGGGTAAAAAAAGAACAAAAGTTGCACTAATATTTTAGAAATACAATACAAATACAAATGACGTTAGTTTTGTGGATTAATTTACTTTTACTGCGTGGCCCCCAGTGCCCCGCACAAAATGACCGGAACTACTTGATATTTCACCAAAACCAGAGCAGAACTCCCACCACGGGACTCTGGCAATCAATTAATACAGTTGCAACCACTATATTATTTCATACAACTTAAGTTAAAAAAATCTGAACTATCCCTTTAAGGGCCGATTCACACCGAGTCCGTTTGATTCAAACTGTTCCCGAATACGATTGGCTGCTCCCCGCTGGCCATGATTCACATTGGCCCTGATTCTTCCGCACCCCCCGAGTACCCTTCATTCAACTGAATTCAATGCTTTCACATTGCAGCAACCCGTATCCGAGTATACACTTCGGTCCCCAGACTATACCGCCATGTGGTGCCGGGAACGGTTGGGTGATCCGCTCCGCATGGGAACGGTACGCAGCATTCACACTACCACAACATCTGCCAAGTGGTCCCGAGTGTGGGTCCTCTCATGGTACCTCTACCTCTACGTCACTGAATGCCTGTCCACCTCCAGGAATGTCCCGGAGTGTCCCGAGTGACCATAGTGTGGATCTGCCCTAAAGCTCTCATACACAGCCCTATGCTTCTGTTTAACCACAGAACCGTACTTCCCTATTCTTGATAGAGAGATGGGGGAAGAAGAGGCCTGTCCTGTCCTGGCCTAGCCTTGCACTCAGACCAGTTGAAGTGAAGCACATCAGCGACACTGCTGCTTCTCGGGGGGAAAATGAAGCCATCACTCACTGCGATGGGTTGAGCGGAAATACAGACTCTCCTCAGACAGACTCACAGGAGTGTCCTTAATCTTTCAGGCACTCTATTTCCCTATTCTTGGGCGATCATAAATAGCCAATCTACATGTATACATGTGGTGACAGGCAGCCATGAGGGAGATGGAAGGGATAGAATCGTAGATATTTGCAGATCGTCCTTTTTTCCGTGAAGAGATTTGGTGTATGGAGGAAAAAACAAGCAGAACAAGTATAGAGCCCTGGGGAACCCCGGTCAACTAAGAATAGCATAGGGTTTAAGTGTTTAAATGGATCTTACAGCATCTTACAAAGCTTAGCATGAGGGGAGATGCTTGGTCTATGTGAAAGATTTACCACACTGATACAGTACGATCTCCTTTGTGACCACGCACTCACGCACTCACGCATACACTCACGCACGCACACGCACACGCACACACACACACACACACACACACACACACACACACACACACACACACACAGTTTTTATTACCCACCTCCCTGAAAAGCCTATAGTCTGTGTGTGTGGAGCTGTAATCGATAGCAAGTCGCCCGGTGTGGACAGTAACTCATTATTGGGTGACACTTCATTCCTTTCAGGTGCTCATCATGTCGGGATCTGCCGGTCTTTTGCCCCTGCCAGGGACATCAATACACCCCTTCAGAGTGGCGGTAATTATCCTGCGATGGCCCCTTGGTTTTGATATAAGTTAACTGCTGTCCCGGGGGTGGGGGGGACAGAGGCACCCCACACGTCTGTGAGGGGCGGACAGTGCTCAAACCAAAAGCTCATAGACATGCACGGGTAAATGCACAGAATCGCAGGAACCGAGCCATAAACAACGCCAGCCTTACCCCTTTCATTCACCCCAGTGCTCTCTAGATGGATGAAGAGTGTGATAATGGTTGAAATGAAGAAGAGCATCATTGGAGACCATCCTCTACTCTGACAGTTGTGAATTAAAGCTCCTTGTGGTGCTGAATCACTGGAGGAGCTGTTGTGAACGGAATACATGAGGCATGGAGGGAACAGTAAGGAGGGAAAATGCACCTTTTTACGCACGCACGCACGCACGCACGCACGCACGCACGCACGCACGCACGCACGCACGCACGCACGCACGCACGCACGCACGCACGCACGCACGCACGCACGCACGCACGCACGCACGCACGGGTCTTGTTCTCGTTTAGCCCATTGATGCCTGAGGCCAAATCTGGGAACGCCTTCTAGGGCCTGACCTAAATTTTCTAAAAACCTTCAAATTCTGATTAATTCTTTTTAAAATCGTTATGTTGCTACATGTATAGCAATAGCTGATGAGACGCAGAGAGCGCGCCGGCATCAAGGGTAGAACAACGTATACGTTGCATCAGGCATCAATGGGTTAGTCTGTACAAGTGGCATTAAGGATGTTTTTAGGGCATGGAAAATGTTTCACGTCGTCTAACAGAGTTTCATCATTGAGAAGGCATTTCTTTGAACTTTTGAAAAACAAAAGACATAGTTGTGAATGGCATACAGAGTGTGAATTCACTATTACTCAAACGTCTACACTACACTCAATGTAGCGTATAGCTTTTACACTCAATGTAGCGTATATCTTTTACACTCAATGTAGCGTATAGCTTTTACACTCAATGTAGCGTATAGCTTTTACACTCAATGTAGCGTATAGCTTTTACACTCAATGTAGCGTATAGCTTTTACACTCAATGTAGCGTATAGCTTTTACACTCAATGTAGCGTATAGCTTTTACACTCAATGTAGCGTATAGCTTTTACACTCAATGTAGCGTATAGCTTTTACACTCAATGTAGCGTATAGCTTTTACACTCAATGTAGCGTATAGCTTTTACACTCAATGTAGCGTATAGCTTTTACACTCAATGTAGTGTATAGCTTTTACACTCAATGTAGCGTATAGCTTTTACACTCAATGTAGTGTATAGCTTTTACACTCAATGTAGCGTATAGCTTTTACACTCAATGTAGCGTATAGCTTTTACACTCAATGTAGCGTATAGCTTTTACACTCAATGTAGTGTATAGCTTTTACACTCAATGTAGTGTATAGCTTTTACACTCAATGTAGTGTATAGCTTTTACACTCAATGTAGCGTATAGCTTTTACACTCAATGTAGCGTATAGCTTTTAGTAACGCTTTGACGCAATGTATACAAATGAAACAGTATGATGCAGGGACGCAAATTATTAACCCATTCAGGCCTGATGTCGAAATTTAAAAAAAATGTTTTCTAAATCATGACAATTTTCTGAAAGATTTGAGGCACATTTTAACATTTTTTCAAAAATAGCAGACCTACAAGTTCATAGCGCGCCACTCGGTGGCGCGCTATGAGCTTGTAGATCTGCTATTTTTCAACAGCTAAATTATAACATAATGTTTAAAACAGCAAAAGGGGTTCCCGCCCCAAAATGGGTTTTAACTGGGATAATAATGAATAGGTATATGTACTGTAATGGGTCACAATCCATACATTCACCACGTTCCGTTCCGTACCGGATCAGACACACGTTCCGTTCAGGATCCGACACTATCTTTCCCCATAGATTTGCATGTTACTACAGTAGCACACTCACAACTGCTCTGGAGAAGCCAGTCAGTTGTTCGCTTGGGAGTCCGTTCGCTTTCACATTTCTAACCACACACATGACACACCGGCCGGACCCTATTGCATTCCTTTGTGTCGTCCTCCGTAATTGTAGAACTTCGACTGCTTGCAAACATTTCCTTCACTTCATCTCCGCCAAAACAACCCACACCCCCTGCTAAAGCCTCCGGCTGCCAGCCTCGGTGACACAGCCTGGAGGACTATACTACATTCCCGTCTGGATTTATTTTTTAAGCTCTTTTTGGCCTTTATTTGACAGTCGACAGTAGGTAGACAGGAAAGGGGAGAGAGATGGGGGGAGGACACAGAAAAGTTCCTCAGGATCGGGACTCGAACCCGCGACACTCTGTAAGGCTGGCTTTACCATGCAAGGTGCCTGGACCGCTGAGCCACGGCCCTAGCCTGGTTAATAAACCAGACCGAATCAGCCGTTGGCAAAAAAAAGCGGATTACGGTCTGGCGAGGCTCAGTAGCACGCCTCTTTCCTACAACCGAGAACAGGTCGGACCAATCGGGACACGGTATGCAATATGGGCGGGCTTTGGTACAGTGACGTTCAATGCTTGAGACTTTTGACTGACAGTAGCTCTGACCAATTGCGTCAAAGAGAAAATGTTTGAACCCGCCCCCCGGGAAATGAAATCCAAGTGGAGCCAGCCCAGACTAATATACCGCGACAGTGTTGTGTGATATTAGTCTGGTTTATTAGCCAGGCTACCACGGCCCAGGCATTCCCGTCTGGATTTAACCCATTTTGGGCGGGAACCCCTTTTGGTGTTAGCATTATGTTATGCTTTAGCTAATGAAAAATAGCAGATCTACAAGCTCATAGCGCGCCACCGAGTGGCGCGCTATGAGCTTGTAGATCTGCTATTTTTGAAAAATCTAAGAACGACTGACATAGAAACATAGCTTTTTCAGAAAACTCTCAGGATGTAGAAGACATTATATAGAATCTGATCTCAGGTCAAAATAGGTTAACCATCTGTCCAGTACAACAATGACAGCCTACGACTTTTCATTCTACCCACCGGGCCGTGATATGGCAATTGTGTTGGCTATAGCACGCCTGCAATGGCCATGTGGACACTGGACAGTGGACCGGACCGTGCAACATGCAGGGTCTCAATTTCCTTTGACAGCCTAATACCTTTCTTTCTAACCACCCCTGACATGCCAACTTTGTTGGTTACACTAATATCCCAACATGAATATGATATCCACGACTCTCTGTCTCTGTGATTGTAACTTCCCTATAATCAGCAGACGTGAGAGTCTCAATTAATTGTGTCTATTGTGTTTACATAACATGCTATAACTAAAAAACATCGCATGGATGCACCTGGGACGTATCCTCAGTGATGTATCCTGAGGTCAACGGGGTTTCGGGTCTCTCAACATCATACCCCTCACTCAGGCGACCCAGCCGGGAGTGATCAAGTCCCGACTTACGTCCCAGTAGCTATCCTCAATCAGTCCCACTAGGGAAAAACCAGGGGCACACAATCCGTTGGAACTACTCCAGAAATACTCTGCCAGGGCTGGGAGGTACACTTCTGGCGCATGGAGGGACTAGGCTCTGCGGGTTGTCTCCTGTCCGGGCCCCTCCTACGTCTCACCAGGTCCACTCCTGCTCTCACCAGGCTCAGGACCTGTGCGTTGCACCAGAGTCCCAGCAGACTATACTCAAAGCCATTGATGCTATGCCGTTCGCGATTCGATCTGCTCTGTTAACTTTCATTAATTGCTCTGCAAATAATGCACAAATTACAATAACTATAACTAAATGACAATATAAACAGTAACATGTCGGAAATTATGACGATCACATATGGTTTTATTTAAAGGCAATCAAAGCATAGAGTATGAATGTCGGGTGTATGGTGTATGAGGGCGGCCTGCGCGTTCGTGTGCAACCTCTTCCAGAAAGACTAGACTAGACAGACTAAAAACTCTGGTGGACACACAAAACAAACTGCTGGACATTGATGTTGATGTTGTAGGCTAATTTAAAGTTCTCTGTACCTTCTGTGTATCAAACGTAACTTTATTCCAAGCAATGTTGCTCTTCCATGGGCAGAGAGGGTAGAGAGTAGATTGCACTGGGGATAATGGCTTCTCTTTAAAGGCTTGGTTACAATCTGGCACGGTGATTAGTTTTATTATTGTACGGTAAAACCCAAAGCGTTGTTGTTTTATCTTCATCACCAATAAATGAGCCACGGGTCCATAGCAAATGAATGTTGACTGACACTGTATGCTTTTCCAATGTATTGTACAGTACCTATTATTGCTGATGGTTGAGCAGTTCACACTTAATTAGATACTATAGAGGGTATGCGCGTGACATCATCATCAAACCAGGAAGTTATGCAGGACCGCCTACTGAGTGGCAAAAAACTACTTTCTGGCCTTGACAGCCCATACATCCACACAGAAAAGTCTGATTGCATTAAACAACATTAAACAATGTTAAACTCACTTTGCATGTTGATTTGCCACTCGATTTGCCACTCGATGTGCCATTCACTTTAAGCATGCGCATACCCTCTATTGTCTATTTAGTAAATAGACAATTTACCCTCAGTCTGCTTGTGTCTACGATGTGCGGGCCTCTCTACTACAACACCATTTTTGAGAGGCTCCTATATCCAGCTTTTAGGGTATGTTCACAAACTTCATCCTACACAAACATTAAATTCCCAATGAAAATGAATTGAGAATTTTAAGTGTGTGTATGTGTGTGTGTGTGTGTGTGTGTGTGTGTGTGTGTGTGTGTGTGTGTGTGTGTGTGTGTGTGTGTGTGTGTGTGTGTGTGTGTGCGCGCGCACTATTTTGTAAAATTTATTAATTTTGGGCAATATAAAAGTGGTTAAATAGTCATCATCTGTCTCTGTCTGAGACAGGTAATTTTCCCCTTGAAAATAAGTAAAGGCAGAAAATACTGTAATATGTCTGAATATGAAAAAATATACGCTAATATTACAGTAAAATAAACAGAAAGTTATTTTTCTTTTTTACTGTACCGAAACCAAACCCAAACTACTAACCGTCTGCATTTGCACCCTATTCTCACCCTATTCTGGTGTGCATCAATCACACTCATTACTCACACCACCACCTTCCTCGCTCACTACAATTAGCAGTGCAACATCGCAAGGGTGACAACGTCGCAAGGGAGCCTACGACGCGTGGCGTTTCTAGTACGATACAATGGCAAATT
Source organism: Electrona antarctica (assembly GCF_951216825.1). Taxonomy (NCBI): domain Eukaryota; kingdom Metazoa; phylum Chordata; class Actinopteri; order Myctophiformes; family Myctophidae; genus Electrona; species Electrona antarctica. The sequence goes on along the minus strand of NC_136801.1, from coordinate 8,696,515 downwards.
GTTATTGGTTATATGGCTGTTGGCAAAACATGCCTCAAAATGGAATGACATGATCGACTGACCCTTTTCCTATACTTTTGTTATAAGCTGGCAACCAGTTGAGCATGGGATAATTGGCATGCAGTTTCAAACCAATATTTAAAGTTCATGATGTACGGCTTTGTTCACTGTGTCACCAGAATGCCCCACCTTTACCATAAACTCATACAGACAGAGTAGCCTTGCCGAGCCATGAGGCCCATAGGGCAGGAGCCTATCTCCTGTTTCTGTAGCGCCGTGAGGCAGCTTGATGTACAAGTACACCCCCTGGACATGACGCTAGTATGTCGCAGGGGCTTACCCCCAATCCAACCCTTGATGCTGAGTGTCAAGCAGGGAGGCACTGGGTCCCATTTTTTAGAGTCTTTGGTATGACCCGGCCGGGGATTGAACCCCCGACCTCCCAGTCTCAGGGCGGACACTCTAACCACAAGGCCACTGAGCTGGTAAACTCATAAACTCTGAGCTATGACAATATTTCTATAATATTGAACACTGGTCTTGTGCAGATCATATTATGCCGCCATCTGCCTTCTCTTGAATTCTGCTTTGCATGTCATGTCACAACAAAGGCTGACACTCGGTTAGGATGACTGCCGGATCGCCCATCCAATTAACCCATTTTGACCTGAGATCAGATTCTAAAAATGTCTTCTACATCCTGACAGTTTTCTGAAAAAGCTATGTTTCTATGTCGTTCTTCGATTTTTCAAAAATAGCAGACCTACAAGCTCGTAGCGCGCCACTCGGTGGCGCGCTATGAGCTTGTAGGTCTGCTATTTTTCAATAGCTAAAGCATAACGCTATAATGCTAACACCAAAAAGGGTTCCCGCCAAAAATGGGTTAACACTTCTTCGTGTTAGGCTACTGTTGACAGCCTCTAATGAAACACACTTTCTGTTACCTCAATCCTCGCTAATCAGAACCGTGACAGATCTATTCACACCCCAAGCCTTTGTTCACTAATGTGCATGAAGTGTGGACGTCTTTCCTGCAGGTCTAAATATGAGTTTGTTTGTTTTTTGGTGTTTTTGCCACAATCCTCATATAAAACACTCCAGAGGCTCCTTGAGCATATACACTTCAAAGTGTATGCAAGAGCAAACTATACAAATGACGCAAGCTATACATCGGGTTTAACCCATGTTGGGCGGGAACCCCTTTTGGTGTTAGCATTATGTTGTGCTTTAGCTATTGAAAAATAGCAGATCTACAAGCTCATAGTGCGCCTGACATAGAAACATAGCTTTTTCAGAAAACTGTCAGGATGTAGAAGACATTTTTAGAATCTGATCTCAGGTCAAAATGGGTTAAAGAGAGATAGGGGGGGGGGGGGGGGGGGGGGGTGTAAAGAGAGAGAGGGGGGCGGGGGGCCAGAGAGGGAAGACAAACAGATAAAGAGATTAATAAACGGAAATAATGAGGGAGACAAGGAAAAGGGGGGCAGCACAAACAAGGAAGAGGTTTGAGACAACTGTGGAAGCGATAGGTGCTGATTAGTCCTGTGAGTGTGATACGTTTCAACAGCCTATCACTCTAACTGCCACTGCAGATTAGCCAGGCGCTAACGCCAATGCTTTAAAAAGCATCTTGCTTTCCCCCGGGGCACACGGACAACTACATAAACAAACTTTAACAGCTACATCAGTGTCGAAAAGCCACTTCATTGCGGCACTTCCCCCATTCCCCCCCTCCTCCTTGCATCTTCCCTCTAATATTATGGAGCCTCCCACTTGACGACATAACCAACTTGTCAATTAGCAACCTGTTTGTACAAGCAGTTTACTGCCTCCAAAGCACTGGGGGGGTGCGGATAACTGAGACAGTGTGGCACACCGAAGTCTAGAGGCGATGACTAGGGAGCCTGATAAAGATGACAGGTGTGTGTGTGTGTGTGTGTGTGTGTGTGTGTGTGTGTGTGTGTGTGTGTGTGTGTGTGTGTGTGTGTGTGACAGTGTGTCTAAGAGAGCAAGGCAGATAAAGACTCAGACGAAGTGTGTGCAAGGCTGCTGCAAGGACTGCATATTTGTCCACGGGATAAGTATAATGTATCATTGTGTGTGTGTGTGTGTGTGTGTGTGTGTGTGTGTGTGTGTGTGTGTGTGTGTGTGTGTGTGTGTGTGTGTGTGTGTGTGTGTGTGTGTGTGTGTGTGTGTGTGTGTGTGTGTGTGTGTGTGTGTGTGTGTGTGTGTACGTTTATTGAATGTGAAGAAGTGCTAAAGTTAGCTGTGTCTGTGGAGCGGCTCAATTCTTTTTTTTTCCCACTCCCAATTTAGTCGTTATGCCAATTCTCAATTTCCCCACGTAGTCCCAACTCCCTCCCTGTCACTACCAACTGCCACTGGTTGGTCTTGGGGCAGGTTGTAGACAACCACATGTCTCCTCTGATGCATAGGGAGTCGCCAGACACTTCTTTCAACCTGACAGTGAGGGGTTTCAGTGGGAAGACACACAACGCATGCAGAAGAAAACAATATTCTTTCCAGAATAATGTCTTTCTTTTCACTCCTGAAAAGGCACTCCAGTCAACCCTCCGTGGAGGACTTGAACCCCACTCTCTACGGTGGTGGATAGAAACGTTACGCCACCTGGACTGCCTATGGTTCATTGACACACAATACGTTTTAATCCACCGACAGAAGACCATGCAGGCAAAGAAAAGAAAAACAGCTGATTCCAGAGAGAGAGAGAGAGAAAGAAAGAAAGAAAAATATAAAGAAACAAGAATCACACAAACAAAGCTACATCTGATGACAAGACAGTGAACATAGATGGATTGAGCCCAACAACAGCCAGCCAGTGGAATGCTCCAAGAACTGAAAGGAAAAGTGTCAGACAAGAGACAGAGAGAACGAGACAGGAGCCATCTGTTCTGTGCCACAGCTCACTCACCATCAGTAGAGCAGCCCGTGGATCCGTCGCTTGAGCAGTAGCGCATCTCGATGCGCTGCCTGCCCACCTCCAGCAGGTTGGGGTCCGGCACGCGGGCCTTGCACGTGTAGCGGAAGCGTTGCTCATAGTGGCCGCCGTTGTCCGAGATGTTGACGGGCGTCCACGGTGTCCAGGGCGTGGTCTT